>NW_028263370.1:24175663-24515663 GCF_051168715.1 Poecilia mexicana | reverse complement strand
GGTCACGTGATACGCGTGTCTCCAATAGAAAGCCTGGAGGTTAAAACACATTTGAAAAGGTTTTCTCCTTACTTGGACGTTTACACATAACTCTTATGTTATGTGTAAAATTAATCTAGTTTACATTTGATTATGATGAATAAAGCTGTACGGTTGAATTTAATGAAGCCGTTCAGTTTTTGTTTTACACGCTTTGCCTACAGCGACCTCTCGTGGACATTAAGGGCTTGTTCAGCACAAACTAAGCATTGAGTTTGGGTAAAGTTACACGTAAAATAATCCAAGGAAGTATTCCTGCCATTTTATTTTATTATTGAGGGGCACAGGCAGGTCTCCAGATGCACACATACAAATAAAACATAAAGTAAAATGTCGGTGGGACGTTTTTATAAGAGGAAATTACAAAACTGACATACCGCATTTGGCCACCAGAGGTCTCCCCACTCCGCCAAACCATTAAATACTGGTTATAGTTCCGATTTTACATTTTCTCTTCTCCGTAATGTGGCAATCGTGATGAAGGTCTGGATAGAATATCAGCAGAAAAGGTTCAAATGAAATACTAGAAATGATACTAAAGTACAACTCTTACAATATAAGAAATGACACAGTTTAGTGGAATATATAATTAGATTTTGGTTATTTTGAAATGAGAAACTTGGATCCTTATATAAATATTGAAGGTTTTTTAAAATATTAAATAAATATCCTGAGCTGATGAAAGGCAAAAGATACTATATATAACAATAAAAAAACAACACTTTATATCTGGAGTTAGAAGCTGTTTCTAACTCCAGCACTGTAACTGCCTTTCTCTCATATTTTATATCAAGGATTTATTATTAGAACACAATCAGACCTGTTACATAATTTTATGTCCTTTTAAATTGGTGACACCTGATTAATAATGGCTATTAATCACTGATGATGTCATGTTTGACAGATTATAGACACTCTACCCTTTTCCGGCTCAAGACCATGGCCTCGGATTTGGAGGCACTGAGCCTCATCCCGGCCGCTTCACACTCGGCTGCGAACCGCTCCAATGAGAGCTGCAGATCACGACCTGATGAAGCCAACAGGACCACATCATCCGCAAAAAGCAGAGATACGATCCTAAGGCCACAAAACGGATCCCCTCAACACCTTGGCTGGTCTAGAGATTCTGTCCATGAAAGTAACGAACAGAATCGGTGACAAAGGGCAGCCTTGGTGGAGTCCACTGACACCGACCACACAGGGACCTGACAGCCTGTATCAAAGGGCCCGGTACCCCATACTCCCGGAGAACCCCCCACAAGGCTCCCCTAGAGACACGGTTGAACGCCTTCTCAAAGTCCACAAAACACACGTAGACCAGTTGGGCAAACTACCAGAACCCTCCAGGACCCTGCTGAGGGTGTAGAGCTGGTCCAGTGTTCCAGAACTAGAACCACACTGCTCCTCCTGAATCTGAGGTTCGACTATCTGATGGACCCTCCTCTCCAGGACCCCTGAATAGACCTTACCAGGAAGACGTAAGAGTCTGACCCCCCTGTAATTGGAGCACACTCTCCGGTCCCTCTTTTTGAACAGGGGGACCACCACCCCAGTCTGCCAATCCAGAGGAACTGCCCCTGATGTCCATGCGATATTGCAGAGTCGCGTCAGCCAACAGAACTCTTCACCATCCAGAGTCTTAAGAAACTCCAGGCGGATCTCATCCACCTTCGGGGCCCTACTACAGAGGAGCTTTTTGACCACCTTGGCGACTTCGTCCCCAGAGATTGGAGAGCCTGACCCAGAGTCCCCAGGCTCAGCTTCCTCAGTGGCACACCATCCCCACTATAAACAGTGTTGGTGCTGTACTGCCTTCCCCTCCTGAGATGCCAGAATCGCCTCAAAGTCGTGTGGAAGTCCTTCTCCAGGGCTTCTCCGAACTCCTCCTACGTCCGAATTTTTCCCTCAGCAGCCACCCGAGCCGCATGGACTACCAGAACCCATTAGCTGCTTCCGGGGTCCCATAGGCCAAAAAGGCCAGATAGGACTCCTTTTTCAGCCTGACAGCATCCCTCACCAAAGATGTCCACCAATGGGGTCGAGGGTTGCCGCCGCGACAGGCACCGACAACCTTATGGCCACAGCTTTCAACAACGGAGGCACGGAACATGGTCCACTCAGACTCGATGTCTCCCACTTCCCCCGGAACGTGTTCAAAGTTCTGCCTGAGATGGGAGTTAAAGCTCCGTCTCACAGGGGACTCCGCCAGACGTTCCCAGCAGACCCTCACTACACGTTTGGGCCTGCCAGGTCTGACTGGCTTCCTCCCCCACCACCAGAGCCAACTCAGCACCAGGTAGTGGTCAGTTGACAGCTCCACACCTCTCTTCACCCGAGTGTCCACGACATATGGCCGCAGATCCGATGAAACGATGACAAAGTTGATTGTCGAACTGCGGCCGAGGGTGTCCTGGTACCAAATGCACATATGGACACCCTTATGCCTGAACATTTTATGGACAATCCGTGATGAGCACAGAAGTGCAGCAGCAGAACACAACTCGAGTTCAGATCGGGGGCCGTTCCTCCCAACCACGCACCTCCAGGTCTCACTGTCATTGCCCACGTGAGCGTTGAAGTCCCCCAGCAGAATAAGGGAGTCCCCAGGAGGGGCACTCTCCAAAAAGGGTGGGTGATCTGAATGTTTAGAGCGTAAGCACAAACACAGTCAGATCCCGTCACCCCACCCGTAGGCAGAGGGAGGCCACCCTCTCATTCATAGGGCTGAACCCCAACTTACAGGCACCAAGATGGGGGGCAACAAGAATGCCCACTCATGGTAAGTTGCCTCTCATCATGGGCAACTCCAGAGTGGAAATATGTCCGCCTCCATGCCTGACTCCAGAGAGGGGCCCCAGTGACCCGGGTCCGGGAGAGGGAACGCGGTTTCCAAAGGCCTTCTGCATCATAAGGGGACTTCGGGTTGCACTTTGCCTGGTTCCTCATCCCAGGGGCATGAAGCCCCAGACAGCGCAGCTCCGATAATCACTCCTATAACCCCTCCACCATTATAAGGGCAGCCCATGGAGAGGCGGAAGGACTTTACATTATTATAAAAATATACCAGTTTTGTGCTTTCTGCCACACAATAACAAATATTTTGATGCAAGTTTTCAACAGATGCTTCATAAAAGCTGGGCAAATGAGGGGAAGAACTGATTTGAACAAAATTTAACAAATCTGTATTTCATTCTTTTTATTCAGATTTTTAAAAAATAGATTCAGCTTTATTTGATCGATGTTTCTCCTTTTCTACAGTCTGGATTCATCTGTTTTCATTTTCCTCTGATTAAGTTACTTTAACTGTTCCTGATATTTTTTACATAAACCTGTAAAAAATCTGAATCTAAAAAACAGAGTCTGCCATCAGTCTGCGATTCCCCTTTATTCCAGTTTTCTTGTTTTTCCAGTCTAATAACCAGATTTACATCCTCTATGTACACGCTCAGCTGGAAAACAAAAACTGAGAGGTCAGAGGTCAACTTCTCATGTCACAGCTACACCAGGTCTAAAAAAGCCACAACCTGCAGCTGACCTCTTAAAGTCGCAGTGCAGAGAAGTAAACTCCCAGTTTCAACATAAAACATCATCAGGAGCTTAAGGAAATCTTCAATATGATTCAATAATTTCACATGAACCGAACCAGGAGCAGCAGAAAGAGGCAGCTGGAAAATTAAAATGGGCGTCTTTCCCATTTTAATGAGCCTCAGATTCATATTTATAATTAAACAGTTAAATATGATTGGTTTAAAACAGAGGCGTCTCTGGACTCTGGCCTAGTCCAAACACAGCCGGCTAGCTGGGAAAATAAAACACTTTGATGCGTTTCATCCACTAGAAAATTCTGTTTAATATCACTAGAAAAGATTATTAAAACTTGGACCAATTAGTTTTTATGAACACCCGGCTAAGTGTGAACCAATAAATAAACTAATAAATAATCTAATAAATAAAAAACTAATTTGTATTTATTAGTGTACTGGGTTTTATATTAATGTTTGTATGAACTCAACATGATTCTTTAGGGCGACCAGCTTCCCCCCGGGGGCCACGGCTGCCCGCTCTGCCCCCGTTAGAGACGCCCCTGGCCTAATCGAAACAGGAAACAGGAAACGCTCTGCTGCATCCTGGTTTGTTTCCACTCGACGCCAAGCTGGAGAGACATCAGCAATGACCTCAGAGAAACAGCAAACTGACCTCTGACCCTTCAGCCTGGGAAGGGTCAGAGGTCATCTGAAGTCCCGGGAGGTTCAAAGAAACAACCAGAAACCCCGGAGCTTCACCTCTGAACCTACAGCAGCTAGCAGGTCAAAGGTCAAGACCCTGGAAGCCTCTTCTCTCCAGAAACAAGATGGCAGCTGGGTTGAAGTCAGCAGAGCTGCAGCTGGATGGAGGACGAGACGTCTGGGACAGAACCGGGATGGGCAGAACCGGACCCAGCAGAACCAGCAGAACTAGAACAGAGGCAGTACGAGGTTCTGCTGGTTCTGGTTCTGTAATGTTTGCAGCGGGTGTAACTTTCTTTGCACTGTGACGTGATCAGGAGCAGTAAGAGTTCTGTTCAGCCCAGTATTGGTTCTGCCCCCTCTGCGTCCGGTCCAGTTGAGGTCAGAACGGGTTGATCCGCAGCCCGGTTCCGAGCGGGGAGAACGGGTTGACCTTGGCCCACATCAGAGCGTCGTTCAGAGAAATGGCCGACTTGTTGTCCTCCAGCAGGAACACCGGTCCCTGAAGCAAACAGAACCAGAACCAGAGCGTCACGCTGGCCCGCAACCTAGGGGTGTAGTGATACAATAATTTCACGATACAATACGATATATGATATTCTGGTCATGATACGATATGCATCACGATATTTGTTGAGCGATACAATTCGCTACGATTCAGTGCATTTTTACAATTTTCTGAAAGATTTTAGAAGGACAGAGTGATTTTAGTGACATTTTGTGTTCCATAGACTTGAATTTAGTTAACTGAAAACTGATTAAAAGCACCAACTACACAATACCTGCCTCTGATTGGACAGTCTAACAGTCTGCAGCTGGACAAAATGAATCAAAGATGCAGTGAGAGAATTAGTTTCTGTCATTTAATTCATGTGGATTTGACATAAAACTCAAAAGTTTAAACGGTAATCCAGGAGCAGAGTGGGGAGATTATCAGCCTCTGTAGACTCTCAATATGCAAATGATTGCATTTATGTTTTCTCTTTTGGACACTGTGGCTGCATTTTGGAGTAAAAATGCAGCCACAAATGCAGTCTTTTGGACTATGGGGAAAAAGGCTTTTCTACCTGGGCTCCCGGAGTTAGCCGTGGCTGTAAGCTGCTTACTACTAACTGCTAAAGTCGTGGCTCCGCCTCACCCCGTAGTGATCGACTCCCTGCAGCTACGCAGCGCCGCTATTCCCCTGCTTGGATCTCTGAGTAGCTGCCTCTCAGACTGCCAGCATCTCATAGTACTCTCAGTCTCTGATACTTTTGGCCTGTTGCTAATAAGAATGATCGATCAGCCATTGTTATCATGGAAATCCTCACTGCGCCGCGGATTCCGGCTGGGGGTTTTTCCTCTTCCTGCTCAAAACACATTGCCGCTGCGCCCGGATGTTATCAACCATGTTCATCCTTCAGGTAATCCTTTATATAGAAACCGCTAAGCTAAAAGCTAATAACGAAGTGAATGCTACCAGTCAAAATTTGCATTAATTTCGCGATTTCACTGCTTTTGCAGCTGCTCCTTTCCGCTTCTCTTTCACGGTTATTTGCGCAACTTTACTTCGTTCCTCAGCAACAAAATACAGCCCATTGTTATTTATTGAAGATTTTATATTTCCAAAAACACAGGAGTCTAATGTTTCGTTTCGTTTTGTACGTTTGGAAGCTCATTCCCTCTCACATAATCGGAAAAGCAGGGGAATGGCGGCGCTTTTGACATTTCTCTGACATTTGGAAAAATATGGTTTACTAATTTTAGCATAACTCCGGTTATACTTGGCCTATTAACACAATTTAAAAACTGGTGTGTAGTTTATAATGTGCACTTTAAGCTCGAGTTGAAAGTGAGACTGAAGGAGGCGGGGTCTGGCTGCTACGCCGTAACAAACTAGACGTTAAAAAGAGCTACAAGGCTATGGACCCCTATGGTTTAACGGGTCGATACTCGCAGATGAAAAATCGATACTTTCCGAGGGCGGAAAATATCGATATATATCGCCGAATCGATTTATTTATACAGCCCTACCGAAACCCCGGGGAACAGAACCGCACAGGCGCTCACCTGGATCCTGTGTCCGGTGAAGCAGGACAGGTGGAGGTCCGAATGGCTCGGCAGGTTGGAGCCGGTCACGTAGTCGGGTCCCACCAGAACCAGCGCGCCTGGAGGAGAACAGAACCAGGACCGGTCAGGACTGGACCCGATCAGAACCAGAACCGGTCAGGACTGGACCCGATCAGAACCAGAACCGGTCATAACTGGACCCAATCAGAACCAGAACCGGTCAGGACTGGACCCGATCAGAACCAGAACCGGTTCGAACTGGACCCGATCAGAACCAGAACAATTCATAACTGGACCGGATCAGAACCAGAACCGGTCAGAACTGGACCCGATCAGAACCTTTGTATGTAATAATCTGGATAATCTATTTACATCTCTTCACATTTATAAATAAATGCAGGATGAAATAATTTTACATATTTTTAAATGAATTTATTTTCTTTAAATACGAGTTATTTAATTTCATCATTTAAAATGTTTTACATTATTTAATGAGAAATTTATTTACTTAATTTTTATTTAATTTTGTCCCTTTCGGCCTTCCATAGAACACAGGAACCATCAAATACCGAAATAATTTATCATGTAACTGAAATATTTTCAAACTGACTGGTTAATTATTTAAATATTTAATTTATTTAGTGAATAAATTAAATATTTACTGAATAAATTAAAACATTTCATTAATTCATGAAAAATGTATTTATATATTTAAATGAAATATTCTCAATTTTATCCAACTAAGGAGATTTAAATCATTATTTCTTGAGTTATTTATTGCATTTTGGGACTGTTTGCCCTCCGTATTGACGGCGACTCTGGCCTGGCTCCAGAAAGGGTTCTGGCCGGGTTTTGTAGTGGCTGCAGACAGGGTTCTGGTCGGGTTCTGTACCAGCTCCAGACAGGGTTCTGGTCGGGTTCTGTACCAGCTCCAGACAGGGTTCTGGTCGGGTTACCTGGTTCTGAGGACTGGATCTTCCTCTGCAGGCAGCTGAACTCTTCCCTCTGACTCTCTGATGGAGGACTGGGGACAACAGAGACAGTTTGGACAGGTTGGACTGGAGGAAGACGAGAGTGATGAAGAGGAGGATGAGGAAGAGGAGGAAATGTTTTTAAAATCTGAAAAGTGTGGAGAGCAGACCCTCAATGACTTTCAGAAGCCAATCAGCTGGTTAGTCAGAGAAGTAACCATGGTAACTTTACGGCTAAGTAGAAATGCATGCCACACTTTTCAGATTATTATGGTTTAAAACAGAATAAAACCAGGAATCATTTTCCCCTCCATCATCACTGATGGTTTTCCGGGTCTCAAATCTGCTCCTCCTCTTAGTCGCTCTCCCCCGCTCTGCTGCGTTGCCATGGTGACCCGAGCAGCAGAGCAGGAAGTGAGCACGGCGGCGTTGGCCGACCTGCCGGGCTGCGTCGCCGCGCGCCACGCCTCCAGCTCCGCCGACAGCTGCTGGATCTGCAGAGGAACGCCGACCTCCCGCCGCTTCAGCAGCTGGCTGAGACACACAGAGAAGGGGGTCAGGGGCTGCTGCCGTCGCCATGGAGACGCTGCCCCACCTGCAGGGGGCGCCACAGCTCAGGAGCCTTTAGTAATGTGTTGGCTGTAATTTTGTTGTTTTTCCGGTTTTATAATTTTATGTTTAGGGACTTCAACATTTTATTCTTTTCTGATAAAAATCCAAACTCCTTAAAAACATCTCTGAGTAAAAACAGGAAGTTTGTCCTGGAATATTATTCTCCATTTGTGGGATTTTACTGGCATCATCTGTAAATATAAAACGTCTCTGAATTTCAGAAATTTGGAGAGAAGATGAGAAAAAAAAGGAAAAAGAAAATGCAATATTGTTCTTTTTTTTTTTTTTTTAGAAATGTTATCCATTTTTCAGTAATTATTCTACAACATACTTTAAAATAACATTAATAAGATGCAGAAAGAAGACAGAAATATCCAGCAGTTCGGGAAAACGTTATTTCTGATGTTTATCTTTCTGATTGGCTGCCAGTTAAATTTCTTAATAAAAATAAAATAAAAAAAAACAAAGCAACTGACAATCCTGCAAAAAAAGCTAATCTGTGGAGATTAAGTACAATTGGATGGAATTAACATAAAAATATTACACGTTTTCTTATCCAAAGAGGAGATTGAGGTGCAATATTTGGCAATATGTTCAACATCAGATTAATAAAATGTTACCTGATAAAATCATTAACTAAAGTCAGACGACGCAGCATTTATGCTAAATGAACGTTATAATTATTGAATAGTGAATAAAAGTGATGAAAATGTAAAACTGAACGTTATTTTAATATTCTGTAGCGTTGTGTTTGCTAATCTAATGGAGACCAGAAGCTGACCTTTGACCTAATGTAGCGTTTTTTTTTCTGCAAAGATAGTCTCATAAAGACGAGGTCTCACTCTGAGGAAAATCCAATAGTAATAAACTGCAGTTGCTCTCCATGATAATCATGACATTCAGTTAGTTTGGAGCCGTTACTGTTGTTTCAGTAAACTAAACATTATTTTAAATAAACTACTGTAATCTCAGGACTATTGAGAACATATTTTTATTTTAAAAAAATATATTATAAATATACGTCACATTTATCTAAGCTGCAGGTTTCCACCTTTGGGGTTGCCTTTGAGTCTTTAAAAAATGTTTTATTATAATCATTTGACTTTTTTATCTACTTTATTATTAACAAAATTGTGAGTAAAAAACGTAACATTTTTATTTAATGTTAAAGCGTGCAGAACGTCCCTGCTAAACATGATGTAACTGGTTCGTTTATGTGTGTCAGACTCCAGTGGAGCAGAGCTCTCTGCAGAGTGGGTCCCTCATGAAAAACTACAAACATGGAGGACAGGAGAGCCTGGTTACCATGGTTACGGGTGTGTCGGTTCATTCGTACCTGGTGAACTCGTAGAGAGCAGGAACGATGCTGCAGTAGCTCCGTCTGATGGCCAGTAGGCCTCCGATGTAACCGCACAGGATCAGCAGCTCACTGCGCTCTCTGCGCACACGCACGCACGCACGCACACACACACACACACACACACACACACACACACACACACACACACAGAGTTACGACAGCCAGGGTGAGGGCCTGGCGTCCTGCGGAGCCGAGTTCCTCACTGGGTCAGCCTGGGCAGGACGAGGCGGTCGGTCCGGATGTAGCTCAGCAGGTCCAGGATTGGCTGAACCCCGTCCACCGTCCAATCAGATCCGGCCAGCTGCTCTGATCAGCAGCAACACGCAGCATGAGATTCACAGCGGGCATCCGCTCACAGCCGACACACAGCGGAGCAAACAGTTACCTTTCAGGAAGCTGAGGCCCATCTGCAGGGCAAGTTCAGGCTCAGAGCTCAGCAGGTGGAACTTCACGGCGGAAAACAGATCGCCGTCAGCCGCCGCGGCTACTGCCAGATCCGAGCACTCATCCAGGGAGGGAAGGCCGCACTGCAACGACAAAACAACAACGATCCCAGAGAATACGATCAAACTGTAATCTGGGCGGAGGTCGCCTCACCCGTTGGTGCAGCTGGTTGATCTCTGCAGCACTTCCTGGGTGGAAGGCGCACAGCTTGGCCAGTAAGACGTGATTATCAGGGATCATCTGCAGCAGGTCAGCGGAGAGCTCCCTGAGAACAACAGACATCCTAACAGACCAGCAGCAAACACGGAAACTCCTCACACAGAAGCGGGCTGCATGTCTACCATGTTGGGGCCGTCATGTACTTCCTGGCTAACAGCTCCAGGCAGTAAGCTGTGCTCTGATTGGCTGCTTCTCCCAGGACCAGTCCCACGCACGCAGCCAGCTCCAACTCGTTTCCCCGGATCAGGCTGGCCATGGCTGACTGCAGGACAGAAACCTGGCTTCAGAACTGAGGAGGGAACCTGGAAAAACCTGGAGAAACCTGGAGAAACCTACGTGGATGTTGTCGACCGCCAGGTGGCAGCAAGCAGCCAGGACGGAGCGGCCATCTTGGAAGTACCACTCGGCCAGCTCCTTACAGACGTGATGAAGGAGGCTGAAGGCAGAGAGACGAAACGTTTATTATTATTTCTGCTCACTGAGTTTATGATAAAGATTTACTGCTGGCAGATTAAACAGCAGAGAAACTGGTTAGTGTAAAAACGTAAAACTATATTAAAAAGTATTTCACTTCGATGTTGCTTTTGTCCTAAAATCATTTAAGCTAAATATGCTAATTAATCTAATCGAAACTAAATTAAAATATGCTGAGGAGGGATTAAATTATTTGTAATTTTAAATCTTACCTTATAAAGGAAGCTAAACAGAGCTAAGATAAAATAAGCTAAGTTAGCATTAGCTAAGTTAATTTAACTCCTAAACTAAACCAAAACATGACACCATAAGCTAAAATAAACTAAGTGACTAAGTTGGGATAAAGCAAGCTATGCTAAGCTATAACTAAAGCTAATATAATACAAGTTAAACGAATGTGGGTTAAAATAAGAAATGCTAAGATAACCCAAATGTAGCTAAGATGGGCTAGGCTAAGGCAGCTAATCTAGTGTAGGCTAAAAGAAGCTAACTTAAGCTAAGCTAATGTTGTGGATCTTTATCAATGCTGCTGATGAGTTTACTGTTCTCTAAGCGATGAACCGGGTTCCTGCCGCCTCTGTACCTCTGGTACTGCTGCCTGTTGTCCACGTCGTTGGTCGTGTGGTTGATGGACGAACTCTGCGGGGAACGGATGTTCCCTTCACACGCTCCCTGCAAACAGCGGCTGCTCAGACCCGGCCTGCTGGACGCACCTGGTGCCCCGCCCCCTCTGTTACCTGTACGATCAGCAGGGCCTCCAGCAGCTGCCCCCTGCTGGTGAAGAACGATACGAGCTTCTTAATGTCGCCGGTGGCGATGCAGTACGGGATGGCGTCATCGTTATCGTCGGCCATCAGCTGATCGGCTCGTCTGCAGAAACACAACCCAGTTACTGACAGAACAGAACCAGAACCGGAACAGAACCAAAACCAGAATAGAACCAGAACCTGCTCTGGCTCTGGTTCTGAGTGCGTTACCTCTGCATAAGTTTCTTCCAGTACTTCATGGAGACTCCTGGCGCCACCGCCAAGGCTTTCTCCCACTGAAACAGAAGGCGGGTTCAGGGAGCAGACAGGAGCTGAACAGAACCTGTGTTTGGGCCGGTGACCCGGTTCTCACCTGTCCCAGCTCCACCATGAGCTCGCAGTACCTCTGGATCTGACCCAGCCTCAGGTGGATCTCTGCTGCTTCCTTCAGACGCTCCTCTTTGCTCGGCGCGCCGATTCCTCCGCCGAACTTCGACATCTTAACGATCGTCAGCTCCTGAGCTTCAGACTGAAACAATTAAAATAATAAAGCATTAAAAGATTAAAAGATAAAACAACTAGACAATAAAATAATAAAACATTAAAACATAAATGATTCCAGTGTTATTTGTGCCAGCAGTTAAAACCCCCGAGACGAAACTAAAACCTAATTTAGTATTTTAAATAATTTAAATCCCTAAAAGGGATTTTATCTGATTGAATAAAGCTGAGGTCCATCATTATTAACAATAGCAGAAGAAAATATATAAATATACATTTACATCAGGTTAGCAAAGTAAAAAGACTTATTTTGCTTATTCATGTCTGATCTATTTACCTATATATATTATTATTATTATATTCAGTTTAATCAACATAAAAATGTTTATTTTTCTACAAACTATGTTTATATTGTTGTAAATTTGTTATTAACTAATTAAATCTTTTTGTGTGCCTCGTATCACATCTGGTAGCTTCTGTTTACATGCATTTTAATGGCACTAATTTTATTTTAAATGCTACTTCTTAGTGTGATAAATGAACAAATTAACTAATTAAAATAAAATAGAAATAAAAGAAATACAAGGAAAAAACAATACTCAATTTGAAAAATATACAGTAAATTATTTTTCAAACTATAAAAAATAAAAACAAAACACATAAATAAATAATTTACTTTTCAAACTTGTATTTTTCCTCTCATTGCTGTTTTGTTTAGTACATTTTTTATTTTTGTCTGAAGAATAATTTAAAACATTTTTGGCTATTTTTTAGTCTTACTATTTTTCACACAAGATTAAACTAAGATTTTTTTTTCTATTCACAGAAAACACTGAACCATTTCAAAATAAAAGCATTTCTTTAATATGCTGACATCTTTTAGTTTTTGTGGTTATGAACAGTTTAGTAAAGTTTTTGCTTAACTAAATAATTAAAGCACTACTGATTCTCATTGCCTACTGTTAAATTTAGACGCTGTTGTTTTAGATGCCTCTCTTTTGATTGGCTGTCTGCCTGCTGGGGGGCGGAGCCTGCAGGGTTACCTGAGCAGCTCACCGTTTTAAACTTCACCAGGTGTTTCATGTGCATCACGCCTTTGCTGTAGCTGACAGGAAGCAGCGAGTCGTCCTGGCCGTTGATGACGAACACCAGGTCCCACAGGTTGCTGCTGCCCCCTGGAGGCTGAGGGCGACACTGCACATGCTCAACACATCCAACAGAACCTCATCCGGAACCAAACGGTCCGATCCCCCAGCCGACGGGGGCTCCGGCCATCAGCAGATTAAAGATTTACCCGGAATGCAGAGATTATGTCATTCTTGTTTTAACTGAAGCGTCAGAAAAAGTCTGGTTTGTAGCTAACAGCGCCATCTACAGGTTAGCTTCACTATTTTCCCTGAGATTCATCACCAGAATGTTTATTAAACATGGCGGAAGGGTTGGAGTTACAGCAGGACAGCAGCAGGGGGCGCCAGAGGTAAGGAGGCAACATGAGCTGATTATCTCATTATCCGCTGCTGCTTGTTTATCCGGTCACTCAGGCTCAGCAGGAAGCTGCTCCAGGCCCAGAGGGACCGGTTCTACTGCAGACCGGACCTGAACAGCTTCCCTGAGTTCTACTTCACACAAGAAGAAGAGCTCAGAAAAAAAGGTTGTTTTCTGCAGACATTATCAGTTCTGACATCAGGTTTCATCAAATCAGTGAAAAACTGCAAGATTTTAGACAAAGCATCGACTTACTAAAACACAGAACAATACAGATATTTAGGTTTCTATGGAAACTGCCAGATCTAGGAAATACATTTTAACGATATTTTAAAAAAATAATTAAAGCAAGAGTTATATATAAAACCAGAATATTGCTTTTAAGTAAAAAAAAAATACCCTAACCCTAACAGTAAATCAGAAAAACTCTTGGGAGTTTTAGGCTTCATCTAGAAGAAACAGGAGAGTCACAGTGAGCCTTTTAAAGGGCCAGTATTGTGTTTTCCAGCCCCACAGGGCTATAAGTAGCTCTATCATGTAACTATGTTACCTTCAGTTGTTACAAAAATCAAATATGACTTAAAAAATTCACTTCCTGATTTAACGCCTTGAAATAGGGTCTCTGTCTCTTTAAGAAACTCCTGATCTGTGTGAAGCTCCGCCTCCAGGAAGTCATCCCAACATGGCTCCTCTATTAACCCTTTAATGTGTTTACCAGCGCTGATCTGGGCTCAGCAGTTCCAGCAGCTGTTTGCTAATTGCTGCTGGCTAGTCTGAAGGAGCTGAGTGGGGGAGGAGCTGCGCCTCTAAGGCGGGGCTAGGTCCACCCAGGTGTTTTAACAGCTGAATGGTTGCCATGGAGACTAAAGGATTTGTCAAACATGAGAGAATCAGAGCAACACTGCAGGTTTGTTTCTGATCAAAGATCAAAGCTGATTTTAGACACCGGCCCTTTAAGGATAAACTTTTACTGAGTTTTACATAAAAAATAAAGTTTCAATGAGGAAGTTTGCCTGATGAAGAGGAGCCTGAAGACATCAGACCCCCTGCTGACCCCGATGACATCAGACCCCCTGCTGACCCCGATGACATCAGACCCCCTGCTGACCCCGATGACATCAGACCCCCTGCTGACCCCGATGACATCAGACCCCCTGCTGACCCCGATGACATCAGACCCCCTGCTGACCCCGATGACATCAGACCCCCTGCTGACCCCGATGACATCAGACCCCCTGCTGACCCTGAACTCACAGAGAAACTCTCGGAGAACCAGCGCAGCTTCCTGGACCGGCCGTCTCCGCTCAGCTTGTCCAGCTCCTGCTTGATGTCTCTGGACACTTTCCCACAGAGCAGCGGCGGCGAGCCGGGGACCATGGCCGCGTCTGTGGGGAGAGACAGGTCAGACCCAGAACCGGGCCAGAACCTGGCCTCCAGCAGGGCTCACCTGTGTTCCCGATGATCCGGTCCCAGGGCGTCTCCGTCAGGATGTTGAGCAGCAGAGGACAGACGAGCGGCGTGAGGGACCAGAGACGGACGGTGCTGTCCCTGCTGCAGCTCGCCATGGTGAAGGGACGGCTGTGGTGACACGTCAGACCTGGGGGACAGAGGGGAGGACGGGGGACAGGGAAGAGGACGGGGGACAGGGAGGAGGACGGGGGACAGGGAGGAGGATGGGGGACAGGGAGGAGGATGGGGGACAGGGAGGAGGATGGGGGACAGGGAGGAGGACGGGGGACAGAGGGGCTTCAGAGACCTGGACAGCCTCAGCAGGGGCTCCTGGTGTCTCTCGGTGTCTCACCGTAGACGTCGGCTCCGTGGTCGAAGACGGTGTCCAGACACGTCCCGTCCCTGGTGTCCCACACTCTGATCGTATAATCCCAGGATCCTGCAGAACCGAGCGGGACCAGAGACCAATGAGGACCTATGTTTTCCATGTCCGCTGAGCCCATGTGGTGGCAGGATGATCGGGAAAACATGGAGCTGCTGCCGACGCCTGGCTGAACGCAGCGTTCTCCACCACAACCAATCAGAGCCCAGAGATCCGTTTCATCACAGATCATCACGACACGAGACGCACAAATGTTTCACAAAATAGTTCTGCAAGTCCCAGCGGGTCGCACTGGTCCCAGTACTGGGCCCAGCGGTTCTGTACCTGAGATGAGCAGGTAGGGAACTTCGGTGTTCCACATCAGGCCTCGGACCGGCGCCGTGTGTCCGCTCAGAACGTTGATGCAGGCGTCCTGGGTGTAGTCCCAGATCCGGACCGTTCTGCTCACACACAGAACCAGAACCATAGAACCAGAACAGCTTTCTGAGCTGGAGGCCCGGTTGGTCCAGAACCTCACCCGTCGTCAGAGCCGGAGCAGAGGATTCCCTCCCTGAGCGGCGACCAGCGGACGTGGAACACCTTGGCCAGGTGTCCAGTGAACACCTTGAGCGGCTGATCGGAGCTGGTGGCCAGGTAGTAGACGCGCACGTTCCTGTCCTCACAGCCGGTCGCTATCATGTCCCTGCAGGGGACGGAGGGGACGGAGGGGACAGAGGGAACGGAGGGGACAGAGGGGACAGAGGGGACGGAGGGAACGGAGGGGACGGAGGGGACAGAGGGGACGGAGGGGAAGGAGGGGATGGAGGGGACAGAGGGGACAGAGGGGATGGAGGGGACGGAGGGGACGGAGGGGAAGGAGGGGATGGAGGGGACGGAGGGGACAGAGGGGACGGAGGGGAAGGAGGGGACGGAGGGGACAGAGGGGACAGAGGGGACGGAGGGGACAGAGGGGACGGAGGGGACAGAGGGGACGGAGGGGATGGAGGGGACAGAGGGGACAGAGGGGACGGAGGGGACAGAGGGGACGGAGGGGACAGAGGGGACAGAGGGGACGGAGGGGATGGAGGGGACAGAGGGGACGGAGGGGACGGAGGGGACGGAGGGGACAGAGGGGACAGAGGGGACGGAGGGGATGGAGGGGATGGAGGGGATGGAGGGGACGGAGGGGATGGAGGGGACGGAGGGGATGGAGGGGACGGAGGGGACGGAGGGGATGGAGGGGACGGAGGCTTTAAAGCTAAATATTTAGCTTCAAACTAAACATTTAGCTAGTAACATAAATGGCTTTTACCAGGAATATTTAGCTTCAAAGTGAATATTTAAGTTAAATATTTAACTGCATTACTGGGAAAAGACGGATGAAAATAATCGATTTAAAGGTTTCATGAACAGATAACGAGCCATTCAAAGGAAAATGGATTAAATCAGTTAACTGATGGATAGATAGATGGATGGATGGACAGATGGACGGATGGACGGATGGATGGATGGATGGATGGATGGATGGATGGATGGATGGATGGACAGATGGATGGACGGACAGATGGACGGACAGATGGACGGATAGATGGATGTATAGATGGATGGATGGACGGACAGATGGATGGACGGACAGATGGATGGACGGACAGATGGATGGACGGACAGATGGACGGACAGATGGATGGACAGATGGATGGACGGACAGATGGACGGACGGATGGACGGATAGATGGATGTATAGATGGATGGATGGACGGACAGATGGATGGACGGACAGATGGACGGATGGACGTTCAGGTCTTACTTGTTGTTCTGGCTCCAGTCGCAGCCGAACACGGCAGCAGGATGTTTGTACTTGTGCAGGATTTTCCCGTCGATGGTTCTGATGATGCTGCAGAGAGGAGAACATGAAACGCGCTCCGCCTCATCGCTGCGAGAGTCAACCCGGTTGGACCAGCGCTCACCAGAACCCGTCTCCGCTGCAGGTGGCGATCCTCTTGGAGTCTTTGTGGCTCCACGATATGCAGAAAATCCCGTTCTTACCGTGCTGAAGGGAGACAGCAGCAGTTAGAACCGCTCCAGCTTCACCAAGTCTGCAGATCTGAACTGACCTCGTTAAAGCGGGTGATGATTTTCCCCTTCCTGACGTCCCAGATGAACGCTCCGTTACGAGACGTCGCTCCTGCGATGCAGTTCAGGTCTCCTTAGAAACAAGCAGAGAAAAACTGCTTTCCCATGAAGAACCACAGCAACCTTCTGGCTCCTGACATCCAGACTAACACTTTCCAGATCCAAGAAACACAGAAGGACCGCACAAGCAAACTCTCCCAACCCACAATGCTCTCTGCTGCCAGTCCTGCCTCACACCTCACCACTGTCTCACTGCCCAGCTCCTCAAGCTGCCACTGCTGAGAATGACACCTCCAGCTGTTTCCCACTAATATCCCATCACTCATGTTTACCTTTACACAATAAAAGTAAGGTAGTGTTAACTTATTAATGCTAGTTATTAGCTAACTTTGACAAGATAGGAGCCATTAACACAGGTAGTGGCAGCTAAATACATTTGCTGATGATAATATATTTACTAACAATAGTATATCATTATTAGCATATCAGCTATTATTAATTAGCATATTAACTACTGTTAGCACAGAATAGTAAATGCTAGTTGATAAACTAACAGTCTATAAACTGACATAAACTGATATCTCAACAATTGTCAACATTCTAACATTAGCTAGTATGTGCAATGTATGGTATGACATTAGCAGATATGCTAACATAACCCCAAATGCTAACATTAGCTTATATGTTAACATTAGCTGGTATGCTAACATTAGCCAATATGCTAATATTATTAGCTGATATACTATCATTGACTGAAAAGCCAATACTAACTGATGTGCTAACATTAGCTGATAAATTAACAGCTGACATGGTAACATTAGCTAATATGCTAACACCAGCTAATATGCTAACATTAACTGGTATGCTAACATTAGCTGATATTAGCAGTGTGTTAGCAGCTGATCCACCTGGAGCCCAGGACAGAGAGTAAACCACCCCTTCGTTGCCAGGGGACGTAGAAACGGCCGTCAGTGTGTTGGTGTCCCAGATTTTTATGGTTCCATCAAAACTAGCCGTCGCCAGCAGGTTGGGGTCATCGGGTTTAAACTTGCAGTCAAAGATGGTTTCTACGTGGCCCTGGAATTTATAAACAGACGTCAGAGCGAACCGAGACACTTCCTGTCCTGCCAGCCACTCAGCCTGCAGAGTACCAAGTCTCTCAGGAAGTCCCACTTCTTGGCCCCCATGTCGTAGAGTCCGACGCCGCCGTCCATGAAGCAGCAGACGGCGTGGCCGGGCGGCAGAGAGAAGGCCCGGTTCTGGGACAGGGTCGGCGGAGGGACGGCCTCGCTGGTGGAACTGGTGTGCTGACTCTTACTGGGAGAACTGGAGCTCTGAGCTGCAGAGAGGAGCAGAGGCGGTCAGCCTGAGCATCGATCCAGAGATCCAGCAGGAAAACTGGGGGACAGTTTTGACCTAATTACGGCTCTGAAATTGACTTTTTAAAATTTTTACTCCATTCTAAGATTAAAGAATGACTAATTTAGCTGAGATTTCCATAATCGACTAATAGTGATTAATCGTTTAGGTTATAAATGAAGCTTCAGTCTACGTGTTGGGTTATCGGAGGTGTAGTTACGTCTTTTGGCCAGCGGAGCGCTGAGCACGTGCAGAGCGTGAAATCCTGTCTTCTTCAGCTTGAAGCTGTCCAACGGCGTGGAGCGAGACACGTTCCAAACCCTCAGCACGCCGACCTGTGAGTCTGCAGAAAGAACACGTCTCACCACCAATCAGGTTTCATTCAGAGCCAGGGTCCTGCAGCGCCTCTCACCGCCGGTGATGAACATCCCCGGAGCCGAGGGAACCCAGGCCAGGCACTGGACGGAGGCAGCGGCGGACGGGAAGCAGAAGGACGTGATGCAGGACAGTCCCTCGCTGTCCACCAGCCGCACGCCGTTATGGAGGTTGGACACTGCAGGAGAAGAAGACGGCGGATCAGAACCCGATCAGAGCCTGAGGCTGCGTCTGCACTGAGGCTTCGGGTCGGAACCGGACCTAGCAGGTAGTCGGTGGACAGAGGGTCCCACTCCAGGGCGCTGACCGGGTCCTCCTCGTCCGTCCCCTCCAGGGACTCTGGACGCAGGACGTGCTTCTGGCTTTTACTGCCTGGACACACAGCAGAGGTCAGAGGTCAGACGTTACCAAACTGCAGGGCATCAATCTGGGAAGGGGTCAAAGGTCATACAAAGTGTATCACCCCCCCAGAGAAGAAAACACCTGGGAGAAGGTTCATCCCAAGGTCAGAGGTCAGAGAAACAACCAGTGAAGTACTTTGCCCTAATCCTAACCCAGCTCTGGTACTTGAGTAAAATATTGGCACTCAACTACCAGCGAAAGTAGTGAAGTACTGAAGTACTTATAGAAATACTCAAGTATTCAAAAGTACAAATTATAATCTCTTATCAGAACGTTTTCTGTTTTCTGAGAGTTTTACAGGACCATGTAACTGTAGAGGTTAAAGGTCAAAGGAACAACCGTGTACGGCAGGCTGAGTTATCATAAAATCAGTTTCATAATTACCTGCTAGATATCTGAAAATAAGCTGCAGACTACGAAGCTACGCTGAGCCAAAACCGACAATAAGCTTCCCATCCAATCCCAGCGCTTCGTTCCAGACTCTACAGGCCTCACTGAGCAGGGTAGAGGTCAAGGGTCATTCTCTCTAGATCAGTGTTTCTCAAGCCTTTTCAGGCGGAAAACCACTGAACCCATTAAACAAACTCTCAGACCATAACTGGAAATGAATGCAAACTGTTTAAATAAAGCTCAAAATAAGAGATGTCTTTAGGGGTGAACTTAGAGATGAGGGTGAACTTAGAGATGAGGGTGTACTTAGAGATGAGGGTGAACTTAGAGATGAGGGTGAACTTAGAGATGAGGGTGAACTTAGAGATGAGGGTGTACTTAGTTTCCCCCAGAGCGCGGGTCTGGACTTACCGGGCTGGAAGACGGACAGGCTCCCGTCGGTGTGTCCGAACACCAGCTTGCCCTTCTTGCTCGGGTGCCAGCGGAACAGGCAGATGTCTGACAGGAAGGAGTGCGCCTCCTTGTGGACGGTGACCGCCGCGTCGGACCCTCGGTAGTCCCAGACGTAAAGCGGGCCGCGCTGCGACACGAAGGCCACACCGTCCGCCGAGTTCCAGCACCAGCTGACGGAGACGGGGACGCCTGGAGAGGAAGGAGGATGGCTCAGAGGTCAGAGGTGAGAGTCCCGGTCGGTCGCCTACCTTTGGTGTTGTCCAGCCGGGCGACGGCCTTCTTCTCCGCCACGTTCCAGATGATGAGCAGGTTGTCGGCGGAGGCGGAGGCGAACAGGTCGGCGTTGTCGGGACACCAGCTGATGGCCGTGATCGTCTTCTTGTGCTCTGACATGATGGAGCACAGCTTGAACTCGTTGTACTGCTGGTCCAGCTGCACACAAACAAACATCTGCTTTACCCGCCAAGGTCAAAGGTGAGCAAGGGAGTCCCTCAGGGATCAGTCCTGGGAAGCAGCTCCCTCCTCAGACAGGTGAGCAGGCGTCAGAGGAGAACTTTCTGGATCAGGTTTGGTTCATCCTGCTCAAATTTTCAAAGCATTTTTAGTTATAACAAAAACCAAATTTTATCCGATGATGTTGTCTTGAAAACATCATGTGCTGCAACTTTTGTGACATAAATTTAGAAATCTAATCAAAAACAGGAAGTTGCGTCTTCAACAGAAAAACAACAACCAGTGTAGACGGCAGCAGATTCGATCAATTTGACTTTTAAAGGTCGGTGTGTAAATATGAGGCACAAAGTTACACAGTTAACGGTTAACACCAATACTTTGGTTTGATTAGCCTGTCATAAAATAAAAAACGAGGGTTCATTTTTCAAAGTCACATTTTTACCATGTTAATCATTCATTCATAAACGTCACGGTTTCAAGCTAAACATTTAGCTTCAAACTAATTAGTTAGCAAACTAAACATTTGGCTAACATGCCAAAATCACTTCCAATAACCGGAAGTGGGCAACCACAATAAAAGCTGGGACTTCCAAACCTCTTTGGCTAATTAGCTAACTAATTATTTGCATAGCTTAGAGCTAACTGTGTAGTTCACAGCCATATAGTTAGCTTGTCCACTAAACATTCATGGAGTAAGTATTTACCTTGGAAGCTAATTAACTGGATTTTTTTGCTGAATAAATATTTTTGATTGAATTTGTGATATTTATGAATGAATGAATGAATGAATGAATGAATGAATGAATGAATGGAGCGGTCCTCATGACCTCACCTGGTAGACGTAGATGGCTAACGTAGCGCAGTAGGCGAAGCGGTCTCCGCTGGCGGCGCACACGTCTTTGTTCCAGGGCTGGCAGCCGGCGGCCAGGAGGCCCACCTGCTTCACCTTGGCCATCCTCACCTGCAGAGACCTGGAACGGCCCGCCTCCATCAGCAACGACAGTATGTACGCATGAATATGAACACATGAATCTGAAGGAAGGAGAACCGTGTTTGTTGGCTTTAGTTAGCGGAAGCTAGCAATTCTGAAACGATTAATCGGATGAAGCGATTATTCAAATTATCACCAACTAATTTAGTAGTCAGTGAATCGACTCTAAAAAAGATCAACAGCTGAAAAAACAACATAATCAGAGCATCATGAAGCCAAAGCTGTACACAAATATAAACATTTAGCATTTAAGATTAAAAAAACCTTGTATGTGTTTAGTAGCAGACTTAACTTCACCTGGTTCACCTTCCGTAAAAATAAAATCTCCTTTTAGTAACATTATACAATCCAATTATTAATCATTTAATCCACAAATAGTCAACAAACATTCTTCTAAAATTGTACAAAAAAGGCTTTCATGACGAATCGGCAGAACAGATATTTTTTTACCTGATTAATAGCCAAAATTAATAGATTAATTAATCAAAAACTAAAGTAATAGCTTGTTGCATCCTTAAGCTGCAGGTTTTTTGTGTTGACTGATTTTAATATTTATTCTGTTTTATGGTAGTCGTTGTTCGTAAGGTGGTTCGTAAGGTTCAGTTTACCTGCTCATTATTTTCTGTTCCTTTCAGATTCATAATAAAACGTTCTGCGGTTTTTAACGTGAAAACACGCGGACGGCTCCAGGCTCGGTTCGCTTTTCCACCTGCAGGCTGCAGGCTAAGATGATTACAGAGCAGATTGAATTAATCTCTGCTGCGCTTGGATTGCTCTGCTGCTGATCGGCTGCTAACGCTCAGCAGACGCATGGCACCTGCTGCACATCTGCAGCTGCACGTCTGCCTCTGTAATGCAGAAAATCCTCTCTTCATTTTACCAGCTGACTAATGCTGCTGTGGATGAAAACATTTATCAATCAAAGGTAATCTTCAAACACCTGCGGGCCAGTTTTCCCTTGACCTCATCTTGTCAGGTGCAAATCGGCTGATTTACATGCAGATTCTCTTCATTAGCAGAATCAGGGAGGCTCGACTGGCTGACGAGCGCTGACGGAGAAACACACGATCCACCTGCACACTTTTATTATTCTGGACTCTTCATGTTTTCTGCTCTTTCTTCGCTCCTCACCATGACATATTTCTGATTATTTTCATTCATTCCTGAATCTGGATCTTTCTTCAATGACAAACTGCTGCATCCTCAGTGCACAAAACAGCGTAAACTCAGATCCTTCTTCTAAACCCATCACAGTTCCCAACAAACTCAATAAATGTTCACATCCCTGTTGGGATTGGCACAGAATTATTCATTTTAGGTCATATTTCTATTGTTTCACAGATTTTATTGGCACTTATTGTAAATATAATCAGTTGTTTTTTTATTGTTCAAGCAAACAAAATTATCTTATTATTTGCACTCTGAACAGTCATGTAAGTGTTTTTCAAATTTTATGCTAAAACAATCAGACATAATTTACTTCCACATAGTAAAGCAGCACAAATCATATTTTGTTGTTGGGTGAACAGATCGTTCAGACTGCCGTGAAAAAGGGGGATATGTCTGTTGTGCATAATTTATCTGTTTTTTTTCTTCCTACCAAAACCAAAATACAGATGATAAAAGTTTTCGGTCTGGTATTTTGGTCTCAACCAGTCCTTATATTTAAAGAACAATTTTGTTTTCATAATTCATTTCATTTGTTGTTTCTGTTGTGTTGTTTGTGGATATTTAAAATGTCTTATAAAATGTCCAACATTAAATGTTTGTTAGAATTTAAAGATTATTCATCTGTGAGAATGTGCATTATTATGCTATTATCATTATATTACTGGAAAATTGCCTCAAGACAAGAATATTATCGTTTATCACAATAACTTCTGGGACAATTTATCGTCTAGAGAAATGTCTTACCGTGACAGGCGGCCTTTTAATCGCATTCTCCTGCTGCGCTGTTCATATTTATCAACTTTTCAGACAAAAAAACGGAATCAGCAGGTCAGGATGTCTGAGGATCGGCCAGAAAACTGCAATCGGTTCACCGTTTGGGTGAGGGTGGGAACGTATATGGACCAGGTTCTAAGTAACAGGCCCGGTTCAGTCCAGAACCCTCATGTTGTTCAGGGTCTGGTCATCTTTAAGTCCAGTTCTGGTCGGGTTTGGATCATCCTAGCCTTCAGCTTGGATCTAAAACCTATTCTGTTCTGAAGCTGGAATTTTATGGACCTCAGCTGGAACCGGTAGGGCGGTTCTGGTCCGCCCCGCCGGTTCCGTGATGATTCATTGTAACTGCGCAGCTCCAGTAAACCCAGTTCTGCCTCCAGGTGAGACCAGAACTCCCAGCAGGATCCAGAGCCATGAAACGGGCCCGGTTCTGATAGGACTGGTTCGGGTGTCTGGGTTTTCATCCAGACATCCTCCCTGTGTCACACTGCACGAGCCCACTCGTGACAAAGACGGTTTTCCTCGCGAGCCGCGACTGGACTAACGGACCGGACGGGTTCGTGTTAAACCTAATCACCGATAGAGATGAAGCCGAGCTGCCGCTTCACCCGGACAGACGTCTGGGGACTGAGGCCGGGTGTCAGGAGGAGGCAGAACCGGCAACAGGTCTCAGCGACACCAACTAATCCCTGGAACACGCTCGGCGCGACGCATAGGCGGCAGCGCGGCGGCGGCGCGGTGACGGACGCGCGGCTAGCATCTGCTCTGTCTCCGCTGTCGCACTGTGTTCGTTATTGTTTTCCAGCGGCCTGGTTCTGTTTTTGGAGTGGTTCTGGTGTGTGTCTGGTTCCGGTCTTACCGTCAGGTGTCACCAGGCCGGTCCGCGGTGGACAGCTCACAGGTGCTGAATGGAGTCCCGCTGCCGCCGCGGCTCAGCGTCGTCCAAGAGAGCCGGGACCAACGAAGCGGCGCCTCTGATTGGCCCACCAGATGGCCGTTACTAAACAGCTATTGGCTGCTGGAAACGTCAGTCACAGCGCTCTTCCTGTTTGGAGGTTCAAGCTTATCAGAATCCAAATCCTTTAAATTCATTCACAACTTTTGAATACAAATAAAAAGAACAGAGAAATCAGTGATTAAACTTCATGTTACTGCGGTTTTTGAGGAAATTTAGCTCCAGAAGCAGGGGTGGCTCCAGGTGGCATGGGGCCTTGGGCAGAAGGAGATTTGGTCCCCAGGTTTGATTGGCTGGGCATGAAATTACCCTTTGATAATTGGGTAGTATTTACTTTAACCTGAACTCAAAACACAAAAAATATTAAACTTATCACTGGATTGTAACCCCACATTATTTTTTGCTCATATGAAATTCATTTCCTTAATTTTACACCATAAAACAAAATGTGTAGAGGAAATTTACTGACATTTTAAGTACCAAATTTGAGGCTTAGATCCACAAAGGATAGAAATAAAAATTGTGTAGATTAACAAATACCAGGATTTTCGATTAAGTTAGATTATCCGTTCAGTTTCAGTCAGAGAATCCAGGTTTAAGACGTTTGGGTTGAATTGCTGCCTGGTTTCAGGAGAATCAGTCGCTCTCCTTCTGTCCAGCTGCTGGCGCATCCAAATTTAAAGGTTTTCCCTCCAGCTAACTTTCCACTAGTTTGAAACCCCTCAGCCTTCCCTGGTTGTTGGGCTGCGACAGTTGCTCCTCTGGATCATTGCTGGATTCTTTCCAACCAGGCACAGAGTCGCATCTGTTTGCTGCACAGCAAAACTAAAACATGCAGCAGAAACGGTTTAGATATTAAATTCCTGTTTATTATTCAGCAGATCTGACAGAAAATTGAACATGTGGAATAATCACAAACTCCAATTATAATCAATATACAAAATTTTATTATAAAAAGAAAAATTCGTTCTACAGGTTTCAAAGTTCCACTTTAAAAATGGCTGCCAACATCTTAATGAAGCTACAGAAACATCCTGGTGGTAAAACGACAGTGGGAAAGAAAACGGCACCACTAGAACAGAACGCGAGCAGTGCTTCCAGAACCAAGCTTTAAAAAACAAAATGTCTTCCTGCCGTCCGCTGGCGCTTCAGTCCAGTTCAGCGCCGTTCACAAGGTGGAACAACCCGAGTTCAGTAGAAACAGACACGGACTAAAGGGAGGCTAGAAACTAAATCCCTGAATGAAAGGAGGAGACCCGGTCCGGCAGAACCGGACCAGAACCAGGGACAGCAGGCTAAATGTTGCAATCATCCACACACAAAAGAAACGGGTTTAAGCTGAACAATGCATCGCAAACTTCACATCCTTTCACATGACACTTATTCATCATCATCGTCATCATCATCCTCCTCCTCATCGTCATCTTCGTCATCATCATCGTCGTCATCAGCAGGCTGGACTTTCTTGGCTGGGGGCCGGCCGGGGCCACTCTTCTTCCCGGCGTCGCTCTTCCCTGAGCCGCCTTTGGCTCTGTAGGCGGCCACATCCTGAGGAAGAGGAGGAAGAGCTGTTAGCTTCCAGTTAGCATCACGCTACCTTCCTGTTAGCTGGTTCCTCTCATCTGGGTGCCTACCTTCTCGTATTTCTCCTTCAGCTTGGCGGCCTTGGCCTCGTAGGGCGCCTTGTCCTTGGTGCCCTGCGTTGCCCACAGCTCGCCCAGCTTCTTGGCGATGTCGCCGATGGAGATGCCGGGATGCTCCTCCTTGATCCGGGGACGGTGGTCGGAGCAGAAGACGAAGAAAGCGGAGCTGCAGATGTAAAGATGGACGTATAAATAACAGAAGACTCTTTACAGACCGCATCAGAGCGCCGACTTACGGAGGTCTTTTGGGTGCGTTGGGGTCCTTCTTCTTCTTGCCCTTCTTGGCTCCTTTCGGGGGAACGTAGGACTTCATCTCTCGGTCGTAGCGGACCTTGTCGTTCTTGGCCATCTCGTCAAACTTCACCTTCTCCTTGGCTGACATCGTCTTCCAAAACAAAACATTTTAGTCCTCCAGAGTTCCCAGTTTACTGGGAAACATTCAGGTTAGTGCCACTTACCTTCCATCTCTCTGAGCACTTCTTGGAGAACTCTGCGAAGTTGACGCTGGTTCCTGGGTGCTTCTTTTTGTGCTCCTCGCGGCAGGTTGCAACGAAGAAGGCGTAGGCAGAGGTCTTCCCTCTGGGCTTATTGGGGTCCTTTGTCATGGTGGCGCTTACTCTTTAAAGAGAATAACTAAGAGATTGGGAAAAGAATCATTTCAAACTCAATGATGGAGTTTTAGCATTAGCTTAGCCTCTGAGGAGCAGAGCATATAAAGTGAGTTTTGAAATGCTTTATACGAATTTAGCCAATAAACTCAGATCTTCACATTTTGCAACTTCAAATGTTTATAACTTATTTCAGTACTTAAAAAGGCACCATCAACTTTAAGTTTATTTTTTCTCATTACATGTTCAATTTAAGTCAAACTTAAACTTTTCAGATTTCACCGAGATGTATTTTAATTGTATTATTAAGTCTTGCATTAATTGAAACAGTTATGGAGAAAATAATGTAAACACCCTTGATAAGAATCAGTGTTTACCTTCTAAACCCGCTAAAAGTCATCATAAACCTCATAAGGTGTTAAAGTTTGTGCAAAGTGACCTTTGACCTGCATTTAATGAGTGTTACATGTTAATGAGGCCTAGCGCAGCCGGCCAGACGCCGGGAGGAGTCGTCTTCAGACGCTAATCGGATTTCTGGCTCTTCGGGACAAAAAGACGCGACTCCATTTTGTATCTTCCCGCCTAAACCGCCCAACTGCGCCAAAAGTTCCCCAGCAGAACCGCCCAGCCCAGTTCCTAAACACAAGAACTCCATATGGGCTCGGATTGATACCACAACAAACGGAACACAGTCAGAAAAGACCTGCAGCCAGTTTCAGGCGCAAACTGCGGAGTTTCCGTCGTGTTTGCACTGCGCAGCCAAATGGCGTTTCAACTGCCTGTTACGCACCAACTGCGCCACCCAAAACACACCGCAAAACATCGTAAACTATAGTTATCTATTTTCGTTCTTAGAAACCGACGCTGATTACTTTATTATAAAGTTCGTTTTCATTACGCTGAGATTTACACTTTCGGCCAAAAAAGGCCGTAAAAGTTCGCTCCTGGAGCTTAAGCTTGAGAACTCGATCGCCAAGAACGGATTAAGGGCCACAAACAACCTAAACACTTATTTAACATAAATGGCGACAAAAAATCCGCTGATTTAGCCAGAAACAACGTCTCTTACCTGTTCTCTCCAACACAAGCTGTAAAGGACTGAATGAGGAAGAAAGCGCAACTGTTTGTCACTGCCTAAAACTGGTTCTGTAGCTCCTCCCCCTTCCCCGCTGATTGGTCAAAATCAATCATTTAAACGTAAACGCTGGGGGCACAGAACTCATTCTGAGCTGTGATTGGCTGAATTCCTTTAAGGAGCGCGTTCATGTTTGTGTGTTCTATCCCATCGCTGATTGGCTGTGCTGGACTTTTAAACATACGGCGCGAAAAGGAATCGCCCTTTGTTTGCAGCTGCTGAGGGAGATTAAAAAAATGTCGTTCTCTGCTCCCTCGACCGTTTGTTGTTTTTTGAAACAGGAGTCGACACGAAGCCTTAGCAGTTACACTCAGCCCCGGTTTCAGTTCTGTTTTACAGTGGGTCGACCCGATATGAGCTGCGCTTCCATCTGAATCTGTAGCTGAGTGACCGCTAAAGTCATCTTTAAACTTCATCTGTGACTTTTAAAAGCTGATCTATACTCAGACTGGCTCTCTTTTCATTGTTGTTCCTCATATGCCCAAAATTAATGACTTTGTCTTTATTTTTAAACTCAGTTTCATCCTCTGTGGAGATATCTATAGTATAGGAGTTTGTAAAACTTTGATCTGACATTGTTCATGTTTCAATGAATGCATACAAGTAAACCAGAGGCTGTTTGTCCCAGTATCAGAATTTGCTTTGCTACATGATTAAAGGCCTCTGAAGAGTTGGATCGGGTCTGGACTGGTGGTTCATTGTTCCTGTTGGGAAGGGGGTGGGGTACATGGAAACAAGAACCTCAACAGCTTCTCTTTTGTTCATGCAAATGGCTGCTTAAAAATCTAGTCATCGTTAATTAAGAATGCTGTTGAATGCAACCTGCCCTCCAGCTTAGTTTGCAAAAGACAGAATCTGGACAATTTCTATTTGTATGGTAAAGTCTGATGATGTTCTGCAGCCTCAAAGAAACTGAAACCAGGTTATCGACTAAAATCCACATTAGGAAACCAGAGCGGAGCTTCTGTGGTGATCATCAGACCACATGCATGAAAATGTGGAGGAATTTAAAAGCTGCTGCATGAAAAAAAATACAGTCAGTGAATTTAAATCACAGCTGGAAGTTGATTAAACAATGTTTTCAGTTATGGACAAGAAAAAGAGCACACCACGAGTAATGGTGAGGGAGCAGCCATCTTGAATGTGGACAAAACAATGGAAATGGCTAATGGCTATATGTTTCAGGAGAAACAAGGTCAAAGGTCAAAGGAGACTTTGGAACCTCTTGAGATGATAGTGAAAAGAACAATTTCTCATAAAATCAAGAAAATTAAGGGCATTTATACATGAGACTGCCAGTGTCTTCAGTCAGAGGTTTCCTCACACTCACTGTAATACAGACTGCTGCAGAACTTTCTGCATTAGAAACCTGGATAATTTGAGCTCCAACAAAATTTAATTTCCCCTCAGAATCAATAAAGTGATTTTAAGTGGATTTTATTGACATTTTCCCCAGTTTACAAACAGCAGCAACACAAACTATGAAGTTCAGGCAAACTAAGAATTAATATCAGATTCTATCTTTCTAGCTTGATTGGTTTGCTTATTTTTAGTGAAATATGAACAATGATTTATTGCACATATCCTCCTGACTACCAGGAAAAAAATATTGTCCAATCACCATTTTTTTTAAATCCCACATTCGTTGTAAGGTAATAAAAGATTTTACGCACTTTTTTTGTCTCTTCCCATAAAATGTGTTATTACTGATGAACCCAATTTTTATGAATTAGAAAAAGATACGTACAAAAGTCCCACCCCTTCATATGTGGTATCATTGAAAAGCCCTAAATGTCCTCTGTAGATACCAAAAGGAATTAATTCAGTAGAATGCAGGGGGTGGGAGATATTCAAGTTTAGAAATGTCCTCTACAGAGGACAAAAATGAACTACTGGTAGTCAGGAATATGGCATTAATTTATATTCTGGCTTTTCATCACTTAATAATCTGTTAAATGATATTAAACCGTCATCATCAGTTAACCAAATATATGTCCCCTGAATATAAATTACCATACTTTATGTTTTTAGTCAAATTTAACTTATTTACTATTTAATTACTTGTTTGAGATTTTTATTTTGAGTGTAAAATCTAATTAAAGGTTTTTTTATCCTGAGAATGTTTTTTTTTTCCTAACTAAAATTAGCACATTATTTGAGACATTTGTTTAGATATTTTGGACTCTGAGGTGGCTTCATCCTTCAGCATGGTGTCAGTTTATTTGCAGCTCAGTGGAAGAAGTTAGATAAGCTCTGTCCTCAGATCCCTCCCACCCAGAGGTGGTGGGAGCCAGAATCATTTAACATTTAACCTTTACATAACCAGGGAAGCTGAATGACAATACATTCTCAATTCCAAAATCATCACTGATAGACAGCATCTCCCCTCCGTGTATGAAGCTGTTCCTGCAGAGCTGCTACATCCTAAATGCACAAAGCAGCGTCATCACAGATCCTTCCTCCCAGCTGCTAATAATTCAGTTCGCTTGATAATTTCTACAACCTGGGGCTCCTCTAAGTGTCCAGAATGGCTCTTAATAATTTGGCAAAAACTGATAAATAACCAACCAATGTTTATATATAGCTACTTACTAATGAATACACGTTTTAGCCCTTTTTCATGGGACAATTGCACTTAATTTCCACAATCGAATGACTAAACATTTTTTTAAGATCCATTATTCTTGGAAATGAGGCTTTTTTGTGTTGCAAAATCTTGATGTCTTTATTCATCTGTTCAACCTAAAAGTAGAAACAAAGCAAAAAATAATATCAAATTTCATTTTATGTAGCTAGATTGAAGGTTATGAAGGTAGTGAGGGGTTCAGACCACTAGAGGCAGCACTGCTCCCAGAAACTCAATAAGTATTCACACCCCTGCTGCTTTTACTGAGGTTTTTCTGTTCTAATAAATAGTCTGTTGTTGTTTTTTGTGCATAAATGTTATACACATTTAATTTTTTTTTAATAATCTCACTTACCCACACACTTCTTTGATTCGGACTATATTCTCAATCCTATACACTTATTAAAAACAAAAATGAATTAAAAATACTGTTCACCCTGACTGTGGTCCTATTTGTATTTATTCTTTTGCTGCTCTGACTTGCAGGTACTGTGTGTAATAAGTCATGTTTTTTACCGTGATTTGTGACCATGTCAGTGTCGCGTCTGCAGCCTCAGACAGACAATAAGCTGGATAAAGTCTGCCAGCTTTAAATCTCCGTTTCTCAAAACATTCAGTTCACTTCAGGGAGCTCCGGACTAAAACTGACGACGATAAAATCAGTGAAAAGCTCAAAATGTTCATCTAAAAATGCTCAAAATCATAAAAACACCGTTCATTAAAGTAAAATAAGGTGAAAATGTGACTCCATCGTTATTTTTAGATCAGCTCAGCTGGATTCCAGCCAATCAGAGAAGGAAGGAAAAAATACCTGAATGTGTTTGAAAAGGAGAAATTTCAGCTTCATTTACAGAAACAGGAAGAAACTGATGATGAATCAAATGAGACAGAATTAGATGATCAGTAAACGGATCTGAGAGGAAAAAACATCGAGCCAGAACCAGAACCAGAACCAGAGTCAGAACCAGAGTCAGAACCAGAACCAGAACCAGAGTCAGAACCAGAACCAGAGCCAGAACCAGATCCAGATCCAGAACCAGAACCAGAACCAGAACCAGAGTCAGAACCAGAACCAGAGCCAGAACCAGATCCAGATCCAGATCCAGAACCAGAACCAGAATCAGAACCAGAGCCAGAGTCAGAACCAGAGCCAGAACCAGAACCAGAATCAGAGTCAGAACCAGAGTCAGAACCAGAACCAGAATCAGATCCAGAATCAGAGCCAGAACCAGAACCAGAATCAGAGACAGAACCAGATCCAGAACCAGAGCCAGAACCAGATCCAGAACCAGAGTCAGAACCAGAACCAGAATCAGAGCCAGAACCAGAGTCAGAACCAGAACCAGAATCAGAGCCAGAACCAGAGTCAGAACCAGATCCAGAATCAGAGACAGAACCAGAACCAGATCCAGATCCAGAACCAGAGCCAGAACCAGATCCAGAATCAGAGCCAGAACCAGAATCAGAGCCAGAGTCAGAACCAGAATCAGAACCAGAGTCAGAACCAGATCCAGAATCAGAGACAGAACCAGAACCAGAATCAGAGCCTGAACCAGAATCAGAGCCAGAACCAGAACCAGATCCAGATCCAGAACCAGAGCCAGAACCAGATCCAGAACCAGAGTCAGAACCAGAACCAGATCCAGATCCAGAACCAGAGCCAGAACCAGATCCAGAACCAGAGTCAGAACCAGAACCAGAATCAGAGCCAGAACCAGAGTCAGAACCAGAACCAGAACCAGAGTCAGAACCAGATCCAGAATCAGAGACAGAACCAGAGTCAGAACCAGATCCAGAATCAGAGACAGAACCAGAACCAGATCCAGATCCAGAACCAGAGCCAGAACCAGATCCAGAATCAGAGCCAGAACCAGAATCAGAGCCAGAGTCAGAACCAGAGTCAGAACCAGATCCAGAATCAGAGACAGAACCAGAACCAGAATCAGAGCCTGAACCAGAATCAGAGCCTGAACCAGAATCAGAGCCAGAACCAGATCCAGAATCAGATCCAGAACCAGATCCAGAACCAGAGTCAGAACCAGAACCAGATCCAGAATCAGAGCCAGAACCAGATCCAGATCCAGATCCAGAGTCAGAACCAGATCCAGAGCCAGAGTAAGAGCCAGAACCAGAGTCAGAACCAGAACCAGATCCAGAAGCAGAGCCAGAGTCAGAACCAGAACCAGATCCAGAACCAGAGCCAGAGTCAGAGCCAGAACCAGAGTCAGAACCAGATCCAGAGTCAGAACCAGAACTAGATCCAGAGTCAGAACCAGAACCAGAACCAGAATCAGAGCCAGAACCAGATCCAGAACCAGAGTCAGAACCAGAACCAGAACCAGATCCAGAACCAGATCCAGAACCAGAACCAGAGCCAGAACCAGATCCAGAACCAGAGTCAGAACCAGAACCAGATCCAGAACCAGAGTCAGAACCAGAACCAGATCCAGAACCAGATCCAGAACTAGAACCAGATCCAGAACCAGAAAAAGAACCAGATCCAGAGTCAGAACCAGATCCAGAACCAGAGCCAGAATCAGAGCCAGAACCAGAGTCAGAACCAGAGCCAGAACCAGATCCAGAACCAGAACCAGAGTCAGAACCAGAGCCAGAACCAGATCCAGATCCAGATCCAGAACCAGAGTCAGAACCAGAACCAGATCCAGAGCCAGGGCCAGAACCAGAGTCAGAACCAGAGTCAGAACCAGATCCAGAACCAGATCCAGAGCCAGAGCCAGAACCAGAGTCAGAACCAGAACCAGAGTCAGAACCAGATCCAGAACCAGAGCCAGAACCAGAACCAGAGTAAGAACCAGAGCCAAAACCAGAGCCAGAGTCAGAACCAGGACCAGATCCAGAACCAGAGCCAAAACCAGAACCAGAACCAGAACCAGAACCAGAGCCCGAGCCAGAACCAGGGTGTTGCTGTAATACCCGGTTTCACCTCAGGTGGTGCTAGTGTGCCTGTAAACCTGTTTGTGACTGAGGAGGACAGATGGCGCTTCCTCAGGTTACCGGTCCAGCTGCTGCGCTCTTGGGAAATGGATCAGAACCGAAAGAAGCAAATTCCGGATACAACAGCCTCCAACTAGAACAGCGCCCCCCGCTGATGGCAGCAGGTTTAGCTCTGTTCTGGATGCTGCAGCTGGAAGGGTTTTAGCTCTTACAGTTTTACTTCAGACAGTCGATATGATTGGTAACCATGACAACAATGTCGGCTATGGGAGCAGCTGATTAGCTTCTCCAGAAACTCAAATTAATACCTGAACTTTGACACCAAATCCAAGAGGAGATGACCAGGAAGCAGAGAGAGAAGGCGGAAGTTGAAACCAACTCTTCCATCCATCATGGTGGACAAAAGCAAAAGCAAAGGATCCGGATCAGTAGGTGGAATAATCCATGTCATCTCTGCTGCCTGGATGCTGTTAGCAGGTTAGCATGTCACACAGCAACAACACTTTAGTCAGAGACATCTTCAGATTTGCTGCAACACTGACTGCTACTGGAAATCCTTCCTTCCCACAGCATCTTTTGGGGAAAAAAAACTTCCATTGGCTTTTATTTAGTCTTTCTGGATAAATTGTTTTAATTGAACTGAACTGTTCCTTCCAGCTTCCAGACACAAATTAATTCTAGCTTTGGTTCAGGAGGAGAAAGAGCTCCTGCAGGACGTGGGTGTCCAAAGTGTGGCCCGGGGGCCATTTGTGGCCCTCTGAAGGATTGTTGCCCCCTGGCGTCAGTTCTAGAATTGAGTAAATTTGGCCTGGAAAACATTTATCATTTTTTAAAGCAATTTTTTTTGACACATAACATCTTTAAACAATATCCAGTTCAAAATAGATTCCCATTTGTTACAAGTTTTTTGCATTCATCTTAATTTTGGAGGAATTATTAATCTGTTTTTACTCAAAGTCGTATGCAGCCCAAATGAGAAAAAAAACTATCTTCCCCTTAATTTTTTGACCTTGTTTGTACTAATGTAATCATTAAAAAAAAAAAAAACTTCTATACGCTATAATTTACTGGTCCGTTTTCCACAAAAATCAAACTATTTTATTGATTTCAAGAAAATTGTAATATTTTTTTGATTACTACTAAGGAGATAAAATAAAAAGGAACAGAAAGTTTGCTTTAAAAATGCTACAAAAATGTGATCTTTCTCAACCAAAGTCAGGTGTTCTGACTATCTGTCATACCCGTAAATCCAGCATACCTTATGACGTTGACTCAACGCGGCATCAAAGCCCCTGTGTCGTCACGTGACGCCGCTTCGGGGAGCACTTTCATTGGCTAGAAACTCCCACACAGGAGGAGCTGATCCGCACATTTTCCGGCAGTTTGACACCGACTCTGAGTCCTGGGATGTAGCTCTGGGCCGAGCCAAACCGAGCCGGCGGGGTAATCACAGCATTACTGAGAACCGCACGCAGCCGCGCGCCCGGGCAGCACGGAGCAGATTGACCGGACGGACAGAATGAGCCAGAACACCGCGGACACGAGCACGCTGTGCCTCTTTGATGTAGACGGCACGTTGACGGCCGCGAGACAGGTAAACACAAACAAATACCTGCGTTCATAGAAACACGTCGCAGATGCCAGAGCGACTTCCGGCTCCACGTGCCGTCTCTGTCCGCCTATTGATGAACTTCCGGGAAACATAAAACACACTTGGTTCCATTTAAAAAGCAAAACTCACGCCGTTTACATAAACGTATTTAAACAACTTTTTAAATAAGTATATTTTGTGTTTTCTATTATTTATCTTTATAATGGCTTCTTCAAACGCGGAACGGTTTACTAGCGTCTACATGTAATAACAGGAAGTATCTGGCGGAACACAAAAACTGAACTCCCTTGTAGTTTTTTTAAAACCCCATCATATAATTTTGCTAAAATATTTAGTTTTGTACTTAAATATGTGGCTGATTAGTCATTTTAAACTGTTGTCAGATGATCTACCAAAAAAAAGCTTTTAATGTGTTTATTAATTTTGAGTTTGACCCAAAAGCCCCAGTTTCCATTTATTTCCGCTAGCATCCTGCTAACTGCTGAAACCTGGATCAGTCAGTTTAACTCACATATGTCAGAGTCAAGGCCCGCGGGCCACATCCGGCCCGCGAGAAGTTTTTTTGCGGCCCCTGGGATGATCTTGATTTATTATTAGAACCGGCCCGCAGACCGCAGCAAGCCGGCACAACGTCTGAAAAAAAATATCTTCCTTATTTGAACTGTAAGTAGTTCTTTAAATGTTCTGTGAGATGATGTACTTACCCATGTATCCATAACAACCGGAACTTTCAATATCCACCAAGTTATTGCCGAAATATACCGTCTATTAAACGAGTGCCCCCCGGATTAATTACATTCTCTGCAGCTGCAGCTGCGAAGTTACCGTATTAACCCGATACTTGCTGGAAAGTGCAACGTCTCCCCTTTCAGAAACCGTTGGAATTTTTCCACTTAGCGCTACGTGTGGCGGAATTACGGTACTGCAAATTTAGATGTGTCGCCGGCGACACATCTAAATGCCTCGACTCTGACATATGTGGATTAATAGATTTTTGCACTTTATTTTATTGTATTTCAATCCAATTATATTTTAAAAATATTTCAGTTGTGTCTGTTGAAAATTAAAGATTACTGACAGAGCCATAAGAAAATATTGCTTTATTTATCTGATCATATTGGAATATATTTGTTAGGTTTTCAGTAGGTTCAATTAGGTTCACTAGACTATATGCGTCATTTAAAAAAATTTCAATGAACATTCGATCAGTCCGGCCCTCGGCTTGTAGCTAAATTTTTTATTTGGCCCTCCGTCCATTTGACTTTGACACCCCTGGTTTAACTGGTCTCTGACCTGGTCCAGTAAAGAAGTACCAGTTCTGTCCCTGTCTCTTTGTTAGTTTATTAAAGACTGCTTGTTTTAACACCAAGATTAATAAAATAACTTCTGACAAAACTGTTAGATGTAAAGTAGCATTAATGAGTCCCAGCCCTTTGTGTTCTGCCTACAGATTATCAGAAACATCCGATCAGCTTGATGGTTTTTAGAGGACATGTTGCAAATAAATACAGCTGGTAAGAATCAGGACACATTTCACTTCTTTTTATCCAGAAAAGTACACTAGCAAAACAAAATCTTCTCTCTGAGCTAAACCTGCAGCAGCTTTCATTCTTTGACATCAAACCTATTACAAACCTATTCGAACTTACTGGAGTGAGACAGTTTCTCACTGCCAACAACAATTATTAACTTTTTATTATTATTCCACTTTTTTGTTTGTGAGGGTTTTATTCTTTTAAAGAGCAACTATTGTATGAAATTTACTTCCTAGAGTGTTGCATCATGTTATGTAATTCAGTCATCAAAAACCAACCTGGAGTATTGCTTTGACTCATTCATGCATGTTTGAGAAATCCTTTAATCTCCATGGCAACCATTCAGCTGTGCAAAACGCCTGGGTGAACCAAGCTCCGCCTTCAAGGCACAGCTCCTCCTCTGAGCTGCAGTTTCCAGGCCAACAAGCTTCGGCTTCACAGAGCAGCGCTTCTCTGCGACTCCCTCACTCGGCTCCAGAAATTATTTCCTTTATTTAACCAGGTGAACCCCGCTGATATCTAGATCTCATTTTCTAGAGGGACCAGGGCAGAAGTCTGCAATACAGAGCAACTTGGTTACAAAATAGAAAATAAATAATAAAAATTACAAAGTTAGATTTCTTAAGTCATATTTGATGTATATAGAATTTTTTATAACAACTGAATTTAATATAGCTACATGGATGTGCTCTAAAATGGCAATATGTGCCTGGAAAACATATAATCCTGCCCCTTTAAACACTGAACCTGCCTCCACCTCCAAGCCCCACCCACTGCATGTTTACATTAAACATAGCCTGGTCTACTAGCTGTCAGGTTATTAGAGCGCCCCCTGGTGTTTGTCTGTTTCCAGAGTGTGACTCCAGAGATGAAGGCATTCCTGGAGAAGCTGAGGACTCGGGTTCGGGTCGGAGTGGTTGGCGGCTCGGACCTCAGTAAGATCAAGGAGCAGCTGGGAGATGACGGTGAGGAAGAGGAGGAGTTCAGCCAGGACAGAGGTGAAGGTTTAACCGGCCTGGGTTTGACGTCCTGTTTTTCCGTCTCAGTCATCCAGAAATCAGACTATGTGTTCGCCGAGAACGGCCTGGTGGCGTACAGACATGGACAGCTGCACTCCGTCCAGGTGAGTCACCTGGTGCACAAAATGTCCTCCAGGGGGCGCTAACTGGGGAAGCTAACTGTGTCGTCTGTGTCTCAGTCTATCCAGGCCCACATGGGAGAAGAGCTGCTGCAGGATTTCATCAACTTCTGTCTGAACTACATGGCCAAGATCCAACTGCCCAGGAAAAGGTACCGACCTGACGCGGTTCTGATGAGACATTTATGTAAATATTTATGTAGATATTTTAATGCTTGGCGACAGTTTCTGTTTTTTTTTGTTGTTTTTTTCAACTTACCGTTCCAGGAAAACTGTTTTATAAGCTGTTTCATGGCAGACTAGTAGTAAACTAGCTGTAGTGTAGCTCAGGAGTTCATTCCATGCTATGGTCCTGCAGACATTATTAACTTCTGGCTGGGAAAACGCTGCAAAATAGCAGAGAAAAAGGGTGACCATACACAAGCCTGATTGACAACGCCAAGTCCCTTCCTCTGGCTCTGATTGGTTGTTTCTGATGGAGTGGTGTAGAAATGGAAGCTATCGGTTAGCCCATGGAAGCTAACGGCTAGCCCGTGGAAGCTAACGGCTAGCCCGTAGAAGCTAACGGCTAGCCCGTGGAAGCTAATGGTTAGCCCGTGGAAGCTAACGGCTAGCCCGTAGAAGCTAACGGCTAGCCCGTAGAAGCTAACGGCTAGCCCGTGGAAGCTAATGGTTAGCCTTTCTCCTCAGAGGTACGTTCATCGAGTTCCGGAACGGGATGCTGAACGTATCTCCGATCGGACGCAGCTGCAGCCAGGTGGAGCGCCAGGAGTTCTACGAGCTGGACCAGGTCAGAACCACACGCGTTTCCCAGAATTCAGCTGCGTCATGCTGCTGTTCCCGCTGGTGCGGCAGCGTAAACCAGCTCGTGTTTTTCCTGCAGAGAGAGAAGATCCGGGAGAAGTTTGTTTCTGTGCTGAAGGAGGAGTTCAGAGGGAAAGGGCTGTCGTTTTCCATCGGTGAGTCCGCTGCCCACCGATCCGGGACGGTGACCCGATCCGATCCGGTCCGGATCGGCTGACGATCCAATTGTTCCTCTGCAGGAGGGCAGATCAGCTTTGACGTTTTCCCTGACGGCTGGGACAAGCGCTACTGCCTGGACATCGTGGACAAGGACAACTACTCCACCATCCACTTCTTTGGAGATAAAACCAAACCGGTGAGAACAATGAGTATGTGTGCACAGGTTCGGATGGTGCCCTGGCAGTAAAGGTCCGAACTGATCCGGTTTAGGTCCGCTCCGGTTCGATCTGAAGGTGTTACAGGAACAGCTTCCACATTTGGAACATTACTACTAATTAAGAAGCTTGTTGCCATTTCTTCAAACCAGATCTTACTGAGCTTCGAAGCTTCAGACCAACAGAACGAAAAATGATTCAACATTTTAAAAAACAAAAATCTGAAAAGTGTGGTGTGCCTTTATGGTCAGAGCTCTGCAGACCAAACTGCTGCTGTTTCTCTTCAGCAGCTCAGAAAGTCCACACACTGATTCTGAGTCTGGACTTTGACTAGGCCTTCCTAACCCTGCTCTGATCTAAACAATCCCATAATACCACCCATCTTCACACAGCATGATGCTGCCACCACCATCTGCAGGGTTGTATGTGGTACAACTGCTTTAAGCCTCTCCAGAACGTTCTGCTGTTGGGTTCTGTGGAATCAGAACCAGAACCTCTCCAGATTCTGAACGTCTTTTTGGAGGGTTCAGAGTAAAGGAGCTGAAACCTTCAGATTCTCATTTATGAAAAATTTACATTTTAATGATTTTTTTTCTAGTTGTTGATTCTGTTCTGGTTGAATTGTCGTCTGGTTTGGACCGGTCCGGTTCCGCAGCAGAACTCCTGACCTCCTGCTGCTCCTTGCTCCCCTGCAGGGAGGAAACGACTTTGAGATCTACAGCGACCCGCGGACCGTTGGCCACGAGGTGTCGAGTCCCGAAGAGACGCAGCGGCTCTGCCAGGAACTGTTCTTCTCCTGAAGGGGGCGCTGCAGCCTGAACTGGTCCTTCTGCATGAGAACATGCAGAAGATTTTAGTTGTTTTTCTTATTTCTCTGGTCCGGTTCGGTGGTTGGGACCAGCTAGGAAACCTGGTCTGATGTTCCTGAACTGTAAAAGCTGGAAACTCAATAAAACGGGAAATATTGCTTCTGTTTTCGGTTCTGGGTTCTTCTCCAGAACCTCCAGAAGGTTTTGGTCGCATGAACAATTATTTCCAAAACATTCTCAATAAAGAAAAAAACTTAATTTAAAACGACTAAAAATCAAAGAGATGATAAAAATCTTCATGGATCGTCAGCTAAATGTCGGGTCAGAACCGAAAGGTTCTGATCATCTCTGGTTTTCAGGCAGAAGAAACTTCAGTCTAAAATACAAATTTATACTTAATAAGGCTTCCTTCAGATGTTTGTACTGTTTAATTTATAATAAAAGTGGGATAACAATGCAGCCTTGAGGAACACCGTGGATGATTATCAGCGATTCCTCGGATCCAGACCAGTTCACGTCGGGTTACATTTGGACCGTCTGGTTCTGTATCTGAGCCCAGATCTCTGCAGCTGTTTGTGTAAAACGACCAGAGTAAAGCGTAGCAGTCAGTATCTGTGGAACTTGTGGTACAGCAAGAACCTGAACCTTTAAATGGGTTCCGTGGTTCTGGAACCAGAGAGATTTTTCCTCATTGATCTGTTTGTTTTCTGACGGACGCAGAACGGTCCGACCCAGCAGCGGTCCGACTCGGGTCACCGTGTCTGCTGGCCGCTCCTCCTGATGTGATGCAACTTTCACCTCTGACCTGGTTCTGTAGGCCAAAGAGGGAGGGTTCTGCTATTCTGCTGTTGTAGTGAGGAGGATCCGGGGCGGTTCTGAAGGTTCTGGTTCTGTCTAGTCACTCTGGATCATTCATTCTGGAGAAGATCTCTGTTTGAACATCAGAGCTTCATTAGAACTTTATTGATTATTTAATGTCGGCGATACAAAACCGACCACCGGTCCGGGTTCTGAGGAAGAGGCGGGTCCAGGTCTTCATGTCCTCAGAGTTGTTGGTGAAGGCAGAAACTACAGCAGTGAGTTGCCTTGGAGACGTGAACTGAGTCCAGTTACAGGTTTTCCAAGGAGCTGAGAATCTGAGCTTTTATTCTGAAAACACAACATAGAGCTACATATATAGATCTAAAGACATAGAGCTACTGGCATACATCTGCAAACATAGATCTGTATATGTAGATCTGCTCCACTGGGGTGTGAAAACTTTTATAGTTTTAAATAAAACCACCAATCAAAGCTGTGAAGAACCAGCAGGAGGGTCTGTTACCGTCTCCATGGTGATCTCTGCTGGTTCCGTCTCCATGGTGATCTTGGGTTCATATTATGGGCTGTTTCTCTGTGAGCCAGGTTTAGCTGTCCTGTGGGATCCGGAGAGGAGCAGCTGAACATACCTGGCTCTGTTGTCATGGAGACCGATCCAGATCTTAAGCATTGCTGAGTTAACTCCTCCCACAGCGGATCAATAAAGTCGACCAGTTTATATGAGGGGTGGATTCTGACCCGGATCCAGCGGTCCGGTTCTGGTTTTCCCTTATTTCCAATCAGTGGCAGCGTGGACAGCCTCAGTCCAGCTCGGGGTCCTTGCCGTCTTCGCCACCACAGGAGGAGCGGCTGCTGAGATCGGCCACGCCCGACTCCAGGTCGTCCTCCGCGTCCGGACTCCTCGGCGACCCAGAGGGGGCAGAGTCTACTCTCTGAGCGCTCTGATTGGCTGATTCGGAGCTGCCGATTGGTCCAGAGTAGCGGGTGGGCGGGTCCGGCCCACTGTCTGTGATGGGGAGGCGGTTACTGCTCCTCCGCGCCGCCACTGTCCTCTCCCACCTGATTGGTTCCCCGGTGAGCGCCGCCAGCCTCTGCAGACAGAACCACACATAGAGGTTCTACTGTCAGAACTACACAGAGGAAACAGAAAAAGAACCTGGCTGATGAGTACCAGCATGAGATCCTGATACCTGAACTAGATCCAATTTGAGAAACAGCTGCTGCCCCGGTACCGTTTAGGCGGCCATCTCTACTGTCATAAGCAGTCCGCTGTGGCGGCCATCTTTACTGCTGTAAACAGAACGCTGTGGCAGCCATCTTTACTGCTGTAAACAGAACGCTGTGGCCGCCATCTTTACTGTCAAACAGAACGCTGTGGCCGCCATCTTTACTGTCAAACAGAACGCTGTGGCCGCCATCTTTACTGCTGTAAACAGAATGCTGTGGCCGCCATCTTTACTGTCGTAAACAGAACGCTGTGGCGGCCATCTTTACTGTCGTAAACAGAATGCTGTGGCGGCCATCTTTACTGTCGTAAACAGAATGCTGTGGCGGCCATCTTTACTGCTGTAAACAGAATGCTGTGGCGGCCATCTTTACTGTCGTAAACAGAATGCTGTGGCGGCCATCTTTACTGTCGTAAACAGAATGCTGTGGCGGCCATCTTTACTGCTGTAAACAGAATGCTGTGGCGGCCATCTTTACTGTCGTAAACAGAATGCTGTGGCGGCCATCTTTACTGTCGTAAACAGAATGCTGCGGCGGCCATCTTTACTGTTGTAGACAGAACGCTGTGGCCGCCATCTTTACTGCTGTAAACAGAACGCTGTGGCCGCCATCTTTACTGTCAAACAGAACGCTGTGGCGGCCATCTTTACTGTCGTAAACAGAATGCTGTGGGGGCCATCTTTACTGTCGTAAACAGAATTCTGTGGCGGCCATCTTTACTATCGTAAACAGAATGCTGTGGCGGCCATCTTTACTGTCGTAAACAGAACGCTGTGGCCGCCATCTTTACTGCCGTAAACAGAACGCTGTGGCCGCCATCTTTACTGCTGTAAACAGAACGCTGTGGCCGCCATCTTTACTGTCAAACAGAACGCTGTGGCGGCCATCTTTACTGCTGTAAACAGAATGCTGTGGCGGCCATCTTTACTGTCGTAAACAGAATGCTGTGGCGGCCATCTTTACTGTCGTAAACAGAATGCTGCGGCGGCCATCTTTACTGTCGTAGACAGAACGCTGTGGCCGCCATCTTTACTGCTGTAAACAGAACGCTGTGGCCGCCATCTTTACTGCTGTAAACAGAACGCTGTGGCCGCCATCTTTACTGTCAAACAGAACGCTGTGGCGGCCATCTTTACTGTCGTAAACAGAATGCTGTGGGGGCCATCTTTACTGTCGTAAACAGAATTCTGTGGCGGCCATCTTTACTATCGTAAACAGAACGCTGTGGCGGCCATCTTTACTGTCGTAAACAGAACGCTGTGGCCGCCATCTTTACTGTCGTAAACAGAACGCTGTGGCCGCCATCTTTACTGCTGTAAACAGAACGCTGTGGCCACCATCTTTACTGTCAAACAGAACGCTGTGGCGGCCATCTTTACTGTCGTAAACAGAATGCTGTGGGGGCCATCTTTACTGTCGTAAACAGAATTCTGTGGCGGCCATCTTTACTATCGTAAACAGAATGCTGTGGCGGCCATCTTTACTGTCGTAAACAGAACGCTGTGGCCGCCATCTTTACTGCCGTAAACAGATCGCTGCGGCGCCATCTTTACTGCCAGAAGACGACTATGTTCTTCTTCTGCGTGTTTAATTAGTAGCATAAACGATCACTTGTAAAAATCGGATATCAGTAAAAAATCTGAATTATCAGTTTAGCGTTTGTGACATTCTGGTTGGCGTCAGACTATCAACCCCATAAAAATACATACAACTATTTTCCTAAAAAAATAAGTAGAGTGTAATAATTATGCGCGTTTTTAAATGAATTTCTTATAAAAATGATTCAGAGTACATCAGTGTGCATTAATGAGGACTTGGATGCTAGATTTCATTGTTTGGCCATCCAGATATTTTTCCACTACTAAAACAAACTGAACTTTATTTTGAAAACCGTTGCAGCTGGTCGGGTCCAGCTGCTGGGTTCTGACTGTTGCCCAGGCTGAAGCTCAGTGTCCTAGTTAAAGGTGTGTTTGTGTGCCGTATGCCTTGTTCGGAGTGGTGGGCGGTCCCTCCGGCCGGTACCTCCTGCTGATTGGTCAGCTCCTCCTCCAGTTGCTGGGACTCCTCCCTGACGGCAGACAGGAAGTCGGCAGGTGACTGTCGAGGGGGCGTGGCCTTCTCCAGGTGGCTGTAGAGGCCCTTCCACATCCTGGAGAGAAGCAGCACTGTTAACCCGCCGCTGCATCCATTCAGACAGTAACACTCCTGATCGAGCCGCAGTTCCTCACTTGAAGCAGTAGGGGGAGGTGTTGGGCCTCAGCACACCCTGACTCTGGCTCAGCTCAGCCTTGTAGAGCGGGTTGGAGAACCGGGTCCGCTCCGACCACAGCTGGGGCCACACCGAGTGGCTGCGCTCATGGAGCCTGGAGACCAAAGCAGAACCACCATGAAACGGGCTGGTCCCAGAGCCTCCAGGAACCGCAGCACAGGCGGACCCGGGCGGGCTCGGCAGTACCTCATGTCCCGGCGCTCCTTCTCGCTGTTGCCCAGGAAGGTGCCGTACTGGCAGGAGTAGACGTGGGAGTGGACGGCCACCAGGAAGCGCTCGTTGAACTGGAAGGCGCAGGGGAACTGCTCCGACAGCTGCCACACACACTCCAGGAACTGGTCCATGACCGGGGACACCTCCTTCGGGTCGCCATCCAGGTGGGCGTACCTGCAGAGGGCCACACACTGAGAGCTACCCACAGACAGAACCAGGCAGGAAGAATCCAGTCCTGGTTTTAGAGCTTCCTGGTTCTGATCCTGACCCGGTTCGGCTCACTGACCTGTGAGAGAACTTGTGTCCAAAAGAGACCCAGTCCCTCTCGATCAGCACCTGGAGGAGAAAGAGCGGGTCAGGAGGAGTTACAGGATAATTCTGAAGCCAGCGGGATTCGGACCGGTACCATGAATCCTCTGATGGTTCTGTAAAACGGGTCGAGCAGAATGCTGGCCACAGAGCAGGCCTGGGCCGTCCGGTCCCACCCGTCTGAGCAGTGGACCAGAACGCTGACACCTTCATCCGCCACAGCCTGGACAGAGAGACACGGACAGGGTCAGAACCAGGCCTGGGTCAGAACCAGGCCTGGGTCAGAACCAGGCCTGGGTCAGAACCAGAACTGGGTCAGAACCAGAGGATACAGAGTAAAACTGAGTGAGATGATGGAGGTATTCACGCTCTCTCCTTATTGGTTAATTCAGACCTTGGCGATGAAGACGCCGGCGTCCAGAACCGCCTTGATGTGCTTTAGCCAGCCGGAACTCTCCAGCCCCCACAGGAAGTCGGTCATGGATGGTGCGCGCATCTCCCCCACTACAGCAGGAGAAGAAGAGCAGCGCTACATGAGGGCAGGCAGGGGGCAGCAGAGTGCTGCGACGCCGGCAGAGCGCCACGCACCGTCCAGGATCTTCTGCTGGCTGCTCCTCATCACGTGGATGTTCTCGATGCCGATGAAGAGCAGCCGGATGTTGGAGTAGTGGTCTTCGCTCTCGTAGCCCTTCCCCGCCGCGCGGTTGGCCATGGCGTTCAGCTGCACACACACAGGCTGTAGCGGCCCTCACAGTGTGTGTGTGTGAGTGTGAGTGTTACCTTAGGCCGGGTGTCCACCACGTAGATGAACTCACTTCCTGGGTTTGCCTTCATCACCGCCTGCAGCATCAGCTCGTCCTCCTGGCAGCGTCCACTAAACCCTGACAGCGGCTGGCTGCACCGACACACTGCCGCCTGCAGGGCGCAACGTGCAGCTGCTGATGCTGAAAGCGTGTGTGTGTGTGTGTGTGTGTGTGTGTGCACCACTGACCAGCGTGTCCTGGTGGAAGTAGGACAGAGCCGGGAAGCGACCTCGGCTCCTGAACCTGGAGCTGCCCACGATGACGGCGGGCGTGGCCGACTTTGGGACAAACAGCTCAGCGGGGTACGTGTCACACACCTGCAGCGCGCACGCACGCACACACACACACACACACACACACCAGGAATCAGATACATGTTGGCAGTCACGAGTTCTAATCTTAGTGTGTTTGCTCGTGTTTATTAAATATTGTTCAGTTTTAGTTTAGGTTTTATTAGTGACAGTCATAGTTTCAGTTTTCAGGCTTTATCAGCTGTTTACAGGGAATCTGACTCCATGCGGATAATAAACTTGTTGACATGTTAAACATCCTCCCTGCAGATCAGATTGATGGTTCTGGACTAAAACCCATTTAGTTCCCCTTCTGCTTCTGACTAAGCAGCTGATATTTATTGTTTTATCAAAATTCATCTAAATCTGTTTTTCATTTTTGAAAGAATGTGTGTAAAATTACAATTTGACCCGATTTGTTCTTCCTGGTTCTGGAATCAAAACCTCTGATCTATGAGCTTCTCTGTGCTGATGTGAGAGCAGCTGCAGGGTTCTGGTTCTGCTGACCCGATACTCGCTGTTGGCTGCCGTGGCGACCCACAGGTTGTTGGGAACGCCCATCCTCCTGTAGTCGGCCTTCAGGTCGATGAAGCTCCAGGATTCCTCGCGCTCCTCCTTGTTGGCGTTCGGGTTGAAGGACAGGCAGTAGAGCTCACTGTACCGCACTGAGAGGAAGGGTCAAAGGTCAGCTGGGACGGGTCAGCTGTCCTCCGTCCAGGCAGCCAGATGTCACCAGGACTTCTTCATCAACCGTTCTGATCCAGACTTTCAGAAACCCAGAAGAACCAGGGGAAGTTCTGGCTGCTGAGATGGAGGACAGGAAGCCGGATCGGGTCGAACCCAGATGGACACTCACCGGGTCGGGACAAACGGGTCAGGGAGGTGTGGACCTCCAGGCAGTCGCGCTCCAGCGGGAAGAGGAGCTGGAAGACCCGGAAGTCCTTGCAGCGCAGGACCAGAAGACTTCCTGTGGGCGTGGCCGGCGGTCGCTCCATGCAGCAGACCATGCTGTGCAGAACCTGAAACACACACACACACACACACACACACACACAGAAACAGGAAGTAAGTGGCGCCTACTCATCGGTTCTGGGATGTTAGACAATCACTTCCTGCTGCAGCGAAAACAACAAACACGGTCGGTTCTCTGGTTCCGATCCAGCTGACGCTGCGCCGCAGTCTGCATTCAACATGGCCAACCCGTTGCCATGGAGACGGGTCACCTGGTTTCATGCTTAGAAGGGTCCAGTTAGAACAGTGTTTTTCAACCTTTTCTGAGCGAAGGTACATTGTTTTAATTGAAAAAATCAGAGGCACCCCACCAACCAAAAATGTAAACAAAGATACTCTGTAGCCGCCTATATTGCATATATAGTCATTCTTATCAAAGTGAATAATAATAAACAAATAAACACATTTATTTCTATCATATTTTACATTTTATTTCAAATTGTACTTAACATGTCCACTTCAAAAATACACCTGAACACCTACAACACTGTGGTGTGATGCATGAATGTTAATTCTCTTGTTTTAATGTAAAATGCTCTGTACCTACTGCCATCTAGTGGTAATAAAATTACATGATTACGCCGCTAGTCACTGCTACAGCAAAGACACTCAAAGATGGCATCATTTGCAGATAATTCGTTTTCAAAAAACCTTTTAAGACCAATTACTGTATTTTCCGGACTATCACCGCACCATACTATAAACCGTACCTTCAAATTTTTTGAACCCCCCCGGAAATTTATATCAGCCGCACCGGGCTACAGGCCGCTGGTATCTCTGCAGCTCTCGGTTTCCCATAAGGACCCAGCAGGGGGCAGCAGAGGGCTGCGTCCTAATAACTGCTGGATATATTAAGGACGCAGTTCTCCGTCTCCAAATCCGGTTTTGTTCACGCCGAGTTTACGTGCAGCGGCTTTATTTCCCTCCTGTCCTGCCAGATCGACACTCCACAATTTAGAAGCTGCATCATATGAGTTTGAAAACATTTCTCCATCGTGCCTGCTGCTAGCATGTGCTTGTTCTAAATGAATATTAGCACTTTCTTCTTTGATTTCCAATTTTGACTTCCAATGATTCACTTCCTGCTAAAGAGCCCCCTGGTGGTTGAAGAAAAATCCACAGAAAAGTCGCATGTTCAAAGTGTAGGAAAGAAGTAGCAGCTTATAGTCCGGAAAATATGGGAGGTGAAATTGGATAATTTCCACGACACACCTGAGGATCACTCACGGTACACTAGTGTGCCGTGGCACAGTGGTTGAAAAACAGAGTTAGAACACCAAAGTGTCGGATAAACCAGGGCTTCCCAAAGTGGGGGTCGGGACCGGGGGTCACAAAATGATTTTCAGAATCACAGTGATGTGATCCATAAGTGGTATGGAAAGGCAAAAAGGACTAAATAAAAGGGGCAGTATTATGTGAACTTGACTTTTTAGAGCTTTGCATCGCGCTATGTCATTCCCTCATCAAAAACAAACCTGGAGTTTTGCTTTGATTCTTTCATGCATGTTTGAGAATTTTTTTAATCTCCATGGCAACCATGTGCAAAACGCCTGGGTGGACCTAGCCCCGCCTTCAGGGTGCAGCTCCTCCTCTGAGGTGCAGTTTCCAGGCCAACAAGCTTCTGCTTCACAGAGCAGCACTTCGCTGCAACTCCAGAAATTACAAAGTTAGATTTTTTTAAGTCATATTTGATGCATATAGAAGTTTTATAACAACTGAAGACAACATAGTTACTTGATTATGCTATAAAATGTCCCTTTGTTCCTGGAAAACACGGAATACTGCCCCTTTAAATAAATATATAAAATAAATCAAGGTCTCATTCAATAATGTTCAGTAAAATTTACTTTAAACTTTGTAAAATTCAATTAAAATAAATTCATAAAAATAATTTTGACCTAAACATCTTCATGATCTCCTTCCAGCTGGGCTGGGAAACCCAAACGGAACCGGTAGGTCAGGCAGAACAGTACAGAACTGCTCCAGGAGGAGAACCAGAGCAGAACCGGATCAGAACCAGAGCAGAACCGGATCAGAACCAGAGCAGAACCGGATCAGAACCAGAGCAGAACCGGATCAGGCCTTACCCATGTCTCCCTGCGGGTTTCTGGGTTGTTCTCCACAAAGATGGTGTGAGTGGCAGACAGGTAGAGCGTTCCCACAGCGGCTGTCCTCTGGCCCGAAGAACGTTCCAGCAGACGGACGTTCTCCACCTGACAGGGCACACAGGAAGTTCACTGGTCACACAGGAAGTTCACTGGTCATACAGGAAGTTCACTGACGGACAGATGGATGAATATGGACGGATGGATGATAAGAATTGGTCCTGAAGAAGGGAAACAGAGTCTTTCAGAACAAAGCAGCATCATGATAGGGGTGATCATCCTCCATCATTAGTGAGAGCATTATGGGATGTCTGCCTGACAGAGAAGCATCTTGCCTGAGAAAAATATTTTTATTTTTAACCGAAGGATTCACTACAGGAATCCATTATCGGACATTGCGTTAAATTCTCCTGATATTCCCGTTATTCCTAAAATGAGTAATGTCAGGGTCCAGACTGGACGATAATTTAAAGGAACCGTCCCCTTGATCAGGACGCGGCAGGTAAACATATCAAATATCACCGAGAGAGAAGAAGCAACGAGTACGTGGACCTACCTTGGGGGTTCGGATGTGCTCCATCATCACTAACATCCAAGATGGAGGAGATGGAGAGGAACAGCAGCCTGATGCCTTGTCTTCGTCAGCGGTTAAATTCCCACATTCACACCGAGAACAGAGTCGTATTTCCCGCCGCTGCTGCTCCAACCCTGCCCGGGAATCCTCTCCATCATTCCCGCCCCTCTGTGTCCCGTCTTTGTTCGGATGAACAGGCTGACTGCGGGCCCGCTGGTACCGATTCTTCTGTCGGTACTCGGGCCAGCCCTGCCTCTGACCGGACACTCTGTCACTTTAAGGACCGTTACAGCACTAACATCCGTCACAGATTTTCAAAATAAATGTCAGCTATAACTATAATCGCTTCCAGGCGTCATCAGCTGAGGAAGTGCACTTGAAAAGATGCTTTCAACACATGGAAGCTTTTTTTATACACAAAATTTTTAGAATGTAACGAATTATCATAGAAAAAAGGTGCCGTCCTGCTATTACAGTCTTTATTATGAAAATCTTCCTTGTATCCCTTTAGCTTTTGCTGGTAAATTTACACTAGTTCACCTGCGCTCTGATGCATTATTAAACGCTGAATCTTGTGCTACGACATAACACAACAAACATTAAATAACAATGACAGATAAAATCATTAAATGTTACAATAATGAATCAGTTAATGTCATAAAACAAATTACCGTTTAAAATACAGGATGTGTATTTTGTTTCTAATGCTTCCCGGTTCTGTTGTCTTAGTTTCTCTTCCTTTGAAATGTATAAAAACATAATTGATGATTATATTAATATAAGTACTTTTCATTATATCACATAATAAGATGGCATATGATGCATAATTATCATATTATTAAACTACATATTGTCAGTGTTGTATATTATATCAGTATTATAATTTCTAAATTGTGTTTTAGTTTGAATAGCGGGAGTGGATGGATATTATCAAATACAATTAAAACCATATCAACCGCTCTTATCTTCATGCCTTCTGACAAAAAAAACTGAATAAAAATTAATAATCATGCTAAACAATTAAAAAATGCGGCAAAACTTTAAAGCGACTCAACACGTCAGAGTGAAGCTGTGATAGGACTTGAAAAAATATGAAGAAATTTAACGGGAGGTATTTTAGGGCATCCAACAGTTAGTCTTTCCTCGGCCTCTAGGTGGCAGTAGTCACTATCATAACTACAGGTAAAGCTGGTGAGACGCAGTAAAGTTTAACACATTTTATTTGTTTATTTCTGATTACTGAATATAATCCGTTATAAACCTAAGACAATACACGAGGTGCACAATTAATAAAACACATTAAAGCAAAAAAAAAAAAAAAAATCATAAAAATGGCAGTGTAACTGTCCGTTTTATATAATACAGACGAAGTTAAAAAGATAAGTATTTTTTCATCATGTATTCCTCCGCCAATATATATAGTGCGTGAGCCATGTGAGTGGGTGACCGGTTCACTTCACTGATTGGCTGCCAGCCGATGATCCTTGAGGACTCCTCCGGTGATCACCGTCATCCACCGGAACCAGCTGGGCCCACCTGGGAGCGCGGTTCGGGGTTCGGAGGATTACTGGAGGAAACGTGAAGAGTCTGGTTCCTGTTATGTCCAGGTGAAGGCTGCGGGTTGCGTGGCTCCTGCTGCAGCAGACGGTAGGTGTACTGACTGCGGGATTTTACTGTTTATTAGAAACAAGACGCAGAAATTATTTATTTTTACATCACGAAGCTGATAAGAAACAGCAGCTTTTCCACTGAGGAAGCAGCTGCTGCAGTTTTATAGCAGGGTAAATATTTTTATCTATTTTTGTGAACCTGAGAGAGAATGTGAAGTTTTTGATGATCATCTTTTTAATATTTCTGTAAACAGAAAAACTTTGATGAAGTTTATTTAATGAATGAGATGCACGGCGCTGTCCGCATGCCTGGTTACCTGCAGCTGCAGGCGCAGGTGTCCTCTCTCTGTCCACTCTGTCTGCAGTACCCTGTCCCTGTGTGTGATGGACATTTGTGCTGCTGCAGCATTCTGGGTGTTATATAACGGGTTGTCCTCTGCATCATCCCGCAGGCCTGGCCAGGATTAAGTAAGACTCTGTGGCTCTCCTTGGCATGGCAGAGCTCTCAGGAAACACTTTCATAACCTCTAGCTGCTCCTGATTGGCTCCTCAGTCATTTCACCCTGAAGAGAAAAAGGGAAACTGTAATGGATTTGTCCGCTGCTGGAGGCTGTGTTGTTATGAATGAGTTTTTAGTGTTGCAGCCATGTAATTTGATTATTCTGAGAGACTCAGGTGTCCTTGTGCTTCTCTCAGCTCTTTGCTGGCAGATGGTTTAATCTGGGAATTTTCTTTCAACATTTACTTTTTATTCTTTGAAATATTGACATTTTTGCTTCTATATTCAGTTGTATTTTTTTAAGTCGCCATCTTCAGTCATTCTTCCTTAAATAAGTCTTACATAATAATACATATCTTTATCTCCATTAATTAATATTTTTTAAATCCTGACTTTGTTTTACAAAGTCAGGCACAATATAAATTGTGCTTCTTATTTCTTACTCGCAAAATACAATGCATTGATACAAATCTTAGCTTGATAACATCATTCAACCCTTACTTATGCCGTCAGCTGTGCAGAAAATGATGGACAAATATTTGTCGAGTTTTGTCTTAGATGTTTGATTTGAAAATGTTTTCTCCTCCAAAAGAGAACATAATTATTTAAATATGAAAGAAACTGGTTTTGGCTAAAACAATTCCACTCAGGTTTGTCCATAAAGTCTGCTGCTGCTGGGCTTAGCTTTAATAAATCTCCTCTGAGTTTGGCCGATCTCACTGCTGATCTTATTTCATTTTAGTTTTCACTAACTAAAATGAAAACAAACTTGCGGATGTTTCCTGTTATTGCAGATTTTCAGCCTCGTCTGATGCAGCCACTCCTTGGTGAAGCTGATTGTGCTCTCCGGCTCGTCATAATTGGCATTTTTGTGTCTGGATGTCAGCGTGGAGCTGAAAGCTGCGCTCTGCTCAGACTTGTTGCTGGGATTGAATCAGTAACTGCTTTTCATTTCTTCTATTATCCATAAACACACACTAAAACAACACTGGCTGCTCTGATGGGATTTACTCCTGCGGCTTCAAGCCTCAGTGACAGTTTAACCTCTTTAACCACAACCACAGTTTGACCGCAGGTTCAGTCACGTAAACCTGTTCTGCTGCTTGACAAACTTTCTACTCTGAACTTATTTCTCAGAAATGTTGAGCCATGGATTTGTTTGAAGTTTAACTGAACACCAGTTTAATCCATGAGAAAAAATACCTGGTTCCCAGAGCTAGAACGGAGCCTTTAGCTCTGTTAGCTGTTAGCTTTTGGTAGCTCAGTTCTTTGGTTTTTTTGTGACCCTTTTCTTTACAGTGTTGAGTAACTCCCACTTTAAACATTGCTATGTTTCACTGTAAAAATCTTATATTATTAAGAGTTATAACATGGAACCTTTGTGCTAAATAACTGGAAAAATACATATGACTTGGCTAACACCTAGCTGTTAGCCACATGTAGCATTTAGCAGCGAAATGGCAGTTGGTCAATAAAATAGCTTTAATATAGTGGATGATGTTAAATAATCTGCAACATTACTTTTATTTAATGTAACTGTTGTTACCAGGGAGAAGTTATGATAAAAGGTCCAATAAAGTTTTGCTAACAGGCTAAAGGACATAGTCTCTATAATGTGAAAATTGCAGTTAGCTGTTAGCCACATACAGCATTTAGCAGCTAAATGGCAGTTGGAGATAATATATGGTAGTTTTAAAATGGTGGTCTGTTCTAATTGATCTGCAACAATACTTTTATTTAATGTAACCGTTTTTACCAGATTATGGTAAAAATGTCTAATATGTAGCCATGGTGCTAACGTCTGGTGATCTGCCAGAGCTAGGAAATAAATAAGATATAAAACTCGCTGTAACGAGATTTGCAGAACAAAATTAATTTCAGTTACCCATCCAAAGAAGACAGTAAAACAATATGAATTGTGCTGCTTTTTGACAGTTAAAAGTTGTACTGTTTATAATTTATAGATCAGAGTTGAGAGGTATAACAGGAAACCTTTATCTGAAAATGAACAGGTAATTTTGTAAAAACTAAAATTACTAAAACATAGTAAAAATAAAAAGTTAAAAGAAAAACTCCCAGCGAGCTCATGATCCGGATCGCTTTAAAATATCTTAAAAGATGTCTGACTGGCTTTAAGGGAATAACTGAGAGATTTAACTCTCAGTTCTGTGTTTAGTTATTTTGGTTGAAGTAGCAGATGGATGGACTCTCACCCACACACCTTCCTCTCCTCCAGCTGGTTGCCGGTTGTTTTCGGCTGCTCTGTGGTTTCCAGGACTCAGTGGAGCATCAGGGGAGCAGAAAACTGGGGCACCATTTCCTTAGTTTTATTGGAGAACTTATGCAGAGGACCACAACACCTTCATGTGACCTCTGACCCCCAATGTAAAGCATGGCGTCCCAGAACTCTTAAGGAAGACTTGTTATCATGACAGAAAACATTTCCATTCACACTTCCTGTGTGGGAGAAGCTGGAGCTGATTAGAGGATCTCACTTAGTCAGAGTTTCCAGATTTTCTCTCACTCAGGGAAACGTTTGTTGCTCCAAACGTTTCAGACACAAACTTCTTGGATAAATGTTTCAGGAGTTTTCCTGCAGTTAGTCAACCAGCAGTTTTTGCATGTAGAAACACGTCCTCTGCCCCCCGATGTGCTGCTCTGGTTCCTCAAGTCTAACATTTAATTTACCAGGATGATTCAAATTAAAAGGAGATTTTAATCAGATTATTTTGCTTCAGACGTTGCACCATCAACCCGCCTCCCACTGCAGAAAACAAGGAGAGGAATGCATACTAAAACTCTAACTTACTGTCTGCTTTCGTGCACAGAAGAGTTGATGCTGTTTACCTCACTCAGCATGTTTTACAGCTTCTTGCTAAACTTCTTGAACTTGTTTTTACATTTTGTCACAGAACCAAACTTTGTTGTGATTTTTCAGGCTTTTAAGTTTGAAAGGTTAGAGGTCTTCAACATGGGGGACATAACTTTTTAAAATTCAAAGTTATGTCTTTAAATGCACATAAAAAGGGGTAGTACAGTGTGAAATCAGCTGTTTGGATCTTTTCATTATACAATTATTCTTTCATCAAGAACAAACCTGCAGTGTTTCTTTGATTCTTTCCTGCATGTTTGAGAAATCCTTTAATCTCCATGGCAACCATTCAGCTGTGCAAAACACCTGGGTGGACATAGCCCCGCCTCAGAGGCGTTGCTCCTCCCCCACTCAGCTCCTTCAGACTAGCCAGCAGCAATTAGCAAACACCTGGTGGGGTGCCTACCGTGTTTTTGAGATAAAAATATTTAAAGTTGACAGGAAATATGAAAATGCCTGCAGGTAATTATGCATTATTGGAAGACATTATTAACGATACCTAAACACTAAAGTCAAAGGCAAACATGAAAAAACCCCTAAAATAAACAAACAGGGCTTAGCCTGGTGGCCCGCCAGGCCAAGCAGAGCTTCAGAAAGAGTAGGAGGTTTTAAAGGGACGGAGGCCTTATTTTAAGTCGTTAATCATGAAGTAAAATTCATTTTAAGTCATATCTGATATATAGCTTTTCTGTAGCAACTGAAGGTAACAGTTACTGGATTATGCTCTAAAATGGACGCCTTGTGCTTGGAAAACAGAATACTGGCCCTTTAATACAATCTGTTTTAAAAGATTTTGTTGGCTCTATTGGCATTTATTTGAAAGCAGTCTGACAGGAAAGAGGGTAATGACATGGGGCAAATGTCCCCAGGCCGGGAATCGAACCTGTGACCACTGCCACGAGTCCTGAGGCCTCCATATGTGGGTTTTGCTTTGCCCCTGCACCACCACAGCACCGCCTCTAACTCGAATTTGACGAGTAACTAATTGATAATGTGATCTGTTTCAGCCATAGATGAACACGTTCAGTTTTTGATATTAAAGGTTCTGTGCTTTATGGGAGCTAGCGGTTTGTTGACGCCGGTGACTCGTTTCTGCTTTGGCGGCTCGGAGTTGGCCCAGCGTCTGAAACATGAACTCATCAGTTTTTATCCGACTTTCCCATGTTTGGATGTTTTCCTGCGAAGCGATTCCAGGCAGATGACGTGAGGGTCGTGTCGTTCAGGAGGTCGCACGTGAGCAGTCATGATGTTACCAGGGAGGCCAGCCGCAGCTTTAAAGTTCCTCAGTAATCTGAGCCGGCCTCTGATTGGCTGCCTGGCTCCGGCCCGCGCTGCATCAGATTACATGTTTAGTTTTCTGCTGCTGATGCTGAACAGAACAGAGCGGCTCGGCTCTGGAGGAGGATCTGGGCCAGAACTCCCCCCCTCCCCCCGGCTCTGCGTTTGCTGTAGAGGAATGTCCCTCCCCTCTTGCCGTAGTCCTGTGCCAGAAGCAGCAGATTTGTGTTTACTGCAGGATCCCTCCCCTTCTTCCCTCCGCCTGGATGGGAAAACGCAGCAGCGATGGTCACACATAACGCCTGATCGCGCAGCGTGGAGCGTTAGCACCAGCATCCCAGTTCCTCCCAGTCTGTCCCAGTCCGACCAGCTGGAGGAATTGTTTCCTACTGGATCTGTTTTCTCTGCTTTCAGAAGGAGCCAGAGGAGTAAGTTATGATTGCGGCAACAGTTACTGTGTGTGTGTGTGTGTGTGTGTGTGTGTGTGTGTGTGTGTGTGTGTGTGTGTGTGTGTGTGTGTGTATTTCTGGAGACCCAGCTGTTCTGCGGTTGAAGTTCTGGTTGGACTGATGATGGTTCTAAGCAGTAAATCAATAAATCGGGTGGTAAACTAAAGTGAAATCAATAATGTAGATGATGCTCCTCTTTAATGTTGGAAACTGAGGATAAAACGGTTTGCACCGTTAGGAAGTCCTGCCTGCCTGTTTTCCTGAAACTGAATCATAATCCATGTTAATGCTTTGGTTTATTTATTGTGGATATTTAAAAACTCTTCCAGGCCCAAATGTTCCTTAGAAAATAATTATCATTAAAAAATCGTCTGTAAATGACAGCATTATGGTTTATCGCCATAATTTATGGTCCCGTTCTGGTTCTGGTTCACATGGAGCGAAAGTGTAAAGCATCATGCAGCATCCCCACTGCATGATGCTGCCACTACCATGTTCTAGGAGCAGAACCTGAGGCCCGGTCCAATCAGAACACAGAGATGTAACGGGTCACAGTGAGGGTCAGAACCAGGAGGTTTTGATGGGTTTATCGCTCATGTCACAGATTCCCAACAGAAATGTAAAAATAGATTGGGACTTGTGACCTGGAAGAACAGAACCGCTGCAGGTAGGACTGACACCAGCGTCCTCCAGACGAGTCCTCGGGACTGGTTCTGATGGGTTCTGATTGGTTCTAGAGGTTCAGGTGGCTCTTTCTGGTGGTTCTGACAGTTTCTCTCATTTCCAGACGTTCAGTTTCAGCCTGACCTCTGACCTCATTCTGAGTTTTGCTGCGTCGGCAGTTGCCCCTGCCTGAGGCGCTGGTTGCTATGAGCGACACATCCTTCCTCTCTCTGCTGATGACGGATCAGTCCTGTTGCCACGGTAACTGCTCCAGCTGTGTCGGCAGCGTTGCTGCGTCGTTTCCCAGAGACGTAACATGATGCAGCAGATCCTGAAACACGAAGCTGTGAGCCGAGCGGCTTCATGAATCAATCAGTCGAATCGGGTGTGTGTGTGTGTGTGTGTGTGTGTGTGTGTGTGTGTGTGTGTCTTAACGCTTCTGATTGGTGTTTTTGTCCATGATGCTTGACCCATCTGGTCTGGAGAAGCGGCCATGTTCCTCTAGTTAAAGGGGAATTAAACTCTAGAAATGAACCTTGTGTTGCTGATAAATGTCTAAAGTTGTTCCTAAAAGTTCTCTATGTTTCTGTGAAAATTGATACATTTTCTTGTAATTTTGTGTAATTCTGCAATTTTTTTTGCCTAAACCCGTCTCAACCTGTTTGGGTTGAATTGTGGTTAAATTTCCCTGTTGGTTCCACACAAACCATGAAGTTTGGTTTGTGTGGACATCAGAGCAGAGCTGCAGAGCAACAAGTACTTTCACACTCTGTCGTCATAAAAGTTTACAATAACACAAAATAAGTTGTTAGCTTTTTCTGTAAACAAAAAAGCTAACTTTTTGTTTAAAAAGCCAGTTGAGGGTCTGAAAAGTCACTAAATATAGCGACAAAGATGCTAAGCTAGCAGCGGTGCTATTTACATCTTGGCCACGCCCCTCAGTGGTTCCTGACTCCGCCCACTTTCTACATTTGTCTGGGGGCTAAGCTTTGACAGGGAGCTTAGTTACACATTAACTTTATGCGATTTGGGTTGATCAGAGGTCGTAAAGGTCATGTTTCCATCAATGCGTTTTCGTTATGCACATTTTAAAGTGTCGCGTTAGAAATGGTTTGTGCAAATGTCGGAATTCGAAAAAACTTTGCAAAAAAGTTTTCCTGCTCACTCAAGTTGGTTTTTGTGTTTTCTGACAAGAATTAGCGCGCTACCGAAGAGATGGAAACCCGTTTACAGAATAAGTTCTGACGTAGGGAACTGTGGGTCTGTGCCTTACCAGAGGCACCAAACTTTGAACTTTCAGCTGGCAGGGGAGGGCGCTCCCTGCTTTTTAGATGTGACCTCTACTTCCTGTTTATTGCACACAATTGTAGCGTCAACATCTGATTGGACTGGAGTCTGAGACCCGGCTAAAACTCGTTTCTCTCCATCGGCCACAGATTTCCTTTCAGCAACCATTTCATGGTACTGCTCCTTCACTTGGTCCGCCGGATCAGAACCGACCTGACAGGCGAGTAAATGCTGCGCAGGGTTTCTTCTCTCTGAGCGGGTCGGAACCGCTGTCAGTGGCTGATTCTAATAGGACGGGATGAGCTGCCGGGTCGGTCCGGTTAGAGCATGCCTGGGTGAATATAGGACGCTGTCTCTGCCTGACCCGGTTTGACGGAACCAACCAGACCGAGTCCAGAGTTCAGCTCCGACCTGGAAAGGGATTTTAAATTGTTTCAATGTTCTGAAATCTGGATAAAGAACTTATGAAATATTCTGTAGCTCAACAACGCATTGGTCCAACCGGAGATCCGATTGGTCCTGATGATCTGGGTGGAGGAATTTCTGCCCGGAGACTCAAAAAATACCTCACTGGTTGGATTTATGTCCTTCAACGCAAAGATCCTCCAACATGAAGAGCTCAGAAAACACTGGCTTAGAAAAACTTAGTCTAATTACAATTACCAAATCCTGAAAGAAAATGTACCGCCCCTTTAAGGCTTCTGGTGGTTTTCAGTCCAGAAAGAGCCGATTGTTAGCAGAAATATTCACTAAACCTAAAATGTTTCAGGAAATCTTAAATCCAGAAATTTGTTCAGAAAAATTTATGAAGGGGAAGCCAAGTGCGCGAAACGTTTTCAAGGTTAGCAAAAGAACTAAACTAAAAATTAGCTAAATTATTACCCTATTAGCGGAATCTGCCCAGATTCAAACCCAGAAATGATGATTAAACGCAGCTGAACAGCTTCTGGTTCTGGTCCAAAACGGCCCACGGAAACACTGGGGCGGTCCGGTCCGGTCCGGTCCGGTCCGTTTTGATTATGTGACCGGTGTTCTGTCAGATAGCAGCTGTCGGGATAACATACATGCAGTGAGTACGCATGCCCGCGCATGCGCATTAAGAAGTCCGACCGTCAGCGGAGTCGTCAGTTCAGCATACGCAACAAGTTATGACGAAAATAAGTCATTAAATTGTTTATAATATGACATAATATAACTAGATAGATATAGATGCGTTGTCGTGGTTTCAAAGTAAAGCAGGTCTGGCTGCAGCTGCAGTGTAAAACTCATTAACCTACTTAACCACTAAGTCAGGATGCCATATAACATTCTAATAATAATAACAAAGTGTATGTTGATCTACGTCATGATTCTATGTTGATGATTAAATAAAATCATATGGTGATAACAGCTACATGTCTGAGCTAAGGTATGACTATCTGACAAGGTATGCTGATCTGACAGAACACCGGCTTCAGTTCAAATCTTTTTGTTCAGAAGCTGATTTTCCAGCTCATTTTCCTCTGGAGTTAGATTTGTTCAGAACCGGATCGGACCTTGAAACCTGCTGACGGTTCTGAGAACGGTCCGGTGAGGTTCTGTGGTCTGCTGCTGAAGCTTCGTCTCTCTCCTCCTCCTCATCTTCCTCTACCTGGAAGTGAGTGACGCGGTCGCCGAGGGGCCGGTTGTCGTTACCGGGGAACAGAAAAGAGGTCTGACCCGGTTCTGAAGGCCTTTATTTAGCTGCTCCGGTTCTTTTAGTGTCTGACCCATAAACACGACCAGAACCGACCCAGATACTGCTCGATTCGCTGGAAACACCAGAAAACTCCGTATCAGATGGAAATGATTATGAATCGATGAATTTGATAGAAGTTTTAATGTCTTCATTCAGAACTGCAGTGATACATTGAGCCTGCAGGGGTCGACATTTCCCAGTCAGATTTCTGCTGCAGCACTGCGGTGAACTATACATGAAAATTTTTAAAAGATTATGATGATTAGACAATTGAACTTTAAAGAAGTGAGATTTTTAGACTTTTTATAATTTATTGTACCAAATCTGGAGATTTATTTTGCATTTATTGATTCATACTAATGGATATTTGTAGTTTTCTGCAGGTTTGATTGTTTTCTTGAGGACATTTTGGTTCTCCAGGTTCACCTGGAGCTGCAGGTTCTCCACAAGAAGCTAACCATGCTGTGTTTTTGTTCCTGCAGACTCCTGACCATGTGGGAGCTTCCTGCAGGAATCCAGGATCCATGACCTTTAAAGTCTTCCGAATACGATGAGTTGGAAGTTTCTGGAAAACCTGCAGGAAGTTTGAGGCAAACATGTGAACTGAACGGAGAATTTGAAAGATCCGGTTTGCAGAAACTTCTGACTCGGTCTGGAGATGAGCAGCATGAAGCTCCCTCTTTGTCGCCAAGGCGACCACAATGGCAACGCCTTCCCGGTCTCCTCTTCCTCCTCCTCTTCCTCGTCTCCGGAGTCGCTGCGGAGTCTGAGTGGCCTGACAGGCGACCGGACTGAGAGCCCGCTGGAGTACGACCTGCTGGCGGTTACCATGACGACCGCCGTGATCCCCGCCCAACTGGAGGAGGTGGTGCTGTCCAGGTGGGCTCCAGAGGAGGAGGATGAGGAGGAGGATGAGGAAGGGCGGTTCCAGACCGACGCCTCGCTCTACCTGGACGCCATCAGCGCCGGCTTTCAGCAGGACACCTGGAGCTCCTGCCTGGACAGTTACCAGGGCAACGGCAGCTCCTCCATCGCTGACTCGGACACGACGGAGATCCCGGCTGATGAGGAAGATGAAGAAGACGAGGCCCTCTTTGTGTCTGTGAGCTCAGACATGTGTGTGACGCTGAGCCAGGTGAGTCCAGCTGGAGCCGGAGCCGGACTGGACCTGCAGGTCGAGGGATTGGACCCGGTGAGGGCAGCGGAACTGCCACGGGGTGACCTGGATGACCTGGATGGTCCTGCTGCCTCCCAGAACCTCAGCAGAACCTCTCAGACCTCCAGCAATCCAGTCGGAGGCACCGCTCCACCTCAGGAGGTCCATTTGCCCCAAACCGGGCCGAGCGGCGCTGCCAGAATCTCCAGCCAGGAGACAAAGGGAACCCAGAACCCGTGTCCATCCAGAACGCCTGCTCAGGTACTTCAGATGACCTTTGAACCCAGCTTAAGTTCTAACCTGTTTACCAGAACTTCCCAGATGTTTTCCGTCTGCTCTGCAGAACCGACCAGAACCCTGCAGGAGAGCCGAGGTGGTCGGCAGTAGAAGGCTGACTCCAGGTCTCCCAGGTCTTCCTGGTCCTCCAGGTCCGGTGAAAGTGGCCCGGCTCCTCAGGCCCAGCAGGGGGAAAGGTCCATCTACCCGGGCCGACCACCAGGGGGCGGCGGCCTCGCTGTCTGCACCACCAGAGAAGAAGAAAGCAGCGGAGAGTCGAGCCGCATCCAGCAGCTCTGTGGGTTTTGATCCGGTCAGAGAAGCTGCGACACAGACTGCTCAGGAGAAGCTGAGGACTCCCAGCAAGGTGAGTTCTGGTCCAAACTAAGTACACCCCGACCCGACAGCAGCAGAACTCCCTGGAGTCCCAGATTCAGAACTGCTCATACTTCTGACACAGGAAGCGGGTCCAGCTAAACGTCTCCATGGTGATAATTTGGGTCAAAGTTTTGATGTTTGAGACAGACAGGCTGAACCAGAACCGCCTCCTGCTGAACTCTTAACCGGTTCTGGTTCTGGATCAGCTCTGGCTCAGGTGGTCCGGATCAGATGTTCAGTCTGGACTCGGAACCAGCAGCCGCTCCGGTACCAGAACCGATCTGCTGCACGCGCTCGGAGCGAGCTGCAGCTGCAGGGAGCGTGTCGACACAGGACGGCTGGTATGCTGCAGTAATCTGCAGGAATCAGGCCCGGTTCTGACCCGAGGGGGGCGGGTCGGGGGTTGCTCCTCCAGCAGACGGAGGCCAGGCCTCCAGACTCTCCATGTGTTTATAGAGGGGGGCAGAAACTTTCCTCCCTCTGCGTGTAGCTTCTGCGCCGTCCCAGTTCTCCTCCCCCTCGTCTTCCTCGTCTTCGGCTCCGCTCCGGCTGGAATGGCCGACGCCTTGGTGTCGGTGCGCCGCTCCGGGCCGCTGGGCTGGAGCGCCGTGGCTAAACATCCGCTCTTCCTGCAGAGGGCCGCCTCCAGGCCGCCGGGACGCAGCGGCCGGCCCGACCGGGGGCCGGGACCGGACAGCGCCGGGGCAGAGGCTGACGGACCCGCAGCCAGGAACCAGAACCAGGGTGAGTCTCCTCCTGGCAGCCGCACGCGGGCGGGCGTGTGTTTGTGTTTCTGTGTGTGTCTGTGTGTGTGTGTGTGTGTTTGTGTGTGTGTGTGTGTATGTGTGTGAGGTGTAAATCCAGCTGCACACGCAGAGAGTTTTCCGCTCTAACTGCCGTATCTGGAACCGGGTCCAGAACCGCTCCAACAGCTTTGGGTCGGACAGTTTCTGTTTCCTGCAGCTCTTCGTCTCAGAGGACGTCCATCTGTCCGTGTCTCAGTCCGTCCGTCTTGCAGCTCTTTGCCTCATTGGTAAAAGCCCGGTTCTGGTTCGGACTCGCTGAACGGACCTCAGGTCCGGCTGGGAAACGCTGCCTTTGGGCCGTCTCCGTCTGAAAGCTAGTCTTTGTCCTGAACGTCCCCCTCTGGAGGACAATGAGCCGTTTGTCCTGGTTCTGGTGGGACAAGCGGACGCCTCTGGACCTCGGACGGGGATTTCCACCAGTCTGGTTCTTTTCTGTGAGTCGGCTTTGAGTTTGGACCCGTTGGTTGCCTGCCCTGCGGTCCAGCGGAACCGGCCCCGTCCAGATGTCTTCCTCAGCCCGGTGAAGACGGAAACTGAGACGATCTGGTTCTGATCATGTTGATCTGTGTCGAGACGACCCGAGCCCTCAGCATGATGCTGCCACCACAGCGGAGCCGGGCTGCAGGGATCCAATCTGGAAAACCGATCCGTCCGTTTTCATTCAGCTTCAAGACGGATTTACGTTGCCGAACTCTGAAAACCTGAACTGAAGCACAGAGAGAGTTTCAGGGCTGCTGTTACCAGGAAGTGACGTATTAATGTACAAGCAAAACGCTTCAGTGTTTCTTCATAGAAAACCATCAGAAACCATGGAAAGGTTTTATGGTGGCCCAGAAGGGCCAACAAAATGCTAAATCAACAACACAGAAGGCAACCAGAGACGTTGTGCTAGCAAGTTTATCGTAACTTCAGTTTTAGCTCATTTTTGTAGCTTCTGGTTTAGCATAATTTCCATTTTAACGTAACTTAGCATCACTTCAGTTTAACTCAACTTGGTATAACTTCCTTTTTAGCTTAGCGTATCTTCCATTTAAGCATTTCTTCAGTTTTAGCTGGTCTGTCTCTGGAGGTTGTTTTGTCTTCAATTATTTTCTGCTAACTGAGTGAAATAATCCTGAGGTTTTGTTTCTTCATGTTTCGCTGCGTGACGTCGGACTGGGGGATTCTGGGTCTGTTCTGTTGGACCTGGACTTGTACACAGTAAAAACTCGGAGGAGATTCTCGAGTCTTTTGTGATTTCACCAGGTGGAGTCAGGTTGGAGGCTATGTGGGTAGCGGTTCTGGTTCTGGCGGGACGGTAATGAAGCTGCAGTGTTTGTGTGTGTCAACGCTGGACGTGTTATGATTCAGCTCTTACCCAACTGTGATTCCTGAGGTAACCCAACCCAGCTGCTCCGAACCCAAACAGAGCCAGATGTTTCCTGCTCTGGGTGGTTCTGATCCGGCTGAAAGGAGCGAGCAGCAGCTAACGCTCTGCGTTCGCACAAAGTCCAGGTAAAGGTTCCTCTGGGTTCTGTTGTTTTACAGCAAGAACTGGCAGCAATGTTTGACTTGTAATCATTAATTTATTGTTTTAAGTGAAGTTGGAATTAATTTAGTTAAACTACCTGATTATCAGGAATCTTTGTACAGAGAATAATGTATGAAAATATATTCACGCATTAAAACCTAAACTATCAACATGGAACTAAACTGCTCGGCTAAAGGAGGAAATATTAATAATAAGCAAATGGATCAAATCAGATTTTAGCGGTTGGAGGATTTCTCTTTAGTCTTTGGTTAAAGATCACGAGCCATTTCTTCCACTAACGCTAGCCTAGCATGTTTGTTTTGGTTGTTTTTACCCAGAATGCCCTGCTCTGTAGTCCACTTCCTGCTTTTGGAGCGGTCTCCGGTCCGCTTGGCGTTCACATTCAAACCGAACCAGAGTTCACTTCAGCCGAAGCCAGACCGAGGTTTGGAGAACCAGAGTTAGCTTAGCATTCACACCTCACCAACCGGAGTTTCTAGGAAAACAAACTGGAGTTTGATTAAAGTGGACCGGAGCCGGGCCGGAGCGGACCGGAGCGGAGTCGGTGCGGACCGGAGCTGGGCCGGAGCGGACCGGAGTTGGGCAGGAGCAGGTTGGAGCCGGGCCGGAGCCTGACCGGAGCCGGACCGGAGTTGGTGCGGACCGGAGTCGGAGCGGACCGGAGTTGGGCAGGAGCGGGTCGGAGCGGATTGGAGTCTGGTTGAACTGGTGTGGAGAATGCAGCCGTAGAGATGAGTGCAGGAACTCCAGCATCCGGTGCAGAGCTGCAGCCGCTTGGACCTGGCGGTCCAGGAAAACTCTGATCTCTCCAATAGGAAACTCATTGAGATCCACATGAGAAACTGGTTAATGATTCCTGAACCTGCTGCTTCTTGGACCTGAAGGCGATGGATGAATGGATGGATGAATGGACGGACGGACTGATTGATGGATGGATTGATGTTGATTTTTCTTGGATTTGTTTGGTTTTTTGTTGCGATTTTGTGAAATATTGTTTAGTATCTCATCTATCCTCTTGTTAGGTTTGTAGTTCTGTTCCTGTGAATTTTCTCTTAGTTTCCTTTGAGGTAATTCTCTGTGTTGTGACAGGAAGTTGCAGGACAAAGTGTTCCTGGTTTTACCGTTCTGAAACCCGGAAGGTTTTTGCTCCAAGCGTTTTCCCCCACAGAGTCGGTGGCGGTCTGATGTCCGCAGCGTCTGCCCTCCTCCTGGTCTGGCTGTGAGGAGCCGGAGGCCTTTGTTTCTCTCAGGGATTCTCTCCGCCTCGGTCTTTGGAAAGAATGTGTGAATCAGTCTGCAGAAATGACGAGTGACGCAGTGCTGCACAGTTCTTTCACTGTAAACCATCCGGCTGCAGAAAGACCAGTCCTGTCTGCTGGTTTGTCAGCTGTAATTTAAACTTATATTTAACTCTGTGAAAAGTTTAAACGCCTCCTTTCTGAGTCCATAACCGGCCCAACACATGTTTTTTCCTACGGAACAATAAAGTTCAGCATCAGACCACAGTTTGGTCCCACAAACAAGTCAGAGCAACAAAACAAAAGCTCAGAGGGGACAAAGGAACTCCTAGAAGACAAAACATCCAGGTTTTTATTTGCTGTCCTGATCCATGTGGTCTTCTGGGAATCTGCTTTGACAACAAACGTGTGAGAAAATAATTGAACTGAATAAAAATAAAATTCATCAGAAAAACATTGGAAGAATTTTTCATATTTCCGTTTCTACACAATCAACATTCAAGGATTTTGAGGAATTTGGGGGAATCTGATCTTCCACTACATTAAAAACCAGCATCAGCTGATGGAACCACAACCTGTCCCAGTACAGAATGATAGACAAACTGGACCTACTGGACTCTTTAGGATGCACTAACAGGAAGAGCTGGACGAAGGAAACTCAGTGTGGCTTTGAGTCCTCAATGTCAGAACGGATTTAAGGTTTGGAGAACAAAAAGGTCACAGAAAAATGTTCCTGGAACGTGTTTGATCCTGAAGTGGATGGATGGATGATGGACGGGTGGATGGATGGATGGATGGAGGATTGATGGATGATGGATGATGGGTGGATGGATGATTGATGATGGATGGATGATGGATGATGGGTGGATGGATGGATGGATGGTGGATGGATGATTGATGATGGATGGATGGATGGATGATTGATGGATGATGGATGCATGATGGATGATGGATGGATGGATGATGGGTGGATGGATGATTGATGATGGATGGATGAATGATGGGTGGATGGATGATTGATGATGGGTGGATGATGGATGGATGATGGATGGATGATTGATGGATGATGGATGGATGGATGATTGATGATGGATGGATGATTGATGATTGATGGATGATGGGTGGATGGATGGATGATGGATGGATGGATGATGGATGGATGGATGGATGGATGATGGGTGGATGGGTGGGTGGATGATTGATGATGGATGGATGATGGGTGGATGGTGGATGGATGAATGATGGGTGGATGGATGATTGATGGATGGATGATGGATGGATGGATGATTGATGGATGATGGATGCATGATGGATGATGGTTGGATGGATGATGGGTGGATGGATGATTGATGATGGATGGATGAATGATGGGTGGATGGATGATTGATGATGGGTGGATGGATGGATGATGGATGGATGGATGATGATGGATGGATGATGGATGGATGGATGAAGGATGGATGGGTGATGGGTGATGGATGGATGGGTGGATGGGTGATGGATGGATGATGGGTGGATGATGGATGGATGGATGATGGATGGATGATGGGTGGATGATGGATGATGGATGATGGATGGATGGGTGATGGATGGATGAAGGATGGATGGGTGATGGATGGATGGATGATGGATGATGGATGATGGATGGATGGATGGATGGGTGATGGATGGATGAAGGATGGATGGGTGATGGATGGATGGATGATGGATGGATGATGGGTGGATGGATGATGGATGGATGGATGAAGGATGGATGGGTAGATGGGTGATGGATGGATGATGGGTGGATGATGGATGGATGGATGAAGGATGGATGATGGATGGATGGGTGATGGATGGGTGATGGATGGATGGGTGATGGATGGATGAAGGATGGATGGGTGATGGATGGATGAAGGATGGATGGGTGATGGATGGATGATGGATGGGTGATGGATGGATGGGTGATGGATGGGTGATGGATGGATGATGGATGGATGGATGATGGATGGATGATGGATGGATGATGGGTGGGTGATGGATGGATGGGTGATGGATGGATGGGTGATGGATGGATGAAGGATGGATGGATGATGGATGGATGATGGATGGATGGATGGATGATGGATGATGGATGGATGTTTATGGGTGCTGTTAATGTTACACAGTTAAAAATTAACAGCAATAATTTGGGATATTTAGTCATAAGAGGAGATAAACGGGGTTTCAATTTCCAAGGTCATATTTTCACCAGGTTCATTCATTTGTAAATATTACAAACTAAATATTTTATTAGCATGCTAAATATTTAGTTTATTAACAAAGCTTTAAGTTAGCAAGGAAAGTCAGTATACAACTGAGCTAAATATTCAGTAAGCAAGCTAAATGTTTAGCTTTAGCTAAATGTTTAGCTTGCTAGATACAGCTGATGTTGATTCTTGACAGTGATTTCCAGTAAGTCAAGCAGCAGCTGAAACATTTTCATAATGTCTGCAGCTTCATTGTCGGAGAAAGTCGGATTTGTTTCTCTGTTTGTCTTGTTCTTTTCTTTAAGCCGGGTCGTTCTATTTGCTTCCCAGGTATTCCCAAACCTCGAGCATCAGGAGTCGCTCACAGTCCCACCGCCTCCATTCCCAAACCATCATCCAATCAGCAGTCAGCCCCTGGGTCGGCATGGCGACCACCTGCTCCCGCCGCCTCCAAGCTTCCTGTGAAAGGCGTGCCGGCCGGGCTGAGCTCCTCGTGTCTGGGGAGCAGCGAGAACAACGTGGCCAGCAGCAAAGGTGAGAGGGGGCGGGGCTTCCACACACACTTCCTGTCTCCCTCTGGACTTCCTGCGTCTCTGCCCCCATTTAATCGGGACAGATGTAAAACAGTCGGGTTGCTGGAGTGAAATAACACTGTCATCATCTGCGCCAACCCTGCAGAGACCGGGAATGTGAGCAAGTTGGGGTCAGAGGTCACATGTGGTAGAGATCCAGAGCTGGTGTCTGAGCACTGCTGCACTCTATAAATGACTTCCTGTTCCTCTTTAGTTCAGAGAAAGTATAACTTCCAGAAAGAAAGAAACATTTAGTTTCCATATCTGTGAAAAATCCTGATGCAGAGGAGGTTTTGGGGCGATTCCCAAAGATTACCTGAAAACAGGTAAGTATCAGGTGCTCAGGTGAAGGAAGACGCTTCGCTCGCTCTGACAGGAATCTCAGTTGAGTTTTTCCTAATTTACTGCTCTGTTCAGGACTAGCATATGGCTAGATTAGACGTACAAATGTAAGATGAGGTTTTTAAATGTTTTAGCAAACCTTAGCTTAGCTGCATTTGCTTCAGGTTAGCCACAAACTTTAGCTTCAACTTTAACTTTATTTAACTGCGTTTAGTTTAGCTTTTCTTAACTTTGCTCACCTTAGCCTGTCTTAGCATACCTTGTTTTGCTAACAAGGTATGCTAAGACATACCTTGTTAGGTATGCTAAGACTCCGATCATTGTAGTCTACCTGTACTTAACTTCGTTTGGTTTACCTTTGATGAACTTAGCTTAGCCTTCCATACGATAGCATTTACCTTAGCCTACTTTAGCTAATATTTGCTTAATGTAAACTTACCTTACTGTATCTTTAGCTAATATTTCTTAACTCATTCTAACTTTACCTTAGCTTGCCCTTTGCTCACATTTGTTCATGTTATCTTACCTTATTTTACCTAATCTTACATTGGCGTAATCTGTCTTATTTACTTTACATTAGATTAATTTAACCTGCCCAATCTATATTTGTGTTATTTTAAATGACCTTATCTTACAGCTTACGATTCATTTTGTTACCATCCTGATGAACTCATATTATTTTAGTTTAGCTTATTTTGGTTCTGTTGTATTTACAATTGAAAGAAAATAGATATATTCTTGTTAATATTAGTAAAAAATCAGTTTAGTTTATCTCATTTTATTTTAATTTGGATAACATCTGGCTTATTTTAATACGTTATGTTCTGTTTGTATATTAGCCTTTCAACAGCAAAATCAGTCAAAAGTAAATATTAGTACATAGCATGAACTGAACAAGAATACCTAAATGATGGATATTTAGATATCCATCATTTATATGGATATCAGTAAAGGTTACTGTCAGTAACCTGACCTTTACTGACAGGTAAAGGTCAGATAGAGGTCAGTTTCAGTGAAGGTTTTTATTCGTATATTTTGCCTTTTCCTCCTCCAGGAATGGAGTTGATCTTGTAAACATCTTTTTTACTTTCTCTTTTCACACACCGACAAGTTTCTGATGGTGTGATCGGGTTGTCACGGAAACCAGCCTGCGTTAGAGCAGCTGGTTACCATGGTGATGCTGGCCCTGAGAGCAGCGGAGGTGTTGAAACACCTCCACACAGATGGATCAGCGTGATTCATGCTCTCCGATCAGACTGGCCGTGTTGTCGGGTTCTGGTTCTGGTTCTGGTTCTGTGGTTGGAAACAGGAACATTCACCTGAGATGCAACATCTACCTTCTTCCAGGTTGAGAGTCAAGAAGAAAAACAACAAAAAAAGACGCTTCATGTCGAAATTCAATTAAAGAAAAATAAATTGCAATTTTAAATTTGGAAAAAAATAAGCAAATGTTTTTATTAAAGAAAAGCCATAATATCTGCCTTTTGTTAATAAAATAAAAAGTTGATAAAATTGAACTCTAGTTCCTCTTCGGTCCGTTTTAGGCCGGACTTGTGGTTCTGAACTGGTTCTAAATTTGATGCTTTGTGTTTTCCAAGCAGTTTGAAGGTTCTGATTCTGACGGGTTCTGTTGTAACAAACATTTTAATGGAGCTGGGTGGGCCTAGCCCCGCCTCCGAGACGCAGCTCCTCCCCTTCTCAGCTCCTTCAGACTAGCCAGCAGCAATTAGCAAACAGCTAGAGCTGCTGAGCTATTATAGGAGCTGCTGCTCAGAGCAACACTGGTAAAAACGTTAAAGGGTTAATAGAGGAGCCATGTTGGATGATTTCCTGGAGGCGGAGCTTCAGACAGAGGAGTTTCTTAAAGAGACAGAGGCCCAATTTCAAGGCATTAAAGCAGAAAGACCTAAATTTCTTCCAGGTCATATTTGATGCAACTATGAGAAGGTAACATAGTTACTTGATCATGCTATAAAATGGCCGCCACGTGAGAACAGAGACTACTGGCCCTTTAAGACCAGCGAAGGTTTTTTAGAATGAAATGAGACCTGAATGAAAATGGAGGAATGTGATGCTAGTTGAACCTGAAGCATTTTCTCTCCTTCAGCTCCATCTCCTGCCGGGTCGAAACCCGATGAGCCGCCCAGCAGAGGCAGCAGCAGCACCAGTGCTCCCAGTGCTCCCAGTGACGGCTCGTCCTGCTCCGCCCCCAAGCCTCCAGCGGCCGCCATGAGGGGCAGAGCGCCGTCTCTGCAGGCCAGGGCGACGACAGGTGAGGAGGCTTTAAACCGGGACAGGAAGGCAGAACCTCCAGGTCCGGTAAAACCAGCAGAACGATGGTGCCAGGATCGCTCTGGTTCTGGTTCTGGTTCTGGTTCTGGTTTCAGAGTTGAAATCAGGACTGATTTCATGGCGAAGGCTGCAGCGGTGATGATCCTCCCTCCTGATGTGACCTTTGACCCTTGGGGGATTATCAGTTGGGTTGGTTGCCGGGCAGATGTTTGTGTCTGGGTCAGAACCATGTGATCCAGAACAGGTGGGACCGTCGGAGCAGAACTGGCTGATTCTGTAGAGACGAGTGCAGCTGACGGGTCCGGTTCTGACGGGTCCGGTTCTGACGGGTCCGGTTCTGATTGATCTGGTTCTGACGGGTCCGGTTCTGACGGGTACGGTTCTGACTCCAGTCAGAGGTGATGGTGTTTGATGTCTCCTCTGTTGGACCTGCAGGTCTGAAGAGCCCGACCGGCACCAACCAGAACTCCATCAGAACTCCTGGCAGCCAGCCGGTGGCGAAGGCGGCGCCGTCCGGGTCGGCGAAGCCCCCACTGCAGAGGAACGGCTCGACCCGGCTCAGTCGCCTGAACAGCACAGGTAAGCCACCTGAGAGGCAGGGGGCGGGGCTTCCAGAAACGGGTTGTTGTCATGGAAACAGTAATAATGTAGCAACACGAGAACCTTCATCTGGACTGGTTGTTAATATTTAGCTTTCTAACTATTTAGTTTGGAGCTAAATATTAAGTGCTGAGTATGGAGGTAACTATATTAAAGCTAAAGTTAATATTTAAGTTTATTATCTGAGAGGAAATGAAAAAAATTGTCATAATTTCTAAAAGTCTCTAGATTAGGGCAGTTTTAATAATCTGGATTATGATGACTGTGAATGTTTCTCCGTGATTATTTGTGAGCAGCAAATTCCTTTGAATTTGAGCTGAACCACAGAAACGGGTCGGAACCAGGAAGCTGTAATTAAACTGGGCTGAAGTGGAGCTGCAATACTAATAAACATTTAGTTTTTATATCAGACGATCCTGAATACGAGAAATCCTCCTTTAATCTGCTGGTTTTAAACTCTGATCTGAATCCGTTCCGTTGTTTTTGTTCCTGCATGTTATTGGCGTTTAAACGTGTTTATTGTGTATTTTTGGGCCGCTTGCAGTCCGTCTGCAGTGACGCCCCCCGGCCTCCTTGTGGACTCGCCGTCAGCGTCGTCGCAGCTCCGCCGCCTCGCTAACGCCGCCTCGCTAACGCCGCCTCGCTAACGCCTTAAACGTGCAGCAGCGTGCCTGGCTCTGATTGGCTGAGGACTTCAAAGGCTCTCTGTGGTTTTCTGTTTTTGTCTGGATTGAAGTCAAACTTTATGGATTCTTTGAGGCGAACGCAGCTCCGTTTACCATCCACCCGTCTGCAGTTTAAAGTCTCATTAGGTTTTTTTCTTCTACTGAACTTTAATGTGAAGGAATCTAAAAACATGCAGCAATTAAAAGTTTATAAACCTTGCAGGTGAAGCCACGCCCTCTGCCAGCTGGGGGCGCTGGTTTGCATCTGGGACCTGCTGGATCAGATTCCTGAGTCAGGTTGGATGGAGAATATCTGTTAACATCAGGTGGATTCAGGTCTGGACTTTGACTAGGCCATTCTAACCCATGAATCTGCTCTGATCTAATCCATCCCATAATATCTCTGGCTGCTTGTTGAAGCCGGTTTTCCTGCTTCAACAAGGTGTGTGTAATCAGATCTTGTTCAATATGTTCGCGGCGTCTCGCTAACGGCTAGCTCCAGAATTTTAGTCGCAGCTCTCTGCTGCCACCACCTGGTGGGTCTTGTTCTGTCATGTTGACGGAGCCGTGTTGTGACTCCAAGAGTTTTATTCAAATATCGATGCAGTATTTTGGAAGCTGTCTGGTTTTATGGGTTATTATTGTCCATCTGGTGCGGAGCAGCTCCTGATACGCAGCTGATATGAGCCGATTTCATTCTGTAAAAAATGTTTACAATAAACATGTTAGATTTTAATATTTAAATTTTAAATATTAATTTTGAACCTAAAAACAATGTAAATACAATAAGACAGTTTTTGAAAGTAATTTTTTTGCATGCTGTTTCTGTGTTATTTTATTGAAGTGGCTGGGATCTATGGATCAGTAATCGGCTAGTAAGCCTGCTCTGGGATCGATTGGTAGTGGCTTCTCGTATCATTTATCATTTACCGTGATAAATTTCTTATCATGACAGGATTTCTGCTTTCTCTTTTTTACAATAAAGTACAATTAATGGTGTTTAAATGTATAAATTATCACAAAATATAAAACTTTGCCCAGTAGTTCCTCCATTCTCCACTAGGGGGATTTTTCGTGCTCTAGTTTTTCTGTCTCCAGTATTTTTAAGTCGGTAACAGCAGCACTTTGTGACCTTGATGTCGTCGTCGTTAGCGATGACATCAACTAAATATTTAATGTTTTTCTGGTAGACAACGCTCCCCTTTCTGCTCCCTCCATCGTTTTTGTCTGCTGGTTTTTCATCCGAGATGAAAACAACAATAGATCCGTTTACTGAGTAAAATAACAGTAACGGAGTGACTTTAATGGCTGACTGTAATCTGATTACTGGAGCAGGAATAGTCATGTTAGATTACTAGTTACTAAGTAATAAATGAGGACGTCCGTCTCTCCTCATGTCCACTCTGTCCTCATGTCCACTCTGTCCTCATGTCCACTCTGTCCTCATGTCCACTCTGTCCTCATGTCCACTCTGTCCCTTGAAAAGTTTTACTGAACCGTCGCCTGGTTTGGGTCTTTTCTACTCAACCTGCTGCTGGCAGAGGCGCGCGTGTGTGTGTGTGCGCGTGCATGCGTGCGTGTGTGTGTGTGCGCGTGCATGCGTGTGTGTGTGTGTATGTGTGTGTGTTCAGTCTCCTCTGAGCTTCTTTCATCACCAGTTTGATTTATCTATGGCTCTTTAAATGGAGGGAAAGCGGAGGGAGATTACTCCATCCTCTCTCTCCTCCTGCTCCTCCTCCTCCCTGTGTTTGCCCAGCAGAGCAGCAGCAGAGGGGTGGCCGACGCGCTCGTCTTTGTGTGAATTGAGAAACAAACTCTGAGGGAACACAGAGAGGATTTCCTCTTCCTCCATCTCCGTTTCTCTCCCTCTTTTCTTCTTGTTTTTCCACCTGAGCGACGGAGGAGAAGAAGTCGACCTTCTTTGGTGCCATTTTCTCCCTCCTCTCTGAGTCGTATGACAGAAACGCTCCTCCTCCTCCTCCTCTTCGTCGTACGTTTGTGTTTTTCCTGTTTTTCTGTGGCTTCGATGTGACGAAGAGCAGCTGGAAGATTAATGGACTCTGATTCCTGCATGAATCTGAGACACTCGGTTTCGGTTGGACCCACGTGGCGAAAGCAGAAACACGGACGAAGACCCAGTCGGTCGGAACCCCGGGTTTATCTTGGCTGAACGTTTCTTCATCTGAGGGAGGAAACAACCTTGGTGCTGATTTATCCTGAGGACCTGAATCCTCCTGGTACGAGGACGACCAGGGACGACCAGGGACGACCCGGAGACGACCCAGAAGCGAGACGATGCTCTGGTCTCCCAGACTCTCGCTGTCCAACTTCCATGTGAAGCTGACGGCTAAAGGACTTTTCCGAAACCTGCAGCTTCTGTCAGGATGCAGGAAAAACACCGTGGTGTTCCACGCAGGTCTGGACCCGGCCGGCCAACCATCCAACCATCATCCATCCAATCGCCATCCATCCAATCACCCAACCATCATCCATCCAATCACCCAACCATCATCCATCCAATCACCCAACCATCATCCATCCAATCACCCAACCATCATCCAACCACCACCCAATCACCATCCATCCAACCACCCATCCACCATCCAACCACCACCCATCCACCATCCAACCACCACCCAATCACCATCCAACTACCACCCAACCACCATCCATCCACCATCCAACCACCACCCAACCACCATCCATCCAACCACCCATCCACCATCCAACCACCACCCAACCACCATCCATCCAACCACCCATCCACCATCCAACCACCACCCAATCACCATCCATCCAACCACCCATCCACCATCCAACCACCACCCATCCACCATCCAACCACCACCCAATCACCATCCAACTACCACCCAACCACCATCCATCCACCATCCAACCACCACCCAACCACCATCCATCCAACCACCCATCCACCATCCAACCACCCATCCACCATCCAACCACCACCCAATCACCATCCAACTACCACCCAACCACCATCCAACTACCACCCAACCACCATCCAACTACCATCCAACTACCACCCAACCACCATCCAACCATCCAACCATCCAACCATCCAACCATCCAACCTCCATCCAACCACCCAACCATCATCCATCCAACCACTCAACCGTCATCCAACCACCATCCATCCAACCACCATCCAACCAACATCCATTTATCCAACTGCTGTCCTCTGTCTCATCCTCTTCTCGTCGTCCTTTTCTCTGTCACTTTCATAGATTTCAGCATTTCCCAGTTTGTTCCACTTTTCCCCAAATTGTCCTTTTTTGTCCAAGTTTCTCTGAGGTGATTCATTGTTATTGTTTCATGTTTTCTTAGTTTATCCCAGTCTGTCCCAGTTTATCCCAATCTGTCCCAGTCTGGTTTCGTTCCTCTCATCTTCATCATGAGCCAGCCATCCTCTTCCTCTCACTGTTTGTGATGTCAGTCTAACCCCTAGCCTTCCCGCCCTTCCTCCTCCTCTTCCTCGGCAGCCATTGTTGCCTGCAGTATTGTGTGGATCGTCCCTTTAGCTCTGCCTGTCAGTTGTGTTCACGCAGACAAGCGTGGACGCTTTCTGCACGAGTGGCTCAGCAGCGAATAAAGATGGCCGCCGGTTGTTTCAGCGGCGCCATGCGACATGAACAGGACGCGCTCCGTCCTTCGCCTCCTCCTCTTCCTCAGTCACCGCTCTGGAGAAAACAGAGTTTCTGTTTCTGTTTAGAGAAATCTCAGGAGCCAAACAGTTTTAATCTGATGCAGATTGGCTAATCTCTGGGCGGCCATGTTTAATCCCAGGAGGAAAAAAAACAACGTTTGAGAATAATTTACAAAGTTTTATTTTTAAAATGCATTTTTTTCTTCACATTTTTTACATGTGTTATTTGCTTTCAATAATATTGGAACAAATTTCTCTCCATAGTTTTCAAACAATCTTTAAGGTGTAGATGAATCTTAATGTCTGAAAATGCCCTGAGTTCAGACATTTCTTTATATTTTAAAGCACAGATTTATGGCCTGTGTCATGTCTGGCGACCTTTGACCCCGAAGTAAAGCTGTGAATCAGGAAGTAGATCAGTACATGCTGCTTCTGCCTTTTAGCTAACTGAGTTTAAACTGAACCAGTTTGGAAAAAGGTCGAATAACCTTGCTCTTTATTTAATAAACTGCATGTTGAGTCGCCACCAGAGGCCAGCAGTTTTTGCAATACGCTGGTAGACTGTTAACAAAGCATCCCACCGCGAGCGGAGGTCAGAGGTCACATTCTGGTGTCACCTGATAGAAAATTGGGTGCTTGTAGTTCTGCGTTTTAGCCACCTGGTGCCAGCATCTCTGACAGGTTGGACCTTTAACCTCACAGGTTGAATCAGTCAAATATTGATGCTAAACAGAAGATTTAAAGGGCCGGTGTTTTCCAGGCACATGGCGGCCATTTTATAGCGGAATCATGTAACTATGTTACTGTCAGTTGTTATTAAGATGCTATATGTGTCAAATATGACCTAAAAGATATTTGACGATTTAACGACTTGAAATTGGGTCTCTGTCTCTTTAAAAGCTCCTGCTCTTTCTGAAGCTCCGCCTCCAGGAAGTCGTCCCAACATGGCTCCTCTATTAACCCTTTAGCATTTTTACCAGCGCTGCTCTGAGCAGCAGCTCCTGTAATGAGCTCAGCAGCTGTTTAATTGCTGCTGGCTAGTCTGAAGGAGCTGCAGGGGAGGAGCTGTGCCTGTGAGGCGGGGCTAGGTCCACCAGGCTTTTAGCTGACTGGTTGCCATGGAGATTTTTTTTTTTTTAAGGTTTTATTGGCTTTATTTATTTTTTATTTGATAGTTAATTGACAGGAAGGTGGGTAATGAGAGAAGAGGGAAGACATGCAGCAAAGGTCACCAGGCCGGGAATCGAACCTGCGACAGCTGCGTCGAGGACTGAGGCCTCCATATGTGGGTTGTGCTGAACCCCTGCGCCTCCACAGCACCCCGTTGCCATGGAGATTAAAGGATTTCTGATTAGGGAAAAACATTAAAATGATGGAAAGATAAAAACACTGATTTTACGCGATACCGGCCCTTTAACTGTAAACTGGATCTTTAAGAAATTCTGGTTCTGGACGGTAAATCATTGTTTGTTCTGGTCAGAACCAAATATTTCAGATCCCATCTGATTTCATGTTTCTCATCCAGATTAGTGGTTAATTCCTCCATCTTGAACATTTCGTCTGGATTAAGAGCCGTGTTTGGACCGCTCCGGCTGGGTTCTGGCCCAGATGGACCCGGTTCTGTTCAAAGCGGCTCCTCTCTGGGAGGATTCGTCCAGCTGAGCGCGGCGGCACGTGTTTGGCCGCCGCTGCGTGTTTTCTGGGTCGGGATCCACAGACCCGTTTCCCCGCTGGATGTAGGTCAGTTTAGTCATCCAGCTGCAGCCGAGGCGGCCCGTAATCTGCTGCTGGATTATAATCCCACGGCCCAGAACAGGTCGTTACGCTGGAGATGTTTTTATTTTCAAATCTGAAGCTGCTGGTTCAACATTTATATAATTTTTATTTTATATTTTTACACTGAAATGTAAAAATCAGTTTGATCTAAATCATTTTTAAGATTTAATGACATTAATCCCTGAATATTAAAATAACTTTCCTACAATTCATCCAGATTCTAGACGGTTTTCTAATCTCAAGGTTTTCTCTTATAATTGGTAAACTTAGGATTTTTAAGTAGAAACAAATTTATAAATAAATATGAACTGAAATAATCTGTTACTGGAGCAAGTTTTAGAAAGTTAGACTTTCACTGCAGAAAACTGGGATATTTTCCTTCAGATGCATTAAAGAAATTTATTTTTCTTGAGTCAGAAACTTGATAATTTGATCTTTTTCTGCATCTTTTCCCATCAGCCGGGTCACCTATAAACCCTCTTCGGTGTGGAAACAGTTACTGAGGAAAGAAGTTGAGTATTTTTTAGCTGAATTTAAACTTTCTCAGAACATTTTGAAACAAACTTAAACAGCCAGGTTGCAGTTTGGAACCTGCAGGGAGAAACGTCTGAAACTGGACTGGACGGTTCGGGTGTGACGTCACATCTGGAGGGGAATCAGGGATGCTCGTGTCAACCTGACTGAAGTACGGTGGTGGCAGCACCATGCTGTGTGGTTCTGATTTACTGCAGGAAGAAAAAACAGATTCTCTAATTAATGAGCCTTTTGGGAAACTTCTGACGTGAAACCAGAGTCGTTTGGTTCTGATCCGGCTTCGGACCGAAGGAACAAAAACTGGGCGTGTCGTTTTATCAGGTGTATGTAAACTTCTGGCTCTCCTTCCTGTCGTCGCCGTCCAGGTAAAAACCAGGACAGAAAGGAAGCTGTTGCTAGGTAACCGTTCAGTCCGGTCGGATGCAAACGGGTCATGGAGAGCACGCCTGTTACCGTGGTAACAGGCGCCACTGTGTTTCCGCTTGCAGTCAGATCATCCAGCTGCTCCGTTGGCAGGAAGTTCTGAACGGTTCTGATCGTACTGGGTCCAACAGAACCACCAGAACAGTAACAGTGATAATAATAGTGATGTAACCTTAATGCTGCTGAAGCCGCAGACGAACCGTCGCTTAGCGGTTCATGAAGGAGAAGCAAAGTGTTTAAAGCTGAAGGCTCATCTGATGCTTCTCCTCTTCCTCCTCCTATTTCTTCACTTTCCCCTCCTGCTCTTCCTCTTCCTCCTGCTTTTCCTCCTCATCATCCTCCTGCTCCCTGGTTTTCCTCGCTCTTCGTCGTGTTGTCGGCCCTGCATGCTAACTGTCTGGTCTCTCCTCCAGTCTGGGCTCAGCAGCTCTGCCTTTCAGCCAGAGAGGCTCCAGGTACTAACTCACCTCAGCACACCTTCCTACATGAAGTGCTTAAACCAGGGGGTCCAAAGTGGGTCCTGGAGGCCCGGCATCCTGCATGTTCCAGTTCTCTCTCTGGTGGTAGCAACAACGTCCTCAGCATGTCGATGTTCTTTTCAGGGCTCTAACGAGCCGTCATTTGATCCAGGTGCGTTAAACCAGGGAGAGAATAAAACTTGCAGGATGCCGGGCCTCCAGGACCCACTTTGGACCCCCTGCTTTAACCTCCCATCTGTCCAGGTTTCATGCTTTGATCCGGACTGCATCATTATCCAGGTTTTCTGAAGCTTTTTGTGAAGATTACAGTAAAATCTGGATAAAAATGGCTCACAGTTTTTAATAAGACTGGAACATTTTTCCCCTCAACAAACTCAAACTTCATATTTTCACACAGATTTTCCTTCAGTTTAGAAGAAGTAAAACATCAGATTTATTCAGAACCAACAGAGTCAATCATCTGCTTTACTGTTAGCTGAACTAGTGTTTCTGGTTGGTTTACAGTCAGCGCAGCTAGCTTTGTAGTTAGCGGTGCCCAGTGCCACCATTGCTCATCAGTCACAAGGGGAAGAGCAGAAAAGCTCATTACGAAAAGCTGCTGATCTCAATTAGTGATGGTTTATGGCTCATATTGAAGAGATTTCTGGATGTCAATGTGTTTCTCTGTTCATTATCAAAAGGATTCTTTGTGTCTGTTGGAGCAATCAAAGGTGTGTTGTTAAATCTGACAGCTCTCCGCTTGAACGTCTGGTCCGGTTCTGACCCGGTTCTGACCCGGTCCAGAATCCCTGAATGAGGGATGAAACTGTTAGTAAATGATCGATTAGGATCGATTCACATTGATCCTAAAATAACCAAACCGTAGAGAAACGGCAGGCTTGAGCCATGTTGTCCTGCTCAGCGGCCGCCAGCAGGGGGCAGTGTTTGTCTGAAACTAAAGGAGACTCTTCTCAGCTTTTGATTTAAAGTCTGAACCAACAGAAATGATCATCAGCTCTGTTTCAGTCACTAGCTACGGTAACGTAGATCCCAGAGGAGTGAGAGGTCTCACTCTGCTTCTGATTTAGAGGAGCTCCGGGAGGAAACCTGCAGCTTGATGCTAAAGATGGAGAAACGTTCTCTGCTCTTCTCAAACATTCATTTCTATTTAAAGTTTATCGACAAGTTCTTGCATTATTATGCTCTTAACATCATATTACTGGAAAATGGTCTCAAAACAACAATATTATCATTTAAGGGAATAACTTCTGGGACTTTTTTATCGTTTTGGCTCTAGTGGCCTTTATTTGATAGTTAATTAACAGGAAAGTTAGTAATGGGAGAAGACATGCAGCAAAGGTTGCCAAGGCTGGGAATCGAACCTGCGACAGCTGCATCAAGGACTAACCCACCCTGCGCCACCACAGCACACTCCAACTTCTGGGACAATTAATAGACGTGTTATTGTGACAGGTCAATTATCACATTTTAATTGAAAGCTGTATGTCGACAAGATAAACATTTTCATTTCAAAAATCCTTTTTTCTGCTAAATCCTTGAATAAATAGACAAATATATTTACTCTGTTATTTTGGTTATAAAACACCAGATTGGTGCAAGAAGCTCAGAACTGGTGAGTTTGATTAATGGCTGTTTTTCTCTGTTTTGTTGTTTTTGTCTGAAATATCAAACTGTGACAAAATGGTGGTTTGTTTGGTTCTGATCCAATCAGCTGCTTTTGGACCTTTTGGTCCTGCTGCAGGAATTAATCAGCCCGGTCCAGTTTCATGTCGTTTGAAGCTCAGATATCTGCAGACAGCTGCAGTTTCCACCCGGCCGGTGAGTCAGAACCAGAACCCCGAGGAGCCGACGGTCGATCGGTAAATGGATGCATTCAGAGGAAGCTCTAAATGTTTCTGCTCTGGTAATGGACTGCTTAATGTCGTCCATCATTACCTCGGTCTCCCATCATGCATCAGTGTGAGCCTGAGCAGCGTGGGGCGTGTTTCCTCGGAACCAGGCGGGTCGGCCGTGTTGTTTTCTCTCTCATGTCTGGAGGAGGAGGGTTTGGGTTTGTGTGGACGCCATGCTGAACGTTTCTCGGATGCTAACGCCTCGACTTTCTCTTGCAGTGGACAAAAACAAGCCGGCGACGAGACCCGCGACCGGCGGCTCCCAGATCACCACAGGGAACCAGCAGAACCAGCAGAACCTCCCAGCTGAGCCGGTACGTCCAGCAGCACCGCCTGCTTTGGTTCAGGTCGAAGGATTTTATCCAGACGTTTTCTGTCCTCAGGCACCAGATGTTCTGAATGCCAACAGCCCAGGAACACCAGCTCTCCCAGTCCCGACCCCTGATGGCTCCAGCTCCACATCTGGGTCCGCTGCACCCACCGGTCCAGGGCTCAAAGCCAGAACCGGGTCACGGTCCAGCCCTAAACACGGGCCCCGGCCGCAGCACGCATCCCGACCTGGAGCGGCGCCGGCGAAGCCGAACCAGAACAAAGAGCAGGTGGAGAGGAAGAACCAGGCCATCATCCAGCTAAGGAGGCTTCTGGTCCAGGGGAACCGCAAGGTGGAGGCGCTGGCCGCTGTCATCCAGCATCTGTTCTCTGAGGTACTGAAGTTTTTCCTTTACCTGATGTTCCTCTGAAAACAAAGTTCTGGGCCGAAACTTGGAAGAAAAGCTGCCAAAGTCCAAAGAAAATCCAAAGACGTTGTGACTTTTTAACGGGGTTCGAAGGTGTTTGTATTGTTTGATGTCAGTTTTATGCATTCTATGGTGTTTGAAGGCGACCCGTCAGAATCCGCTCCAAGAACGGACCAAACGTCTGGCTTTTGTGCAGAATCCTCCGAGGTGGTTTGCTCCTCTGCTTCCAGGCCTCCTATTCCTTTGAGAATGATCCAGATGGATTCACCATCAGCACACGTTTTACTAGCATGTTAGCTTCTCCACCTTCCAATGAAACTGACCTTCCAACACAGACAGTTTTTACGTTCTTTTTATGTTAAGGAACTTTGCATTGTACCAAAGTGGATTGGTCAAACTAGCATACAGGAACATTTTCCTGTTGAACGTTTCTGTTCACGAACCCTGCTGACATTGCCAAGTTACCATGAGTGGAAGAATAATGAATGCATGTGAGGATGGGAGTGAGGAGGAATCTGGAGCTCATTTTCTGAAGGTTTTTTGTTGAAGACCCTTAGCATCCAGCTGAGCATCATGCTGACCTGAGTTCAGTGCTGACTCCTCAGCGCTCACCTGGTTTCCTGCCTGGATAACCTCAGAAGGTAAATTTCAGATTCAGATCCACCTCAGCTGACTCCCTGTGAGGTACAGAAGCTCGACAACAATCCCCTCCAGACTGAATCCTTCAGTCGCGGTTCATGACTCAGGACCTTCAGGTGAACATGAAACCGACAGCAGAATTCAGGTCCTGCTGAAGATGAACCACTGATCCATCCATCATCTCCTGCCTCGTCACTCAGGAACAGAAACTGCACTTCCTCTGGAGGCAGAGCGTGACCTCTGACCTGAAAGGGTCTTTTAGCTGGTTTCCAGCTGGGAACTGACAGGAACTTTGTCATCTGGAGTTTTTGCAGCTTGGTGATTGCTGAGCAGATTCCTAACCGTCACATTTCAGATGTTCCCAAACAGAGGAGCCTCTTCCGGCCTCCTCTCTGCTCCAGATGAATGTGTTTGGGCTCGTTAATTACAGGTCGGCCCAACCTGAGCTAAATGAGTGGAAACCATCAGATATCTGTTCCACGCCTCCCTGCCCTCCGGCGGTCTGAACCGCAGCAGCAGCTTGTCATTAAGGCGTCGGTAGGTGATGGAACGGGTTTCTGTCCTCACCCAGAAACAAGCTGCTGAAACGCAGCGCGATGATGGACGTAGTGGCAACAACCAGGCTGCGATTAACCTGAGATGATCTCTGAGTACTGAGTTCTTACTGATCCAAACCCACAAACCTTCCTTTAACCCAGAGCTCAACTAGGAAGGTTTTCTTTTTCAGCCTGGTTCTTGTGTAAAAACCCAGTTTGCTCTCATTTCTTTGGTTGAGTTGATGAAAAAGATAATCAGAAACAGGCAGAAACCATCTGTAACTATAAAGGAAAATTTAATTTTTTGATAAGAAATGGTTTGCCAAAAACATCAACTCTTCCTGATTTCATCATGTTTTCCCAACATTTAGATTTTGGCAACATTTACCTGCTGGATCATCATTAGATCCCAAACTCGTCTGTTCTCTGTTGCTGCTTTAAAATGTTGAAAAAGACAAAAATATTCTCTGACAGCCTCTGAAACGGCAGATGGTTGATTATGGAAACATTTTCTGTTTGACTGAATAACTGAAGGTATAGCAGTAGCGGCACACCGTCACTAATTTTGCTAATGCTGGAGGCTAATTTTTTGCTTAGCGCTTTAGCTAACTTTGAAAACGATTAGCATGCTTAGCTTCCCTGAATTAAATTTTCCAGATAAATTCTTAATTTGTTTGGATTTTTGTAAACTTTCAGTTTAACATTTGTTCAACATTTGTTTTGAAATTTTGGAAGCTAAACAATTATTTTCATGCTCTTATTCTGAAGTCTGTTTATGCTGAAGTTCCATTTCCTTCGTTTTACAGAGAAACTTTGAGAAAATGACAAGTTGACAATAAACGAAGGAATGAGGCTTACAGAAGAATTACAACTCTTACCTAAACAGCCAGGCTGTTGATTGAGCAAAAGCATGAAAAAATTCACATAGTTCCCACAAGCCTGAAGCAGAAGTGATCCACGCCGCTGAACCGCCATCTTGGTAGGCAAGTGCAGTGCAAAGCATTGATGAGCCATGGCTGCAAGACCAGAGGCCAAGAACTCAAAATGTGTAATCCAGTAATTGTTGCAATGTTCACCTCCTGGCAGCAGGTTCATAGTTATAATCTATCTAATCTATAATTGATCGGATCCTGATCTCAGCTCCCCTCACCATCCTGTGCAGGGCATCAACTCCCAATCAGCTCTGATTTTCAGGCTGGTTTGAGTCTGAAAAACTTATCTGATCAGTTGTTGCTTCTTCTGGCTGCTGATAGGCTGATTCTGGCTGCTTCTTCTGGCTGCTGATTGGCTGATTCTGGCTGCTGATTCTGGCTGCTGATTGGCTGATTCTGGCTGCTGATTCTGGCTGCTGATTGGCTGATTCTGGCTGCTGATTGGCCGGGAGCAGCAGGATTTCCACATCCTGGATGCAGAAGCTGTTCAGTAAATATTTGCTCCCATAGCAGAGCTTTGCTCTGACTAATAATAAAAACAGCCAGACGAAGGTTAAAAGTGTTCCTCGGAGCAGTTTCCTGCTGGAACCTGTTCCTGCTCCGGTTCTGTTGATCCGAGCCGCTGGGCTGTGAATAATCACACCGCCAGCTCTGATCCTCCCCAGGGGATTCATTCTGATTGTTTCTGTCTCTGGATGTCAGGACGAGCCGTTAGCGCCGCGCGTTGCAGTGAAAGTCCATCATTATCTCGACTTTTACGACCCGACCTGCATTCAGACGAGTCGGCGTTGTTATGCAACCGAGGGCTCATAAAAATTCCTTCGTGTGTCCAGATAACCTTCCTGATTCTGCAGCAGCGTGTTTCTCTGAAGCCTGGAGTTTTACCTGATCTGCTGCTGCCTGACAGGCGGCGGATGATCAACGCTGCAGGTTTCCTGCAGAACCGCAGCAGAACCTCACTGGGTCAGCACTGCGACTCCTGCGGGAAAACGATCCTCTGCTGCATTAAAGCAGTCTGATCAGCTTTAGCTCGTCTCTCTTTGGTTCAGTGAAATCTGTCAGCAACAGAACCGTCCCTGACTGAGCTGATGATGTGCTGAAAGCGGCCGGGTTCAGGCCCGTTAGAACCAAACGCTGCATGATGAGTCAGCGATCAGAGCACAACATTTAGTTCTGTTTTTATTGTGATTTTATGACTTCTTCCTGTGATTTTATGCAGCATATGTGGACTTTCAGTAGCTCTGCTAAATGCAGGATGAGTGACTGATGGGAGCGCAGCAGGGCGGGTCGCGGTTGCATTTATTGTGCTGCGCTTGTTACAGACTAATTAACTTCTAAACCTTTCCTTCTTTCTTTAAGGTAAACTGCTGTCTCCTATATTTAACTATAAATAGATCATGAGAACATGGAGTTCTCTGGTTTTCTCTGTTCTGCTGGCTGGTTAAAGAAACGCGACCCGACTTGTCCATCCATTTAAATTGGGCCTTTAAGTTTCTATCTTTGTTTCTGTATGAATTTAATTTGCTTCATTTGTCACAAGTTTTCTTTTGAGTCACCAGAGGGTCTGAAAAGTTGCTGAATATAGTGACAACATTTGGGAGGTAGCAGCAGTGCTTCCTTCGTCTTAGGAGAAAAGGAAACTGGTCAGGGATTCCTGGAGGTTTTCCACTGGGAATACCACAGGGAGCCTCCAGGGGGAGCCAGAGAGCATCACTGGGTTTTCCTTCTGAATCAATGAAAACAGAATCTGTGGCGATTCTGGATCATTGGACCAACCAAAACTAGTCGATTAATCAAACAAAGATCTTCTCTCAGAGACAGATGGCTCATTGAATCATCAGGTTGGCTCCATCATGGCTTCCAGTTTCCCTCCTCCCACTCATCACCTGACAGAAATTACTGAGAAATAAACTTTGAAGGCGGTGAGAGAGGAATGCCTCCAATGCAGACGCACCGGTTTCAGACGAGGCGGAGCGGGAGTAACCGGCATTCCTGCGTCCTGCGGATCCCGGCTGCAGGAGGAGGATCAGGTAGGAGGGGAGGAGCGGCAGCGGCGCGCCGAGGCTTCAGAGCTGCTGCTCGCTGAAACATGGGAACCACGGAGAGCAAAGCCCCAGTCAGGTCCAGCCGGAGCCTCCAGAACCGGCGCAGCAGGAGGCGGAAGGTGGGTCCGGTTCTGGCCGCTGTTTTTAAGGGAAACGCAGAGGCAGATTTCCAGCTGTTGTCATAAAGTCACTGGGTTCTGGTCGGGATCAGGATGTGGGACGGACCTGCTGCTCTTTCATCTCTTATCTCTGATTTTATCTGAGACGCTTTGTTTGGACTCCCGTCCGACCAGAACCAGATCTCTATCGGGCTGTGGAGAGAAGCGGCTCTTCATGCATGAACTCTTCAGAGGAAACGTGGTTCCGATGTTTTCTGAGCCGCTTCATGTTTACGAGTGTAAACAGAGGAACCGGTTGGCTGATCCGTTTCAGGAGCAGAGGTTCTGCTAGAACCCGGTCAGAAACAAAGAATGTTAAAAATCAAACTTTGTTTCGGGTCGGAGAGAGGAATCTCCTGCAGCTGAAAGCAGTTCTGTCGGGTCGGCAGCGTGGAGCTGTTGTGTAAACAGATCCGGACCGGTTCCGCTCTGCTGTGGAAACATTCACCCGTCTGACTCGGACCGGTTCCTGATGGTTTTAACCTGGAAAACTCAACAACGGCTCACCACGACTTTTTGGATTCTGCGGCTTTTTCACTGAAACTGAATCCAGTCCAGCACCGAGCGGAAAATGTTACAGATTTATGTCAGATTATTTAAAACAAACTGAGGTTAATAACGGATGGAAGGATCATTTAATCTTGAGGATTAAATGATCAGTTGATCAAAGTTAATCTAAGATGAGATAAATTAATCAAAGCGAAGCTAAACTAAAGTGAATGTTGGCTAAGATAAACTCTGTAATGTCACGGTTGACGAAACTACCAAAAGATAAGCTAAGATTTAGCTTAAACTAAAAAAAAACACGAGTTAAGGAAAGTTAAAGGAGCTAGGCTAAAGTAAGTAAGGCTTCCTACCGTCATGCAACTTAAGCTAAAAGACAGAAAAATAAATAAAAGACTAAATAATGTTAGTCAAAATAAGTCATAATCCTATTTAATTTAACCCAAACTGATGTAGGCTAAGCTAATTATAGCTAAGCTAGCCGAAGCTAAAATAAGAGTTATGCAGGTTATAATAGGATCTTTTTCTTTCTGTTTTTTTAAAGGTGATCTGGGCTTAACTAAGTTAGGCTAAGCTAATTAACAAAGGTAGCCTAACATAAGCTAAGGTACAGGAAAATAAACTGAGAAAATATCAAATAATGTCAGTCAAGAGAAATCACAGGTTTGCTAAGCCACGCTTAAGTAATCCTATGTAATATAACCTAAGCTAATATAGGTTAAGATAACCTGGGTTGAATAAGGTCAATAGGCTAAGCTAATTAAAGCTAAGCTAAAATAGGTTAAAATAAGCCAGAATGAACTCAGTGACTTTAAACTAGACCAGAATAGCATTAAGGTAGCCTATAAGCTTTTTAATACAAATTAATGTTAGGACCTGAGAAAACTAGATTGTACTTAGCATTAGCTAAACTGAACCAGGCTAAACAGAACTTAAGCTAAGCGTTTTTAAACTATTTTTTTATAGATATTTGAGAACAATCTAAGAAATCCGGTTTGTGTTTTAATATAATTAATTGGGTGGAAAACTTCGACAAAAACTACAACTTCACTGAACGGCTAAAGTGAAGAAGAGATGATCAGTCATCTGATCTCTTACTGTGTTAACATTTCCCTGATAATATTTCCTAGTGAATCACAGAGTTAAAATTATATTTTCTGTCAAACAGTTTTTTAATTTTTTTTTTGTTGTTGCAATAAGTCTTCTAATAAATAAAATTATTTGTTTTTAATATTTATAGGTAAAGCATTAGTGTGCAGTCTGCCTTTAGGCAACTAAAATGGTAAATACAGTTTGAACACATTTTTCATGTAACTAGAATAAAATCAAATCACTTTGTGGGCTGATGATTAGCTGCAAACGTTCAGTTTCTCCGGCCTCTTACCGGCTCTCCTCTGTTTTCTCTGCAGCGAGAGGAAACCTTAAAGAAGAAGAAGGATCTGTCGTCAGAGCTGGAAAAGCTCAGAGCGGACCTGGGTAAGAGCTTCTCTACTGCAGCGTGCTCCGTCTAACCCCCTATTTGCATGTGAAACGCCTGCAGGGCAACGGCTGCTGGGAGCGCTGATAGTGGTGTTGTTGCAGCTGCTGCATGCAGGCTGCGACCTGCAAACATGGAGTCATGCGCAGCTTTATGAGCGCATGATGAGCATCTTCAACACATCAGGCAGAAAACCTGCTAACCGAAGCACATGCTTTTATTTTGAAAGAGCCCACATGAATTTCCTGATCAGGATGATTTAGAAAAATATAATAATGTTAATAATCCCACCAATAAGAGTTTATTTAGTCAGTTTAAAAAAAAAAAAAAAAGCAGCAACCAAATATGATATTAAATACAAAGTGACACTTTTTTTTATTGAAAAGTGTTGTTGCTTTAATTTCTCCTTTGGTAGATTAAATTATTTACATCGAGTTATTAAATCAAACTGGAATCAACACTTTAAATACAATATTTAATTAATAAGTTTAATTATTCTCCTTTGGTTCATAAATTCAGATTTGATGATCTAATCATTCTGAATAACAAAACCCAATTTATTAATTTAAGAAGAAAAAGAGAAAAAGTGGAAATGAAACATTTAAGACTGATATGATGAGGATGATGTGCAGAGTGAGTGATGAAGAGCGGCTGCTGCAGAAATCCTTCAGGAAAACCAGTGGACCCAAACTGAAACGGTGTGGGAAACTGGGTCAGACGGAACCAGGCAGCAGAAATGACCCACCGGGCCAGGAATAAGAGCATCGCCGTGGCAACAGATGGTTTCCTCCCAGCAGGCATCGCTGCTTTTCCTGAACCTGGTGAATTTTCCTGGATTTACGATTTCTCCTAATTTCTTTTAGCTTTAGCTAACAGCGTCTCTGGCTGGATGTGAGGTGGCTGTCCCAGTCTCTTCCCCGTAGCATGATACTGCCGCCACCAAGTATAATAACAACTTGAGGCGATTCAAAGGTGTGAATATTTCTGCAGCTCCATCCTCCAGACGGTAGAAACACAAAGAACTCCAAAACTCACAAGAAAACAACAAACTCAACAAAAAACACTACAAACAGGAAATGGAAACAAAAGGAAAAAAGCTTCAACTAAGAAAAACAGCACAAAGTATGAAACGCTGAAAACTCACTCCACAAAGCAGAAGTCCTCCAGACCACTAGGGGGAGTCTGGAGTTGGTAATATTGAGTGTTTATGCTGCTGTTCAATAATATTGTAAAAAACATGAAGCATGTTATGGAAATTTCATTTATCAAAGATTAATAATCTGTTTCAATAATAAGAGAAAGATTAATCTTTGTATTTAAGTTTCTTTATTCAAAGGCAAAAGCTTTTGATGATCCGTCTCACTGAGCCAGTGATGACAGTTACTTTGAAAAAGTAGCTATAATCGGATTACTGATTACTCCTTGAAGAAATAACTTAGATAACTGACTACTTGATTTGGAAAGTAACTAAGTTACATTATAAGTAACTTTTTAGTTACTTTCAGCAGCTGCTGACAACAACAACGCTCTGCTACCTGTGAAAATTACTTTGATCTTTGCCAAAACTTAATTTTAAGTTATTTTATAATAGTAACATCAACAATGTGTCTCCACTTGAACTGAAGGGGAGATTGTTTAATGGTTACAACAGTGCAAAAAAAATTTTAGTAATTTGTATGTTCCAGTATTGTCTGGAAAACTCTAAGAAGGATTTTAGACCCCCCCTGCCCCAGCCTCCAGGTTCTGCGTTACGGCCCTGGGTTTGCTGTAACAGCTCAGCACACAGAGCTCCTGCTGCGGCTCCACAACTCGGATGGCTGCACAGATTTGTGACACTTTTCTTAATATCAATAATTAATGGCGTTTAGTTGCACAACTTTACAGACTCGTTCATTCGTGGCTGTTTTCTCGTTTATTGCGCCGTTCATATTAGTCTCGATGTTTTCAGTTTTCTGGAGCGGAACGCGAAGCATGACGTCATTCACAGGTAACATGTTAACATTAACAAAGACACAGCGGGACGGATCATCCACACGCGCGCGCACACACACACACACACACACACACACACACACACACACGGTGGGTTGAGCAGAATCGACCCATTTGCAGGTTCCTGTAGAACCATCTCTGCGTTTGGTTCCTGCAGCTGCTCAGAACCCAAACCTGGTTCAGTTCAGGAACATTTGGCTCCATCAGAACCGGGTTGTCCATCAGAACCAGCCTCGGGTCTGGGTCAGCTGCTCACACTCTGTTGCCGCGGTGACAGGCGTCTACACTGAGCTCTATTCAGAACCGGCAGCAGCTGTCGGCGCTGCAGCCAGCTGTCGCCCCCGGCAACACGGCTCTGGGTCGCGGTTCTGGTGGTGTTGGTGGAGACGGATCAGAACCGGCGGGCCTGCGTGTGCCTACATACCTTAGATTCTTCCAGATGTTCCCGGCTGCAGGGAGAAATCTCCCTGGAATGTCAGCAGCTCCGAGTTGTTCCCAAAAAAACTGCCAATTCCCTTCCAACCTGCCGTTGCCATGGTAACCCTCTACCTGTTCCCGTCCAGCGGCGTCGGCGCAGCGCTGCCAGAGCCTGCAGGAGGAGAGGGAGGAGGTGCGGTCGAACCTGGAGGAGGCGCTGAGGAGGGCGGAGGAGCAGCACCAGGAGGAGCTGGTTCACCTGGAGAACAGGTGAGAATCGAGCCGGACTCACCTGGAAACATCAGGGTCAAAGTTCAACCACTGAGCTTCATTCAGCATGAGAAACCGGCAGATTTATGAGGGGAAGATGTGGAGGAACCTGAGAACCTGCAGCATCAGGGCCGGCCCTAGCTGTTTGGGGGCCCAAGCTGTTTGGTGGCCCAAGCTGTTTGGTGGCCCTAGCTGTTTGGTGGCCCTAGCTGTTCAGGGCCCTAGCTGTTTGGGGGCCCTAGCTGTTTGGGGCCCTAGCTGTTTGGGGCCCTAACTGTTCAGGGCCCTAGCTGTTTGGTGGCCCTAGCTGTTCAGGGCCCTAGCTGTTTGGTGGCCCTAACTGTTCAGGGCCCTAGCTGTTCAGGGCCCTAGCTGTTTGGGGGCCCTAGCTGTTTGGGGCCCTAACTGTTCAGGGCCCTAGCTGTTTGGTGGCCCTAGCTGTTCAGGGCCCTAGCTGTTTGGGGGCCCTAGCTGTTTGGGGCCCTAACTGTTTGGGGCCCATGTTTATCAAACTCCAGTGACCTGATTCCTAACGGTTTAGATTCTCCAAAAACAGATTAAACTTTACCAGCGAAGCAGGCCACAGTTAAATTACACATCTTGACTTGAATTAAATTTTGAACAGAAATCCTTTGTTTTTGTTTCGATACAAAAATCTGTATAAAATCTGATGTTGAGTTTTGAGCCAGTTTGAGAACAGCGAAAACACCAACCGAAGTTGGTAATTTATTTTATACATCTTATTTATTTTAAAACTTATACAAACTTCATAAATATGAGATAACTACAGGATATTTTAACTTTCTGGAAATGAGGCTGAATATGCAGCTGCTGCCCCCTGGTGGCTGGGAGGAGAACCAGAACCTTCATCTTTCTTTGTGTTGCAGGTTAAAAAGTTTCTACCAGGCGGAGTGGGACAAAGTCCACCAGCTGTACCAGGAGGAGGCCGATAAATGCCGCCTGCTGATGGAACAGCAGGTGAGAACGCAACGCAACCAGCTAACCGCTAACACTGCAGCAGGATGCTAACGCCGCCATGTTGCTTCTGTCGCTCAGGTGGAGGAGCTGAGGAGCCGACAGGAAGTAGAGAGGAGGAAACAGGAAGAGAGTCACAGCCAGAAGATGGAGGCGGTCAAACAGGAGTACGACACTTCGATACAAGGTGTGTGTGTGTGTGTGTGTGTGTGTGTGTGTGTGTGTGTGTGTGTGTGTGTGTGTGTGTGTGTGTGTCCCTCCTGAATGTTTTTAGTCCCAGAAGCTAAAGGATTTTTTTACTTCCTGTTTCAGAGCTGAGGAGAGTCCAGGTGACTGAACTGGAGGATCTGCAGAAAACGCTGAAGGAAACCGAAACGTCCCTCGCTGTAAGAGCCACGCCAACTGTTTCCTGTGTTCCTCCAAAATAAGAGCATTGACAACATTCAGATGGCTATAAAAAAACAAATCGCCAGCTCCACATCCATCCGTGTTTTATGTTAGAGATTAGCATTGATTAGTGTTAGCTATCTGGACAGAACCGTTTGGGTCAGGGAGGCGGGTCAGAACCAGCGCCCCATCCTGTCTGTGTTTGTCCTGCAGGAGAAAATCTCGCTGCTGTCGGCTGAAAACGAGGATCTGAGCGAGAAACTGAGAGCAGAAGAAGAGAGGCGGCAGCGAGTCCTGAGCGACAAAAGCCTGGTAAACGGCGGCGAACACACAGAACCCAGAACCGGGTCAGACCCGCTGATCGAAAGGGGGTTTAGGGCTCATAGGGTTACTGAGCGGTTGTCTCCAGGTGGTGTCAGCAGGTGGCGCTGTCTTTATTCAGAGCTAAAATATTCAAAATTTTTCTTTCAACATTAAACCAGAATAAAAAATTCAAATAAACTTTTTATCGATGAAATCAGCCGAAAGCTTCAGAACCAGAATCTGATCCTTTAAGACATGTCAAACTTGAGGCCCGTGGGCCAAATCTGGCCCATCATGACCATTTATGTGGCCAGTAGAGCCGCGTGTCCAAAACTTTTGTCACTAAATCAAACCAAAATTAGCCACCGACCAAGAAAATGACAAAAAACTGTAACTAAGGAAATAAAGTATCCCAATTTTATGACTTTTGTTATTCATTGCAGATCTAAAATTTAAAAAAACATTTGTGTATCAACAGAAAGGCGTCTAGTTTTATTCTCAGTATAAAAACAGATTTGGTCACTTTATTTCAAAACACTCATTATATTGTATAATTTTAATAAATGAAATAAAAGCTAATTTGACTTTTCAGTAAAAGTCTCTGGATAAACGAGGTTTATTAAAACATATATATATATTTTCTGTCATATTAACATTTTACTTTGTATAATAATTTTACCCCGACAACAAATTAATTTGTATTATTCATGAAATGCAGTAGGGGCCCCACAGAATCAGGTCAAGGGCCACAAATGGCCCCCGGACCGCACTTTGGACACCCTGCTCTCCAGTCTATAACTTAATAACAATTGTCTTAAATATTATTTAATCAAATAAACTCAGTTTGTTTACATCAGTGTGAAACATGTTAAAAATGATTTTAAGATTTAAAACCTGAAAATTTTTTATTACTTTAATGATCAAACTAAATATTTTCACATCAAAATTTTCTCATTACTTTTTTTTTTGTTAAAAACCAATAAAGCAGTCAGTGTTCCCATTTTCTGATTTAGTCTGAAAACATGGTTTTGGTTGGATAATTATCCAGATTTCAGGTTAAACACCAAAATCAGCATTTAAATTCTGTAAAAATCAGTAAAAATATAGAAGAAGAACATCCAGGTTGTTGTCTGTTGACTGCTGAACTCTGGCGCCCCCTGCTGGTCTGTGTCCAGAAGGATTCCCACACGCTGTACCTGGAGCAGGAGCTGGACAGCCTCAAGGTGGTGCTGGAGATCAAGAACCAGCAGCTGCACCAGAAGGAGAAGAAGCTGATGGAGATGGACAAGCTGGTGAGCTGGGTGACCTTTGACCTCCTTCTGTGACCTTTACCTCCTGCTATGACCTTTACTGTGACCTTCACCATGTTGCAGGTGGAGACGAACGTCCGGCTGGAGGAGTGTATGAAGAAGGTGCAGCAGGAGAACGAGGACTACAAGGCCAGGATGGACAAACATGCGGCTCTTTCAAAGTAAGAGCCTCAGCTGAAGGTCGTCATCATCATCGCTGTTTGTGAGGAAGAGGAGGGTTCTGTTTTTATCTTGGGCCGCTGTCAGGGAGAACGAGATGTTTCAGGACAGACGCAACAAACCAGTTAGAACCAGTCAGAACCGGCCAGAGGTCAGGTCAGGAACTGACCTCCAGCAGACGGTCACTGACCCCCAGGGCGATGTGGTCAAGTATATCTATGGAAAGTTAGGTGGAAGGAAAAAGTGATAGAAAAAGTTGCACAACCAGAAAAAGCAGCGTGAGAAGATGGCAAGCAGGGTTATGTCAGAGCAGGCAGCATCTTCCAGGAGAAGCTAGCTGCTAAACCAGAGGAGCATCCATCAGGTTAGCTTGAGGTGAACTGAAAACTGAGCTGCAGCTCCTGCAGGATGCGGCTGTTTGTAAAGATACAGGAAAAGATCAACAGTAATAATTTAGACTGTTTAACTCCAAACTAAATATTCAGTCAGTTGACTACCTAAATATTTAGCTTAGTAATTCATCATGTTGGTCTTCAGCTTTCTAGGTTAGTTTGGAGTTCAAGTCTGACCCGGTTCCGCAGTCTGACCCGGTTCCGCTCTCTGTCGCCCCCTGCAGGCAGCTGTCCACAGAGCAGGCCATCCTGCAGCAGACCCTGCAGAAGGAGTCAAAGGTCAACAAGCGTCTGTCCATGGAGAACGAGGAGCTGCTGTGGAAGCTGCATAACGGCGACCTGCTGGGCAGCCCCCGCCGCCTGACGCCCCCCTCCCCCTGCGGCTCGCCCCGAGACTCCGCCCACTTCCCCACAGCCGCGCCCGTGTCTCCTAGATAACCCGGCGCCGGCCGCTGATGGACGTGCGGCCGGCCGGGTGGCGGCGGCGGCGTGGGGCCGACCTCGCCGCCCGCTCTGACAGGAAACCCGGGAGCAGCGGGAACGCCGGCCGGATTTTTCCTCCTTTAAGGATTCGACTTGTTCTCCCAAAGAGCGACGCTCAATCAGTCGGACGTCAGCAGAACCCCGACCCGAACCCGGTGGACCTTCGTGGAAACCTTTAGACTCTGTGGAATGTAAAACGCTCCGACGGCGCCGCCTCGGAGCAAAATATGCAGATTATTTAACAGGAAATGTTTGTTTTCCTCCAGAACCAGAACCAGAACTGACTAACTGGAAGAATAATTTATCCGTTCATGTCTCATGGAGTCTGTTGTTGTTTGTCCTGAAGAACCTCAGATTTACCCAGAATGCCTCATTGTTCTGCCTCAGAATAAAGTCACTATGCCATCCTCATGATGTGAAGATTTTATTTCGGCCAATGAGCACGAAGTGGGCGTGTCTGCAGACAAAGTGGGCGTTTCTCAGCAGAAGCACCTGATTGGATGAGCAAAATGAAGCGCAACACGATTGGACGAACATGTCATCGTAGGCCACACCTGATTGGATGGAATTAATGTCACATTAAATTATTTTTTAACACGGCTAACTAACTTGTCTGGCATCAGACTTGCATTTATTCATTTACTTTCAGCAGCTTGCTACAGAACGACGCAGCATTGGGCCAAAATAAGAAATGAATAAAAACATTATGAGAGATAAAGTCATACAGGAATAAAGTTGTAATATAATATTATGACTTTAATTTTGTTTATTGGTTGATTTTCTTGGCATGGCTGTAAAACTTAGGTAAACCAACAGGACTGATTATATGCCTCCATAACTCCTCCTCTTAGAGAACTTCCAGTTAGATTTCAAAATAAGAGCATCAGCAAAATTCACTCAGTTTAATAACTAAAAGTAGTGATTTTTATGTTTCTAAGTATGGAGGGTTAAATGTTGATGTTTTGTCTGTTTTAAAAAGAAAATCTGTTTAGTTTCCTGGACTAATGTGACAATGACAGAAGGAGCTAGAAACAGAAATAAAAATGATCATTAAAATGTTGCTGAGTCAGACTAAGAGAAGGATTGAACCTCAGCTTCTTATTCAGCGTTTCACAGATGAGTGATTTCTGTCATGTTTCTGCTGCTGGATGTAGCCAATCAGAGCCTGCGCTGTAGACACGCCCACCTGCAGGTGACCCCCGTCTACTGCTGCCCCGCCTCCACCATGCTGGGGCTCAGAAGCTCCGCCCACCGGCCTGACCATCATCACCACCGACGTGAGGACCAGACGGACCGCGCCGCCGTCGGTCATCGCCTCAAACTGACCTCTGACCTGCTGCCCGCTCAGGTTGCCTGAGTCTCTGTTCACCCCGATGCCCTGACCCCAGGGGGCGCTGTTCGCAAAGTTACACTGTAGAAAATGAACAGCAACAGTTTGTTTTTATAAAAAAAACTGGATGTTCATTCTTCAGTCATTTTATTCAAACGTTTATTAATGTCAGAGGTACAAACTAAATATTTAATTTCAATGCTAAATATTCAGCTTATAAACTAAATATTTATTTAGGAAGATAAATATTGAGTTAAATATTTCATTTGCGGCAGAGCTTGTCTAGAAATCTGCAAAACCCAGTTTTTATTTTGATATAGATTTAAACATGTTTAGCTTAACTGTTTAGTTTCAAATAATAGATATTTAATATTTATATTAATAATAAATATTTAACTCAAGCTAAATATTAGGATGCAAACTAAATATTTAGCTTTTGAATTAGATATTTAGCTTGGAACTTGTAAATGTAGGAATAAAATGGTGAAAATATGACTTTGAAAAATAAATTTTTTTTCTGACAGGATAAATGAACCAAATTATTGTTGATTTTTTTAGGTGTAATGTTATAAGCAGCGCCCCTTCCCATCACCGCCCTGGGTGTGCCGCCGTCACCAGCAGAACCACCAGTGGACTGTGGCGCTGAACTTCACGCCGCCCCTGCAGAGGATCAGGCCGCGCGCCTCGGCCAGCGGGTTGCCAGCGTTCCCAGTAGAGTCACCCACATGCAGCCGGTACTGGTCCTGCAGAGAGGAGGTGGGCCGGAAAGCGACGGTTCGGATGGTGTCGGAACCAATACCATAAATCTGTTTCCACCAGTGACCAGCAGGGGGAGCAAGCGGACACAAACAAGAAATTAGGGCTGCAAATAATCGATTATTCTGATTATTAACTGGATTAAACAATCACACATTCTGAAGACTATTTAATTAACCATGTCAGGTTATTTTATATCAAAAATATGAATGAATCAATTTGTTTTTAAATAAGAAATATTTTATAGCCTAAATGCAACAGCAGCATTTCTTTAAACTGTAGCAAAATATCTGGAGCTAAATTAATATCCAACATGTGAAAATCTCAGGCTGAGCATCAGGACAATGTGGAGCTAATCTGGGGATTATGTCTGGATTAACAGATTATGTGAAAACAGCCCCGCAGCATCATGCTGCGGGGCTGTTTTCCACAGGAGGAACTGGCAGAAAACTACAGAGAGAAACTTCTGGAAAGAAAGATTCAGCCTGAGTCCGACAGTTCAAAGGTCATTCTACCAAATACTGAGAGGTGTATGTAAACTTCTGATCCTGGAGACATGAATGAATGAATGAATGAATGAATGAATGAATGAATGAATGACAGATTCTCTCACTCTTGAGGCTTGTCCTGAACCCAGAGTTGTTTTTAACTACAGACAGGTGGAATAAAAAGTGGGCGTGTCTCTTTAGCCAGGTGTATGTAAACTTGTGGTCTGCCCCAGGTGACTCTGGAGGTGAGGTGGTGCAGAAACTCGTTGCCCAGCCAGAACTCCCCCTCTGGGTCCTGGACACAAACAGGCCGGCAGGTCAAAGGTCATGACCCGACTGCCTCTTCTCTGGAAACAAGATGGCTGCCTCTGGGTGGATGAAGTCCAGCACAAACACCTGATACTTTATCTATAAAACACTTTAAAACAAAAACAGCTGTGACAAAAAATCAGCAAAACTTTAAAATATGGAAACGATAAAAACAATAAAACAATAAAAATGCAGGAATGGGAAGAAGAGCAAAAAGTCAAGCATCAAAAAGAGTTTTCAAAGTGGACCATGAGGGGCCCGCTGTGACGAACTGAGGGGCCGGCTGTGACGAACTGAGGGGCCGGCTGTGACGAACTGAGGGGCCGGTTGTGACGAACTGAGGGGCCGGTTGTGACGGTGAACTGAGGGGCCGGCTGTGACGAACTGAGGGGCCGGTTGTGACGAACTGAGGGGCCGGTTGTGACGGTGAACTGAGGGGCCGGCTGTGACGAACTGAGGGGCCGGTTGTGACGGTGAACTGAGGGGCCGGCTGTGACGAACTGAGGGACCCGCTGTGATGGTGAACTGAGGGGCCGGCTGTGACGAACTGAGGGGCCCGCTGTGACGGTGAACTGAGGGGCCGGTTGTGACGAACTGAGGGGCCGGCTGTGACGGTGAACTGAGGGGCCGGTTGTGACGAACTGAGGGGCCCGCTGTGACGGTGAACTGAGGGGCCGGTTGTGACGAACTGAGGGGCCGGTTGTGACGGTGAACTGAGGGGCCGGCTGTGACGAACTGAGGGACCCGCTGTGATGGTGAACTGAGGGGCCGGCTGTGACGAACTGAGGGGCCCGCTGTGACGGTGAACTGAGGGGCCGGTTGTGACGAACTGAGGGGCCGGCTGTGACGGTGAACTGAGGGGCCGGCTGTGACGGTGAACTGAGGGGCCGGTTGTGACGAACTGAGGGGCCGGCTGTGACGGTGAACTGAGGGGCCCGCTGTGACGGTGAACTGAGGGGCCGGCTGTGACGGTGAACTGAGGGGCCCGCTGTGACGGTGAACTGAGGGGCCGGTTGTGACGAACTGAGGGGCCGGCTGTGACGGTGAACTGAGGGGCCGGTTGTGACGAACTGAGGGGCCGGCTGTGACGGTGAACTGAGGGGCCGGCTGTGACGGTGAACTGAGGGGCCGGTTGTGACGAACTGAGGGGCCCGCTGTGACGGTGAACTGAGGGGCCCGCTGTGACGAACTGAGGGGCCGGCTGTGACGGTGAACTGAGGGGCCGGCTGTGACGGTGAACTGAGGGGCCGGCTGTGACGGTGAACTGAGGGGCCGGCTGTGACGGTGAACTGAGGGGCCCGCTGTGACGAACTGAGGGGCCGGCTGTGACGAACTGAGGGGCCCGCTGTGACGGTGAACTGAGGGGCCGGTTGTGACGAACTGAGGGGCCCGCTGTGACGGTGAACTGAGGGGCCGGTTGTGACGAACTGAGGGGCCGGCTGTGACGGTGAACTGAGGGGCCGGCTGTGACGGTGAACTGAGGGGCCGGCTGTGACGGTGAACTGAGGGGCCCGCTGTGACGGTGAACTGAGGGGCCGGCTGTGACGGTGAACTGAGGGGCCGGCTGTGACGGTGAAATGCTCCACAGCAGCAACACTGAAGCTGAAAACTGTTTCCTGAAGTTTGAACCAAAGGAAGAGAATAAAGAGAGAGAGGCAGGAGGACTGAGCCGTGTGGAAACCGCAGAGGAGTGGACGATTCAACATCAGATGTTTCTGCAGGTTTAGCTAAATAAGACAGTGAAGCACGGCAGTGGCGGCGTGGTGATGTGTGTCTGTCCTCCCACCAGTCGAAGCTCTCCTTCCGGTCCCTCCTACGCTGGAAGACGGTCCATCCGCCGCCGTTCATGTTGCCGTCGACACTGAGCGCCGTGGCGAGACGTCAGGTCGGATGATGTAGAGGCCGCTGGCCACGCCCCGTCGGCGAACACCTGGGGGAACACCTGGAGGCTTTAGACCGGGTCAGAACCGGGTCAGAACACAGGACTGCTGCTTCCTAAACAAAAATGTCACTTTCTGAAAATATCCCTGCCAACTCTGTGATAAACATCAATAAAATAATTAAACATTCTGATCGTTAAAAATTAATCAGTCAAAAAAAAAAAAAAGGTTGAAAAGACAAGAAAATAAGTTATAAATATTTAACGAAGAACGATGAATAAAATCCTGTTTAGACGCCTTCTGGGTTTGTTGAAGTGGTTCCAGAACCCAGTCGGTTCTGTAACTTGTGTATAGATTATAGATTTGTTATTGATTTGATGAGTTCTTGAAGTGATTCAGCAGAATAACAATCAAATAATTTATAATATTTAATGTGAGTTAGTCCATCAAACCTGGGATTTAACTTTCCTGAAACTGCAGAATGATTATTATTCTTTATTTAGAGTTTAGTTCGAGGCGGAAACCTTTAGAGAATATGTCAGAAAATTAAAATCCCAAAATTTACTTTTCCTCACATCGTGTCTTTAGGAAACCTTCAAAACAAAAGCAGAAGATTTAGGATGTATCTTACTTTTGACAGAGTGAAAGAATATAAATAATAGTCTTTACCACCTGTGTAAACTTTGCCAGTGAATTTTATAACACATAATATAAGTTTTATAATATGTGCTATATTGTTTCCTTTCTAATATAGGCCCTTGTGTCAGATAATCTAAGTCAATGTTAGAGAATAATAAATGTTTTTAGATGTACAGAATCTCAGTTAGCCTTCATAGCGGGGCTGAACCCGTATTACACCAAGCACTGTAGCTAATATTAGCTGGTATCTCGCCGGTGGACATAAATACAGTAAAGTAATATTATAATCACAATATATACACAATAATATGTCCATCTTACTTGTGAAATGTTGTCTGTGGAGCCCTCACATCAATAATCCATCGATCAGAACAACAATATCCCTCAGTGCTGAGGCATCTTCTGCTGTTTTGGTTGAGCAAAGTAGGAGGGTATACCGCTCCAAGATGGCCGCCGTATTTCCTGCGCCGGAGCGGCCAATGCGGGGTCTACTCTTATATTATGTCTATGGTTTTAACGATGAACAGTCTCCCTCTAGTGGCTGATAGAAGCAACACGTTTCAATGTTCAGTTAGACAAAAGTTGACTTTGGACTTCGTGTATTGTCTGTCAGCGTCACTGAACTCGGTGACAGATTAAACCAAGTCTGTAACTTCTGAAAATATATTCATGAGGTTGTCTAGAAAACAAAACGCGACTCCGGTGGGACTCGAACCCACAACCTTTGAATCACCTCTCAAGTGCTTGACTAGAAGTCCAATGCGCTATCCATTGCGCCACGGAGCCACCTGTTGCACACCGGAACATTTCGGTTTTTCACTGGTGGTAACAGCCCACTGCCACAGCTAAAAGTAAAATATGTTCTGCCTCTTTTCTTAAGAACTACGAACACCTTCGCAGACTAAATATGGCGATTGCCGTGATTATTATTTAAATTAATAAGCGGAAAAATAAACTGTTTTCTCGCCTGGAGAAAACAGTTTTTTTAGAAACCTTTGCCGTACCATCCGTCGACAGAATCAATGACTTGTTTTGTTGTGCTAATTTATTTTTTCCTCCATATTTTCACAGGAGACAGTGTGGCAAAAGACAGTAATGTGGACACACTGAACTTCCGGTGTTCAGACTGCCTCCACCAGGAAAGCAAACGGCTCTTTTTGCCCTTTTGCACCGATGTTACCCTAATGACTGACCTCTGACCTCACTCTCTTCCTCATTGTCATTGTCATTAAATAGGCAATAATGTGATGTTTACACTGGATTGATTAACTAAAAATGTTGAATTTATGATAATGTCATTTAAAATCTAATCAAAGCATCGTAGACGGGTGAAGTTTTTCATTTTTCTCTAAATCCTGAAAACATGCAGAAAAATAAACGCCTGCTGGTCAGAGTTTCTGTTTTCACTGCAGTGGATGCGGCTGCACGCTCCATTTACTGTTCCAGCTTTAGTTTAGTTTAGTTTAGTTGAACCAGTAGTTGATGCAGTGGGTCGTTTAGTTACATCAGTAACTCCATGAACTGCAGCTGCTTCGTCTCTGAGGATCACCAAGTTAACAGAAATGTTTGTCATCTGAAGATCAGTGGATTCAGTCACTTGATGCCAGTTAATGGAAGCAGGAAGGAAATCGGTTTTCACACCTTGCTGTCATCAGGATGCAGAAACAGGGAGGTTTCCTGCAGTCAGATGTGGTTCCCTCTCTGCTCCTCCATCTCTGATGTTTCTGCTGCTCTGCTGACCTTACTGACCTTACGATGTGTTTTCTAGCAGCCATGAGTTTCCCTGCAGCTCTGACTGTCCTCCTCTCTGTGGCCGGTTCTGGATGAATACATCTATATTTTACTGCTTGACTCTTATTCATCTGTTCTGTTGTTAAATCATGATCCTCGTTTTGAGTCTTTCTTACTGAACTTCTTGTGCAGTTTCGGTCCAATTTTAACTGTTCAGGATGTTATATGACTGCTACTTATAGTATTGATATATTTTATAATTCTAAGGTTTTTATAACTAATAGATCAATTTAAAATTAATGAGGAAGAGATTCGAACTCCAGGATATTTGTAACCAAACTAATTTCAGATTTTTAAATTTTTTATTTAACATATGAAACCTTCCACATGCAGATTAAACTGATATAAAGAAAAATTCCCATTTTAATGAATTTCTGTTTCCTGTCACTGACTGGACTGGTTGGTAAAATGAGTTAATTCAAACTTTCTGTTCAGATATTTTTAGATATTTTTAATTTCACTCTTATTCTCAGACTCATTAATGAACATAATGAACTCCATCAGGCTGATTCTGGTGGTTCTGGTTCCGGTTCTTCTGCTGGTCTTGTGTTTATTGAAGAGATGAGCCAATGACAATCCACCATTTCCATCATTTTGATTTTTATGGTTGGATTAGAAATCTGACGTGATTATCACCTAAGAAAGGTCATTCCAATGTTTTTTCTGGGCCAAAGTTAAACTTTGAAACTTTCACTGGATTAAAGGAGAAGAACAGGCAGTATTCTCGGACATTGTTCTTGTAAAAATGTGCTATTTAAGTATCTAAATATTCTAACGGACAATGTTTTTATCTTATTTTTAAGTATACTATGTGTGTTTATTGTTGTTAGTGTCACAGACTAACGGGGAGGTTCCGGTTCGGACTTTTTACTGCCGAAGCCTGACGGAGCTCAACAAGCCTCATAGCTTAACAGTAGCGCAGCTCTGGTGTCAGAGATCTGGTTCAGCTGTTCAGGTTCAAAGTTGCTGCTTTTAGAAAAATATGACCGTGTTGCTTCATGTCTCCGTGTTATTTCGTTTTATTACCTTTGCATGTTTCTTGTGAAGAGCTCAGATAGGACGGTGTTTACAGCAGGATGTACAGGCGGATCAGTCGCTCGGCTTCTGGCTCTGGTCTGCTCTCTCGTTCCCATAAACTCTTTCAGGCTGAATATAGAAGTGATTCCATGGAAATAACTCAGGGAGGCTCCTTTATTTACCATCCGTATCCCCGGTAGTTTTAGGCTGATCCGGAGTGAAGTGAAGGCTGCAAACTTTGCTGTGCAGCGTTAGCTTTAACTGGTAGTGACAAATATTTACAAGCCACCTTCTTAATTCAGGATCGCTTGGAAATTAATGAAAACTTAAAAGCCCATTATATTAGGAAGACAACAATGTTCATAGTATTGCTTTTATTGCATCTGAAATACGACTTAGTCTTTTCTTCCAGTCATGGTAACTGAAAGCGGAAACAAGTGAGCCGCATTAGCTCCTGGAGATGTGACGTCAACGCCGTAGGTGCAAAGAGCCCATTGGACGGTTAAACAGCTAGAAAGAAAAGCCCGACTATGAAAGCAGACGAACCGACAGTGCCATCTGGTGGGAAATTAAGATATTACATGGTCTAGAAATGAACACTGCTCTCTGGTTGTCAGGGACCAGACAGTACAAAGTGCAGAACACAGGTGTTGGATTCAAAAAAGGTGGGTTTTTATTTACCCAAAAATATGAACAAAGGTTAACATAACAATTAAACAGGCATGCCAATAAAAGAGGTCAACATAAATTACTAGACTCAAGACATAACTGACAAAACAACAGACTGACCTCACTGAAATGACACAGAAGGGGATTTAAATACAGGTTTAGCTAAACCATGTGGACACAATAGGGGAAAACAAAACGGCTGCCACCTGACAACTAACACAAACAATTAAATAAACCCAAAAACATCCCGCCAGCATGACACAGGGTTCAGTCCAATGAGGCCATCAGCAGTACTTTAGGAACCTCAGCCCTTTGCCTTTCGTCCACCAGGGAGGGGAGCCAAACACCCAGGAAACTCAAACAAAGAAAACAATATTAATACAACATAACTGAATTTCGACCTTGCATTGTTAATATGTGTGCACTCCATATAAACATTGGAAGGTGGAAGAAAATATAAAGAACACTTCAACTTACAAAACAAACTAAAGTGAAAGCAGCTATTGATGAGGTGTGGATCTTACCCTGTGCGGCTTGCCATCACACTGGTGGACAATAAACGTTACATCTCATAAAAGTCTCTTTGTGACGACAGTTCGCCAAGGAAACTGATGATCTTTGGCTCTTCTGTCCATTAAATGCTGACGTCGTTTCAGCAAAATTACTCTAAATCGCGATTAGAATCGCTAAATGGAGTTACCTCTAATTTCACTCGCTCTGTGTTTTATTTTGAAGCAGTAAAACGGAAGTGATCTTTGTACTGTTGTCAGCTTGTTAGCAGTGAACTGAAATGGCAGACAGAACGGACCGTCTGCAGGGATAAACTCTGATTCTAACAGTTTTATGGAGTTGCAGTCACGTTCCAGGCCTAATATAAATACATAATCAGAAAGCCCATCCGCCATGTTTGAAGGAATTAATTCAGTTTTCCGTGTCTTTTCGTTCAGAGCCCGGATAGCTCAGTCGGTAGAGCATCAGACTTTTAATCTGAGGGTCCAGGGTTCAAGTCCCTGTTCGGGCGGCAGAATTTTTTTAATTTATTTTTGATCTCTAGTTTTCTGGAGGAACAGGTTACCTGAAACACAAACCGAGACCCTTCAGGTGTGAATTTCAACCGTTTCAATGTATAAGTTTAGCTTAGATCCGACTGTTAGACCTTTTACTCTATAATCGTAATGTTTTGTGTTCCTACTGTTAGACCTGATATTTAGCATTCAAATATTTTAACTTGTGCTCATAATCTTAGCCAGTAAAGTTGATTCTGGTGTCAAAATGTTAAATTATTGGGTTTCCATCAGAGATTAAATAGACTACAGACTGTGAAAACCATGTCATGTGACTGCAAGCCTTTTTATTTGACTTCTAAATAAACTCATAAGTAAACCTTCTGATTATTTAATGATTTATTTAATGATTCTGACAGTTTGTGAAAACCCAACAGTATTATTAAATTAATATTAAATGATCAGACCAATAAAGCTCTTTAATTCTGGATGTGATCAATCCAGAACGAGGTCTGGGCTCCTTTTGCATTAACTCCTGCATCACTGCAGCCTGAACTCATCTCCATCTTGGTTCTCCAAGGTTCTGTTGTTACTATGGCAACTAAAGTCCCAATAATGAGACAATAAACAGGAAGCAGAACAGAAACACTTTCTATATAATAGAAATACTTTTAATTTTATCACAGGCATAATTGTAAACAAGATATTTAAAAATGCAGGTTTAACTTTTGTCATCATTCAGGTTGTTTCTCACACACACACACACACACACACACACACACACACACACACACACACACACACACACACACACACACACACACACACACACCCTGACACACACACACACAGAAGTTCTGCATTGACTGGGAAGGGGCCATGTTGATGACGATGATGATGATGATGTAGTAACTTCTACCTGGATGAAGCAGAAATCCTGGAAAACAAACAGATTTACATTCAGCACCATGTCTGAGCGCTGAGGAAGAGCGCTGAGGAAGACTCACTGTAGCTTGTCCTGCAGCAGCTCCAGCCTCTGTCGATCCACGTAGCGTGAGAACAGAGACAGCAGGTTGGGAGGCGTGAAGAGGGGCGGAGCCAGCGATGAAGACGGGACGCCGAGCAGCTCCCTGGTCACCGAGAACACCAACTCTGTCCTGGACCGACAGAGGATGATGAGGACGATGAAGAGGCAGGAAGCCAGATAAACCGTCGGCGCAGACTCACCATCGATTGTCATCCATGAGCTGACAGTTTGGGTCGGAGCTCTGCATGCGCTCGCCTTCACTCAGGATCAGAAACAGCAGCGTCACGCCGAACTGCAGGCGGGAACCAGGAAATACTGTAGACTGGCTAGTTTTTATTAGCTTATATAGAATAACAACATCACCGCCATGTTGCCTCCAGTTTAAAACTGAAGCTGCTTATGGTTAGCATCAGGACGAAAACATTTCCTCAAATATTTTAGTGACGGTTTTTACAAAGAGACATGAATTATTGTGACTTTAAACGGCCATTATTATCGTCCATTTAGTTTTGATTCTGTTGGTTCCTGCAAATGAAGATGGCTTCTGCTAACGGTGCTAGCATCATTAGCAGCGTGCTAGCATCATTAGCAGCGTGCTGGTATCATTAGCAGCGTGCTAGCATCATTAGCAGCGTGCTGGCATCATTAGCAGCGTGCTAGCATCATTAGCAGCGTGTTAGCATCATTAGCTCTGCATGCGCTCGCCTTCACTCAGGATCAGAAACAGCAGCGTCACGCCGAACTGCAGGCGGGAACCAGCTAATGATGCTAACAGCAGATCGTGTTTGTTTTAGCAGGAATCTCGTGTAAAACGGTTCATGGAAACTTTGAAGAGACTCGCGTAGCGTTCGCCTCGACTTCTTGTGTTTTTATTACAGATTCGAGTTAACTACAATCTACCCAGCATGCATTGGACAGGTGAAAAAAATTGCAGCAACTGCTGGTGAAAAATATGTAATGCAGATGTACAATTTTTTAAGTAATTATGAGTTTTTCTGTTTTTTTTTCTCGTGTTCATTTCTTTTATTTTTCAATGTTCGGATATCACATTTATAATTATGATTTTTTTTTATGTATCAAACAACTTTTCCTTCATATTTAACATGTTGAAGTAATAATCAGCTCATCATCCATCAGATCTGATTGGTCCAGGTGTGGCCAGCGGGTTTCCTCCCTCTAACAGAGGCTGCTGTTGTATTTTAACAGAGGCCGCCCCCGTCCTCCATCGATGCGTTACCTTGTTCTGCAGCGCGGCGGCCAGCTGGCCCTCGCCGCCCTGCAGCTCCTGCAGCAGGTCAGTGAGGGCGGAGCTGGACAGAGACTGGATGACTGCAGAGACCGGCTCCACCAGGCAGCACAACGCCTGCACAGGGAACAAGCAGCTTTTACTCATTTAAAAACTATTTTACAAAGGAACCAAGAAGAAAACATGTCAGCTGAAGCATAAAAATGATTTAAAAGGTACTAAAATTGAAAGTTGACTTTTTGTTAAAGATGTTTTCTGTCTTAGCAGCAGCAGGTTTTCTGATGCTACCTGGTCCTGCTTGTCCTTCTTTGCTAAGGCGGGGAGGTTGCGTGCGATCACCATGACAACGGCAGCAGCCTGCGCCGCAGGCAGGAAGGGGAGGAGCCTGGCGACGAGCCGCTTCCCTTTCCTCACCGACATGATCATCACACACTGCTCATCGCTCACCCTGAGACACACACACACACACACACACACACACATTGATTTATTTATTGACACAATAAATAATAAATAGATAAAAGTAAAACTGTCCGTTTTGATTAGATTATTACTTTGACTATTTTCTCTGCTGTTCATTTAATGAAAGTATCAATAAATATTAATTGATTTTAAAATGTGATTAAATATAATTACTGTGTGAAGTTTACATACAAGTCAAACTGATTTGTGATCGAAGTAAATAAACTTTATATAAAATCGTCATTCAGTCCAACAGATTCAGAAAACAGATTTAATATTCATCATCACAATATTTACACTAAATATTAAGTCAATATCACCAAACCCCACGATTCATCCATCCCTGGAGATCTGCCAGTCCTCCCAGTCCCACCTGTCCTCCCAGTCCCACCTGTCCTCCCAGTCCCACCTGTCCTCCCAGTCCCCGTCCTGCAGCGAGTTGCTCAGTTGCTCCGTGTTGCTCTTGTGTTGCTCCATCAGGGCGTCTCTGTCCTCCTCTGGCGTTTGGACGAAGCGTTTCTCAAAGTCCTGGACCTCCAGCAGCAAACTGTACATCTGAGGGATGGAGCTGATCAGAACTTATTGATTCCTGATTGATTCTCACTGAGTTGGGGATTCAGAAAACGATCATGCTGCATTCGGTTCAAACTAAATCAAACCTGGTTTAAATGAATCTGATTGTAAATGTTAATCTGAGATGGAGATTATTGATGCATTAATACAGTAAAATCTGGAGCGTCTTTGTTACATCATCAGGTTAAAACGCTACAGGAAGCGATAAGGAACTGAGCGCCAGCTGGGCGCAGCGCCCCCTACCTTCTCCACGGTGTACAGCACCTGGCGCCTCTTGTTCCACACCTGCTTCTCCCTCTTCTCCTGCAGGAGGACAGACAGAAGGACTCAGGACAGGCCACAGCTGAGGGACGTCTTCACCTGGACGGACGTTTGGACCGACCTCGTCATCGGAGCGGGTCGTTACCACGGCGTCGATCATCTTCCTCGGGTTGTTGACGCTGGACACCGTCAGCTTCCCCAGAGATCCTGCAAACTGAACTGCAGAGGGACACGCAGGACGTCAGGAGACAGGGAGGACAGGGGACACAGAGGGTCCCTGCTGGCCCTCACCTGGCCGGTAGGTGTGCTCCACCTTGGCCACCTGCGGCGTGATGAGCTTGGTGGTGTGCTCCTTCCTGCTGCTGCTGTCTCGCTCCTTCTCCTGACGCTTCTCCATCTTCTCATAGTAGTTCTGCAGGGAGACGGAGAGACAGATGGACACGGAGACAGACACCCGACTGTCCACCGCAGCAGTGAAAGGTCATGACCTTCATGCTGCTGTTATCCAAAGTGGAGCAGAACCAGAACCGTTAGCGTGTTAAAGGTCATGTGACCCGGCGACCCCGGCGGTTCTACCTGGTAGTAGTAGTCGTCCAGGTACGGGTCGGTGCTCTGCAGCTGCATCATCTGGATCTTGGTCACCCACTCCTTCTCCTTCTGGCTCATCAGGTTGCTGTACGGGTCCCGGCTGCGGCGGTCCAGCCCGGTTCTGACCCGGTCGCTGCAGAACAAGCAGGCGACTCTGAGAACGGCAGCTTCTAAAGCAGCTAACGAGGCTAAGGGAGCTAGCGTGCTCTCACCCGCCGCGGCTCTGCATGCGCTGCGTCAGCATGCGGCGGTGCTGAGGGTGGAGGTGCGTCGTGTTGTGCCTGATGGGCGGCGTGTGGTTGGGGGGGCCGTGGGGCGGCAGGGGGCCCATCCTGTGGCCGTGAGGAGGAGGGGGGCCCCCGAAGAAGGGCCTGAACCCGCCGCCGGCCAGCAGGGGAGGGCCGGGGCCGCCGCGAGGAAAACCCGCCACCTGGTGGACGGAGGCGGAACGTTTCATGGAGCAGCAGCTACTAATAAACCGTCCAATCAGGAGCCAGAACACTGAGGTACAAACAGGAAGTGGTAACATCAGAACCACTTCCAGGAAATCTCCAGGAAGGAGCAGAACCCCTGACCCGGATGAAGCTGCAGAACATCGTCAGGTTCTGCAGCAATGCTTTGTGTTTAGAGGATAAATAATCGGGTTTCAGGCTGAACTCTGATGATCCTACCGAGCAGAACCAGAACTTCCTGTGATCCACAAGTTAGTCCGGATCCGTCGTTCTCCAGGATCCGGTTCTGGATCAGAGCTAAAAGCTGAACGGTTCCAGAAGGAATCGGAGAAACCTGAAGATCTGAGGTCTGAGTAGAACCAGAACCAGAGAACGGATCATCCCGGTTCTGCTGGTTTTCTTAACTAAAGAAAAGGAAACGAGCTGCGTTTGTGGGTCAGAACCTTTAAACCGGGTTCTTATGGGGATCTCTGGTAGAACTGGAAATGAAAGCTGGATCAGAACCAGGGCTTGGTTCCGTCCTGGACCCAGAACCAAACCTGTTCACCTGGATTCTGTGGTACCGACCTGGGAGTTGAGCAGCTGAGCCCGTTGGAGCTGAGACAGAACCGGGCCGACTCTGGGAGGGAACGGACCGCGGCACAACGGAGAGTTCTGAACAGAGCAAGGAAAAACAACGGGTCAGAACCAAGACAACGGGTCAGTTCTCCACATCAGGACCGGAACCGGACAGCAGAACCGATTACAGGCAGCAGGCGGGACGACTCACGGCTAAGTTGAGCAGCGTATTGGGGGACAGGCGCTCAGGGAACGGAGCGGGGAACCGGTGCTGGACCGGGGCTCTGACATGGACTGCCGTGGGGTGGTGGATCTACACACACACACACACACACACACACACACACACACACACACACACACACACACACACACACACACACACACACACACACACACAGCTGGAGACTCAGAGGAACAGGCTACGGTCTGAGCGTCTGTCCGTCCGTCGCTGCGGCTCACCTGATGGTTCAGGCTCAGCAGGTGTTTGGGCGGCGTCCCGATAGGCACCGCCCTCACCGGAGGAGAGCCAATCACAGGAGAGGAGGAGCGGGGGGGCGGGGCCCTCTCTGACAGGTCGTGACCTTCGTCGCTCCTCCCCTGAGGCGGGCGCTTCGGAAGCCCCACCTCCTTGATGATGGACATCAGTGGACTGTCCTGAGGACGGAGCAGAAGATGGAGCTCAGGCCTGGTTCTGGTTCTGGACGGGTTCTGGAAGGAGAAAGGCGTTTCTCTCACCTCCATGTGTGTGACGAGTCCCGGCGTGACGCTGACCGGCCCGAAGCCCATGCTGTTGTCCCAGATGCTGTGAGAGTTCATCTGTGGAGACGAAGGGGGAAAGTTAGAGCTAAAGGTCAGATCCGGTGACCTCTACAGCGACCTTGAGCAGAACGCTGCTGCTTCCCGGGGGATCGGTCCAGGATCGGCTCAGGGAACATCTGCAGCCTCCATCATTAACCTAAACCCACCAACTCTTTCACAAACAGCCTCAAGTAAAAACTGTGAAAGTTACACTGAATTTTTCAATCGACTGTTTCTAAGGCGATGCTTCAAAACCAGAATAAGAAACACGTAGATGGAAACACGGGTAAAACAATCTGAAGCTCAGAGCAGGACCTCAACATTTACTGGACCAAGTTTCATGCAAAAAAGTGAAACAGACGTTTAGTAGAAAACGCAGCTCAGGACAAACTGGTTGATTTGGATGATTGAAGCATCGAACCGTCAGAGCGACAGTTTCCTCACGTCGAGTCACAGGAGAAATGTTTAATCTGGATTATGAGGATAAAACGGCAAACGGCCATCGGCTGCTGGTTCTGTGAGTTTTGGACCGGGTGGTACTGGTACCGTTGGACAGAGTTCAGACTTTAATTTGAAGGTTTCTTGAACTAAACTTGATTAATCAAAAGCAAAGGATAAACAGCAGCTGCTGTTTTCGATGAAGCCGCTACGATGATTTTATTTAGCAAACCTCCATGGAAACATCATGAGTCATGTGATCAACAACAGGATGTTGCTACTGGTGGAAACCATGAAGAAGACGACGACAGGAAGTCGATGGCGGTTGATGGTTCCGCCTGTTTCTTACTGTTTTATCTTGTGAATAAACTCATTTTTTTAGTTGTTTCTTATTAAATAGAAACTCTGTAATTATGAAATTGTGTTTTTCGATGTTAGCCGAATACAGAGCATCGTATTTGCATCGTATTTGCAGCTTCAGGTGATTCTGCTCCACTTCCTCTGCAGGCTGAGCGACGGCGTGAGGGAAACCGAGGAACGGACCTGGCCCATTGGAGCGGCTCCTCTGCGCAGGAGGTGCTGCTGCTGCTGGTAGCTGAGCACGGAGGAGGCGGGCAGGCCTGCGGGACAAACATCTCAGCTCAGAAAGCGTCCAATCAGGAAGTGACACGTCACCAGGTGACCTGCTCACCTGAGGCGGGGGGTCCAGGGGGCAGCTGGTGTTTGGGGGGGATGGAGGCGGGCTGCTGCAGGACTCTGGGCTGGTCCGGGCCCCGCAGCGCAGACAGAACCGGGCCGGCCGGCCCGGGAGCCGAACCGGGCCTCTCTGCCGCTCCGACGCCGGCGATGGCCGGATCGGCGTCCAGAATGAAGCGGGCCAGAGACTCGGCCAGGTCGCCGCCTCCCGACCGCTCGTCTGCGTCTGCAGAGACAGACAGACGGGAACGCATCAGAACCCGGAGCGGTCCGCTCTCAGGAACGCCGGCGGTCCAAACCCACCTTGACCCGGCGGCCCAGAGGAGAAGCCGAGCAGAGGGAGCCGACCCGCGGCGGAGGCGGGGCCTGGGGAGGAGTCCCCCGGCCCCCGCCCGGCGCCCAGCCCGTCCCGCTCATCCAGCTCCGCCAGCCGCTTGTGCTCCTCCTGCCAGTCGTCATCTGGAAACACAGAGCAGCTTTAATCCCAGAACAGATTAGGAGAAGAAGAAAGCGGCGACTGCTCACCTATGGCGCCGGCTCCAAACGTGTCGTCATTGAACTGGTCGATCTCATCTTCCTCCTCGATCAGCCCATCGTCCTCTTCCTCCAGCGTACAGTCGTCATCCAGGGACTGAAGGCAGAAGAAGAACCTGGATTATCGTTCATCCTGATAATCTGGTCAAAACCGTCAGCAGATTAATCTGACATCGTTATAATCTTATAATCTAAAACCGACCATGAGACCTGTCGCAATAATCAATCAATCAATCAATCAATCATTCAAATGATGAATTAAAATGATCTATTAAATAGAAACTCTGTAATTATGAAATTGTGTTTTCCGATGTTAGCCGAATGCAGAGCATCGTATTTGCAGCTTCAGGTGATTCTGCTCCACTTCCTCTGCAGGCTGAGCGACGGCGTGAGGGAAACCGAGGAACGGACCCGGCCCGTCCGTTTCTAGCAGCCTGATCAATATCAGATCAATAACTGATACAATCATTTCCATTTGCATGATTTATTGTTTTTATTGTTTTCCTCTTTGTTGGATGATAAAAGTTTTCAGTCTGGTGTTTTGGTCTCATCTAAAACTTTTTTAGGACAGTTTTATTTACATTCATTCATTTTATTTGTTTGTTTTGGACATTAAAATGTTTTCTAGTTTCAGTGTTAAATGTTTATTAGAATTTATAGTTTATTGATCTTTGAAAAGGTGTTCTTTCATTATTATGCCATTATTTTTATGTCACTTAAAAACAAATAGCGATACATATTTTCATTTATCTTAATTTCTGGGACGATTTATTGTCGACGTGCGACAGACCGACCTTTGACCTTTGACCTTAATGCGGCTTCGTCCTGGTTTCACCGGATTCATCATAATTAATCGGTTTGTTTAGAAGATGACTCGGTTTTTTACCAGTATCACATATTACCGTTTCATTTACATCCAAGGCAACTCACAAAAAAACAACTAAAACTCGATTCACCGTATTCTACTGCAGGAATCAAACACTGAGATAAAAAGCTCAAAATTTCTAAATACATGCATCTAAATCTGATATAGGTCGATTTATTGGTATCGATCAATGATGTTGCATCACTACTGGTTTCCTTTGTTTTTACTTATCGTTTGTATTTGACAAAATTTGAGCAGTTGAGTTTTTAAAACTTGTTTCATTTTAAGCTGTTTGTCTTTAGCAGGTCAGCAATAACAAGAAAAACAACCTTTAGAAATTCATTTATAAATCCTGACAAATGAAAACATTTCATGTTTCAGCCTCTGTGGTTCTGCTGTTCAGTCAGCGCCGGGTCCTGGACCGAACCGAGCCCAGTGACATCATCGTTCAGCCCAGTGACATCATCGTTCACCACAACATTTTGTTTATCAATACAGAATTCTGCTTTATCAATATTTTACTGTTATTATTTGATATCATCTTTAACATCAGAGTCATTTTTCAGTTAAACAGTTTCTGTTGCACAAACTGTTTTATCATCTTCAGACTCATCAGGCTTCATGATCTCCCTCGTTTCTAGCAGCCTGATGAATATCAGATCAATAACTGATCCATTAATGATCAGTTTATGCTTTAATAATATTCAGCTGTAATTATTGGGGAAAACTGGAGGTAGTTACAGCTGCTGAATATGATGAAATGTTATAAATGACTCAGTTTTGTTTATTAAACATTATAATTTATAAAATGATAAATCTGGTGAAACATAAAATATTTTGACATTCAGGATATAAAAATAAAACTAAACATTTTATCATCAGAGCCTCAACACTGGAGCTGCTTTCAGGGGAATTTCACTTTTTGTTTTTTTGCATCTAAACTTTAATCATTTTAAATCTACGATTCTTCAGACCAGCAGCAGTTTGTTACATCAGCAACTCAAACATTAAAATAAAGAAATAATGAATTCATGAATGTTTCCAGTTGCTGGTTGGACGACTTTTATCTGAAATTTGTGTTTGTTTGAAACCAACATTAATACCAATAATACTTGATTAGGTCATATTAGGATTTGCCAATATGATCAATTATTGCAGGTTTCCTGATACTATATTCCAGGTTTCATGTGTCCAATACGATATTTTCCTGGTCCTGATGTGTTTGAGTTTCTTTTCCTCCTGGAAAATAAAACCATGTCTAGACATCAGCTTCTGGAAGCACATCAGATCCTCAGCATGATGCTGCCACCACCATGCTTATCATTAGGTAATGTTATGTTTGAAAGCCTCCCAACATTTTTACTCCAACTGTGTCCAAACAGTTTCACCTTTGTCTTTTAAAACCATAAAACTGTCATTTGGAAAGAAGCTTCAGTCCATCTCCTTTCTGAGGTCAAACTGGTCGGATGGAGACACTGGTGTTCTGGTTCCCGATTGGTATATTGGTTCCTGATCGGTTTATTGGTTTCTGATCGGTTTATTGGTTTCTGATCATACCAACTGATGAATGATTGTCTCAGCTGACCGGTTTGGGTCAGATATCAATATCTAAACAACGACTCCAGTCAGAATTAAACCAGAACCTTTCTGATAGCTGCAGACAGAAACCTGTTGAGATTACCTGAGGAACTGTATTTTCTGTGATTTAAACCTCCACACCAGGTGTCCTGCAGGTCCTAGATATTTCTGCACCAACACACCTGAACTAAAGTCTGAATCAGAACCTCAGCAGGTTCTGCAGAGCTCTCATAGTGAGACATATTTATAATTCAGGTGTTGAACCTGAAGAGCAAGCAGGACACCGGCTCTGAAAGACTGCACTTTCCATCCCTGTTAGAACATGGAGCATATATTAAATGTACTGATTTATCTGAGGTTAAGAGCCGGTATAAGTTTTGATTTTTTTTAAAACTAAAGCAGGGTAAAACCCTGCAGGAGCCGTTCAGGACCACCTGACAGCCTCCAGGACCAGTTAGCCTCTAAGCTAACACTGCCGTTACATCACGCTTTGAACCGGAGACGGAAAACTTTATGAAACCAGCTCCTTCTAGCGGCGTCACGGCAACTATCAGAATCTGGCCCATTATAACACAGGCTGACCCATAAAACCACCGATCCGTTCTGGGCCATGGCACCGGAGAACGCACGCCGTCACTCCGCATGAAGCCAGCAGGAAAGCGCGCTGCTTCACAGGCCGCAGGTCGCATTGAGGACCAAACAAAAGGGAATGGAGGACATTTAAACACAGACCAGGCCAGATTCCCCCTCAACACCTTCCTAAGGCCCCAGACTTCCCGTCCAGAACCGGACCGGAACCGATTCTCAAGGTTAAAGCTCACCTGAAATCGAAACATCTATCTTCTGGTTGTTGGGAAAAGGATAGCATCGGGAGCGAGGAGGCGCGTGACTGACGCAGCAGGGACGCCGTCACACTTGAACGCGCGTTTGGAACCGACGTGAACGAGCACGTATCTGACGTCGTATCTGACGTCGAGCGCTGCAGTTGCGTTCCCTCTGCTGGAAAACAAGGAAGCAGGACGGAAACTTGAGAAGATCTGACAACACAGAAGAAAAACAGAGGGTAAAACAGCCTGACAGGCTGGTTGATCTTCGGTAGAACGCTCTGCTCTCATCTTTAACGGCTATATGTTTTCGCGTTTATTTATTCTTTATTTTAAGATGATAAACATTTAAATTATTAAAGTTGAATCTGGATTATATGATGACAACAGGAAAACAATGCACTTCAGTCTCTAAGAAATGTTTGGGTAAAAATGTAAAAGCAGACTCAATAATATTTGTCCACTTTTGCCATTATTTGTTCATTTTATTCAGACAATCTGCAGGTTATATGAAGTGGAAACGGTGATTAAAGAACAGTTTAATAAACCGTATTGTAATAGAAACACGGTTTATTAAACAAAATATAATAAATAACAGTATAATAATAAAAGAAGCTATTTTCAACTGTAAAGCAGAATTATTTTGGCCAAAATGACAGGAACGATGTTTACAGGAGGTGAAGTGATGCTTTCAAACGTGAGTTTTTAACACATCGATGCAAAAAGGTTCTGGGTTCAAATCCCAGCCTGGGCTCTTTACATGTTCTCTCCAGATTCTTTAAACTTACCTCAAATAAACAGTTAATGTTTGAAATGTGGACACAGCTGGATGATCCAACATGGCAACACAAATAACTGATTCTGGGTTGAATAAATGAGACAGTCTGGAAAGACCCGACCTGAGTCACAATGAATAACTCCGTGTCCAAAAGTTGGGTTCGTCTGGAGAAAACTGGCTAAATGAAAAGAATGACTGCTGATAAGAAATCCCCCTGAAAGTCTCTGTTGATATCTAAACAACAGCAGATTGCATCAATATTTGTATAAAAGGCTAAATAAAACTGGCCTGCTTAATAAAATTAAATATTTAATATTTTCCAGTTGAATTTGTTGGTTGTTCTTGGTCAGACTGACGGCCTGAAGGTGATGATGAACCGTTTTAATGAATCGTTCCTGTTCTCTAATGAGGCCATTCTGTCATGTTTTCCTCAGGAATCATCAGCTTTGGCGTCCATGTTGGCGCCGCCATGGTTCTGTGGCAGATCCACACCCTCGACCACCTGGACATGTCTGGCTTCGGTCGTCCTTTTCCTCGCCATGGCCTCCAGCTGCTGTTTTGGTTCTCCAACCACTGCGTGACCTTTGAACCGGAGAACTCAGTGGACGTCATGAAGGTTGGTGAAGCGCTCCGCTCTGCCTCCGTCCTGCTAATGAAACGGCGTGTAAACATGTCCCTCCGGTTCTCAGCTGGTGTCGGGGTGTCAGCCGGAGAACGGGGCCTACGGCTTCCACAGGTTTGGGAACATGGAGGAACTTCTGCCTGCTCTCCACAAACCCAAGAAGAACAAGAGCACCAGGCAGGTCAGCAGCGCTCCGTACTTCTCCATCCATAACGTCTGCAGGGCTCATTGGCTGATCTCAGGTTAATGTTAGACGGCTTCCTCACTCAGTAACAGCATCCAGACTGAAGAGTGTTGCTGTTCAGGCCCTGTAGCCGTTTACACCCGCTGCCTTCGCTGAATGAAAATAACAGTAAATCTTTAAAAGCAGGAACTGGAAGTTACCGGCAGCAGGAACGTCTTTAGCGGCTCCGCTTTGATAAAAACCCTGAAGTACTTGGACTGGTCCATCTGCACCATTTCAGGAAAATATTTCCTGAAAATCGTGAAATGTTTGTATTTAGATGTGCATTACTCTTTAAAAATGCCATGCCTTCTGGTTATGTGTTATGATTCTGTTTACAGAGAAGGGTCATGTGCTCTTCCTGCCCCGTCATTGTTTCTCCTTCAGCATTGAATGGTTGCTTTTTTTTTTGTGAAGATTGTGATACGATTGTTGAAAAATGCCTTTTTTTCTAGACCCTGTTCTTTGTTTATTGCTACACCATGAGCTCCAGCCTGTAAAGAAAAACTTCTGTTGTTCTTATAGCTCTTTCAAATGGCCAGAGAGTATCGACAGCATGAATGTAAAGCATATGAAATATTATATCCTTCTAAATATTGCCTCCAAGCAGTCCTCGGGGTGACGGTTGCAATCCGATATGCGGTGCAGCTCAGCGTGTTGCTAATAGAAGCAAAGCTCAGCAGTGGCTGCATCCAGCAGAGACAAGAAGAGTCAAAGCACCGGGCCAGGGGTCCCTTCTACTTCTACCTGCAGGATACAGTAACAGAATAATGCTGAAATATGCTGAATGCAGCAGAAATGCTCACATCAGTAAACATGTTCATTACACTTTTTGCACAAAAAATTTTTTAGATGATGTTTCAATCTGCTCAGTTCTGCCCAGTTGAGCTGCTTTAGAGTCTCTGTCACTTTAAATACAAATCGGCTGGTGCTGGCCCCGCCCCCAGCTCAGTCTTTACACGCACGTGAAAATGGCTGCAAGCGGTAAAACCAGATGACCTATCTGCTGGAGGTCAACAGATGGGTTTTACTGGCGTTGCTAGGCAACGGGCTGGGCTTTGCTGGGGTTGCTAGGTAACATGGCAACGCCTGTTGATTTGTGGTATCTGGAGGTTTTTGAAACGGCTCATTTTCCAGATACTAAAAACATTAATTTATTATCAAAAACATCTGGATGTTTTGGGTTTTTAGAAGCAGTAGAAACTTTCCCAATACTTCCCCTCTAAAAATTTCATTTCTAAGCAAAGACAATCAGGTTTGTCGGTAGTTCAGCTGAAAACAGACAAATATTTAAAAATCTTTAAAAAAAGAGCTTGGTTGATTGTAAAAATGTCAAACCGTTCAGGATGGAAACAGTTGATGTGCTGCGGCCGGTCTCGTTCAGAGGTCGGGTTCACTCCCTCTCTCCTCCCTCCAGCTGGTTTACTTCGTGGTCGGGAACCTGAGCATCCAGTCCTACCCGCAGTCCGCCGACCTGCCGGCGTTCGTCCGGGAGAACCTCGGGGCGGACGGCGTCTCCAACAGCGACCGCATCATCATCAGTTACCAGGTGAAGACCCGGCTGGTCGACAAGGTCTACGTCACAGAACACGACGACGCCGACGCTGGACGGTTCCGATCCGACGGAACTCATGAGGTCAGCTCACAACTGATCCGACTTCTGCAGAACCCGCAGCTGGACCTCAGCTCCCTCCTCACGCAGATGGGTTACTATGACGACGTAGAGATGCTCCAGGACGCGCCGGACCCATCGGTCCAGATGATGCTGAACATGATGCAGAACGTTCCGACCGGGTTCTTCTCCCAGGCCTTCAGTCGCCAGTTGGACCTGGACCGGTTCTGCTCCAGCACCAACACAGACGGCAGCGGGAGCCTGGTGTGTTACACTCCGCTGCAGAAGAGGAAGAGGAAGAAGAAGAAAAGCAGCAAGAAACCGAAACCTCAGAGGGAACTTTCCTGGCGCTCCAGCTGGTCGGATCCGTACCGAGGTAAACATGAGTTCCACCTGTTTTCACATTTTATAGAGGTTTACAGAAACGAGGCAAAGGTCACCCAGTGGAGGCGCCGCTAACCAAAAAGCTAGCTGCGCTAGCAAAAAACCGCTAGTCATTAATATTAGTTATGTTAATAATGTACTATTTAAAAATATTTAGCTAAAGCTAATGCTAAAGAGTTTTACCAACTTGATATTTAGGAGAAGCTAGTGCTAAAGTGCTACAACAACATGATATTTAGCAGGAGCTAATGCTAAAGAGTTTTACCAACTTGATATTTAGCAGAAGCTTAATGCTAAAGCGCTAAATTCATGTTTATGTCCACTATGACACAACATGTAGTACAACTAATAGTATATTTAATGTTCTTGGTAGAGAATAAATTTCATTTGCTGCACTGCATTGTGGGTAGAGGATGTTAGCTCTGCTATTAGCACATTAGCAGAAGTTTTCCTACCAATAGATGGATAGATGAAGGAATGCAGTGGTAGCTACCACTAACTAAAATATTAGTTGTGCTAATGCTAAAGTGCTACACCAACACAGTAGGCAGTGGTAGCTAATGCTAAAGCACTAAATCCAATTGAACAGGAATTTAATCCTTTACTTTAGAGAATGTGAGGAGTGATTCATTTACATTTTGTTCCTGTTTTTTCAATTTTTTGAACCATAGGCAGTTAATTTGTGAAGTTTTATCAATTTGATTAACTTTAATTGTATGAATGTGACAATAAAAACCAGAGTGGATATATTTCTGAGGCTGAGCACAGATTTGACTTTTCTGATTTTCTTTCTGCAGATTATGATGAAGATTACTGGATAAGATCCAGTTATGGTTATGGATCTGGATCTGGAGGCAGCTATGGTAAAGGCGGCGGCGGTGGATTTTCCTGGTTCCTGAAACTCGTCCTGAAAGCCGGAGCGCTCTGCCTGGCAGCCAGATGTTTGTTCTGGTTGGTCAGGAACATCTGGAGCTCTAACTGGGATGACGAGCTCCTCCAGCGGATTCCAGGCTGGACTTCTCTGTATCCCAGTTATTCCAGGTATCCACGCACGCACATCATGCTGGACTATGTTTACTAAACCTGTCAGGACTTTGACTAGGACTAATTCTCAGTTCCTGCTTCAAATTATGCCGGTTGGAGATTCAAGCTGAAGACTCAGGATGATGATTTTAATGATTCTAAAGTGATTTTATGGTTTATTATGAAATATTATGTTTTTGTATCTTAAACTGAAAATACCAAATGTCTGAAACTGTTTTTGTAGTTTTTTGTTATTAAAAAGCTCCAAGTCCTCAGTGAGGGACATGAAAGAAACAAGTCACTTTACCTTGACAAAGGAACAAGTTAAAATTTTAATTATATTTTTTAGTGTTTGAAGTGAAGCAAATGACCAATAATCACCAATATTTGCACTGAAGATTTGCTATCAGCTTCTACGTTTCTCATGTTTGTCTGTAATGAATGAAATTTGTGCAGAACTGAGACTGAATTTACGAATAAAAGTATTTTTTGTGGGATTCGTTGTTTCTGTGAAGGTTTCTGCTCCTTCAGTCAGGAAGTTTCTGTTTCTGCAGCAAACAAAGGAGCGTCCAGTCAGGCTGCTTCAGCATCGGTCAGCTTCCAGAGACAAAGGAAAGACGAAGGAAAATCAAGTTAAAATCTGTTTACAATCCTGGACGGTTTGGAAAGCTCAGTTTCTATCCCAGAAGTGAATTTAGAAACAGATGCAAACTGCCTTCTTGTAGTTCTTGTTGTCAGGTTTTATCTCAAAGGAGAAAATGTCTCCTTGGTCCATCCATCCGTCCATCCTTTCATTCATTCATTCATTTTCTAACACCCTTATCCCTACTGGGGTCAGCAGGGTGCTGGTGCCGATCTCCAGCGAACGTTTTGGGCGAGAGGCGGGTTCACCCTGGACAGGTGAACCTTGGTAATTCAGGTTTGGTCTCCTAAACCCCAAGCCAATTTTTTTTTAGATAAAATGTTTAAATTGATTTATTTTTATGTTTCTGCGTGTATTCTGACATTTTTGTATAAATTAGTTTAATTCTACAAAATTTGGCCTAAAGCCGTCTCGGTGCTGCCCTCTTTGGGATGAGCGGTGGTACTGCAGTTGAATTGTTTCCAACGATGCCCGTCACTCAGTCACGCCCCCTGGTGGAGAGTCAGGAGTTAGAATCACGGATGTGGTGAACATTGGTCGACAGCGTCTGATTTATAAAAGAGAAAATATCTTCTGTGAACTTTATTGTCAAAGTGCTTATAGCTAACTCTGCTTATTTATGTATTTTTATAATTAATAATAATAATAATTACATGAAATTGATGAGGCATCCTAGCAGAAATCACACAGCCAACTTAAATGAATAATTTTGTCACCAGCGGACTGTAGAACAGGTTTTGTTAAATAAAGAAATAAAATATGGTCAAACTTGAACCTGGAATCTGCTCTGAACCAAAATGATGATAAATTTAGTGTAAATGTCAGAATTTGAAGCTTGTGGTTCCAGAGTTAAAGGAACAGAAACCTGGTGGGTCAGCTGACGAGCGATCAGATGTTTGAAACGGGCCAGCGGGTCGGTCTGAAGGACGGAGCGGCGCTGATGGAGCCAGAAGAAGAAAACATTTACGTCAACCTGGAGGATCTGGACGGATCCAAACAGCAGCGACCCGAACGCGCCGGTACGTCACGTCCAGCAGCAAACTGATGGGTTTCATGAATGCTAATTTATTTAAGAAAAATCAGGGTTTTTAATTTTAACTGATGACAATTAGAAAATAGATGCATCTGAAATAATTACAGTAATTAGAATATTGTGAAACGGAAAAATCTTTTTGTTCCTCCTGTTAGGAAGTGAAGCTCATCTGATACATAGATCTATAACACATAGAGTGACAGTCTGGAGGTCCTGATGAAACTACTCCACATTCTGGAACAGACTTAGCCTGACAGAGTGGTGGTACATTTTGTCCTTCCACTCAACTTTCTATGAACTTGCTTGGATAATCAGTCTTGTGGTCTCTATCAAATGTTAATTATCAATTGGATTATTGATTATTGGAGATTGAAATGTTCATTATTTTTGAATTTTCTGAGCAGTAGCTGCACATTTTATGATTTATTTTAATGTTTGTCTTTATAATATTGCGTCATAAATGATGGATAAACAGTTGAAGTGAATCTTTTCTCTGAGAACGACAGGATGAGGAACTGAGAGCAGACGGTTTCATTCTGCTGCTTCGTTTCAGAGAGAAAAGTCTGAAAATCTGTTTATTAAAACGATGCAGATTTTAAATGTCAGTCAGCTCCTCTGATCCACAAAGGCTCATATATTTACATACAGCCAACCATTATATTACTGATCATTTGTTCTAATTATTTAATCAGATTAAAGGTTTGTCACATTCTGCAGAGTTTTCATTTAACCACATAAACCAATTTTAAACAATATTAACTAAACATAAAAAACAAATAATTTTACTCCTTTAGTTGTTAAAAGTCAATAAAAGTATTTAGTGAATGTTTGATCACTTCTAACATCAACATGTGAAAACTCGCTATTGATTGATGATTAATTTGGGATTTTTCTTTACAGAACCTGAACCAGGTGAAGATAAAACCTGGTCCAGGTTCTGGACGGGTTCCGGGTGGCAGATTTACAGATAAAGATTTTATTACGTTAAATGTTTATAGTTTTGTAAAGTTTCGGCCTCATTACAGCCGACTAACGAATCGATTAATCTGATGCTCCTGCAGGAGGTGAACCAGAGGGAACCTCCTCTGAAAGGGGAACCAGAACCAGAACCAGAACCAGAACCGGTTCGTGTTTGAAAGTTTTTCTGGGACTGCTGAGTTTCCTCCTGCTGACGTCGGTGGTGGCGGTCGGGTTCCTGTGTGAGTCTCCACCTGAGGTGAGGATGATGATGATGATGATGAAGAGCTGAGGTAACACTTCCTGTTTTTATTCTCAGACCAGAGAGATTTCAGCCAGCTGAGCAGACAGCTGAGCAGACAGCTGGCCAATCAGACGGCAGAGAGAGGCCAGCTGCTGCTGAGGCAGCAGAATCTGACCAATCAGAGGGACCGGCTGGACGCCCGTCTGAAGGCGGCAGAACTTGATCTGGACCGGATGAGGAGCGGTTCTGGTGAGGGTTCTGTTCAGAACCGCAGCATTTAAAACAACATGAAGGATTTTATGGATTGTTTTAGAGTAACTAACTAACATGGTTAAAATGCATTTCTGGAAACTAAAGTTTTTATTTTGGGGTGTCAGAATAATCTTCAATGAGTTTAAAATGGGTTTTTCCTGTTTCTGCCTGGGCTCTGCCAGTGTTTTGCCCTGCAGGATGGAGGCGGTTCGGCTGCAGTTGTTACCTTCTGTCTTCGTCGATGAACAGCTGGGAAGGCAGCAGAGCTCAGTGTTTACGGACCGGATCCGATCTGGTGACCATCAGCAGCCAGGAGGAAATGGTGAGCGGCTTCTTTCCCTCCTCGGCTCTGAATGCGGAGTAACGAGACGTCTGACGTCCTCAGGAGTTCCTGGATCAGCTCGGAGCCCAGCTGAAGTTTTGGATCGGGCTGAAGGAAGCCAGCCGAGGTTCTGGATGGAAGTGGACCGATGGAAGTTCTCCAGGAGTCACGTAGGAGCAGAACCAGCTAAATCCACCTGGTTTCCTCTGCGCTGACCTGAGTGACCCCGGTTTCCTCTGCAGGTTCTGGACGCGGCAGACATCTTGGACCAGCAGAACCCAGAGCTGTGCAGCTTTTAACAGAGGCGGCCGGTCGTGGAGCGAAGAGTGGTGCTCTCAGCTGCTGCAGTGGGTCTGTGAGAAGAAGGCGTCCACTTCTGGACGTCTGCAGTAGAAAACTTTAAACCTTATTAGAAACATGGAGCAAAGAGACTCATATCATGTATTTCTGACTGAACTGGCTTTGCACCAGTCTAAGCTGACTCTGATTGTCTGATGCTTAACAGCAACAAAGTTTAGAGGAAATAATTCATAGCGTTAGAACACAAATGAAATATGAAAAGTGCTAAAATCTCAAGATGTGATGTGTTGATTATTTTTCTTAAACTAGATGCATATTATCTGTATTTTTTATTATCTTTGTTACTTTGAAGTCAGACTTTCTCTTAAAATACTTTTTTTCCCAATAAAGAAAAGTGACTTTTCTGGTCAGATTGATTTTAGTTTATCAATCAGATTAAATATTTATGCATCTATGGTATAAGATTACTGATATGGATCAGCTGGACTGTTGGCGCCCTCTTCTGGCTGATATGAGGTGTTACATCTCATTTTAAATCACATTTCTGGTCCTGATGAGGTGAAAACATGAACACTGACCTACCTGAGGTCCGCCTCCAGAACCGGGCTTGGTTTGACCCGGTTTCACTAACGAGCTGGATCAGAGAAACAGACGGAGGACCTGATGAGCTTTGGGCTGAATTATGTTGGATGATTTATAATAAATCTCTTTTTCTTCTTTTAAACAGTTTAATTTGCTTCATAGCCTGAAATCTATTCCTGAAAAGTCGCAGAGCAACCAGTCGGTTCATGAAGCTCCACTTTCTGGACCTGCTGAGGTCATCAAAGCATCAAACTCTGAAACTGAAAGGGACAGTTTTCAGATCAACCAGTAGGTGGCGCTAATATCCTCAGAGTTCAGACTGTAGCTCTGTTTCACTACCTCATAAAATTGTAAATTAAATATGTTGAATTCATCAGAAAAACAAACATTTGGATAATATCTGTGTTCTTTATTCTTCTGATGTTGTTGAGATTCTGAGTTTGTGGATTTTTAGGAAGACGGTTAATTTGGTTTTATTTTAAAACCCTTTAACTGTCAGGATGACACTGATCCTTCATGAACCCGTTAACTAACATGTCAGTGTTCTGATGGCGACTGTTAAGGGCTTAAAATGTTATTATTTCTATCTGAACAATTTCCTGTTTAGACTGAAATGATCAATTAGAAATGTTAAATTCACGATAAACATCATTCTAATTCCAATGAACATCATAAATGTGATTTTGTGAAAATTGTGAAAATATGTAGAAAGATGACAATCTGCTGCTAAACTCAGCAGATCAGGTCAGAGTTTCTGTTTTCACTGCAAGTCACAGACTGCAGTTCTGCTCCGTTTCAACATTTAGTTAAGTTAAGTTAAGTTAAGTTAAGTTAAGTTAAGTTTAGTTAAGTTAAGTTAAGTTAAGTTAAGTTAAGTTAAGTTAAGTTAAGTTAAGTTAAGTTTAGTTTAGTTTAGTTTCACAGCAGTAACTCCATGAACTGCAGCTGCTTCGTCTCTGAAGATCATCAAGTCAGCAGAACCATTTAGTGTTTAAATACTGAATCAGCAGATCTGGGCTGGTGAGGGTTACAGGTGTGAGGAGACAGTAAATGGCACAGAGGGAGACTATTGAAAATGGATCTACGAGTAAATATCTAGACACAAGGAAAGAATAAACATACCGTAATAAACTAAAATCACTAACAAGAACTGAACACAAACACGGCTGGTCTAATCAAAGAAAGAAACAAAAGGAGACAAAAATAACATTGAAACCAGAAATAAAACAACAAAAGTCAGGATGATAGATATTTTTTGGTATTATCATTTTGTTATTACTTTAGTACATATTCAGTCTAATGTTCATCAGTATTATTGTGATTTTTAGTTTAAAGTGTTCTCTTCCTTATGTGTGTATAAACTGACCTGGAGGTTACGACTGACTGTTTCATCTTCATGTGAGACAGTTAACCCTGTGTTTCCCAGACCTTAATTCTTATCAACCAGAATACCTCCTAACTGCCTGTGAGCAGTCGTATTTTGTCTCTTGTTTATCCTCCCTCTTTGTTGACAGTTTGACCGAGATTTGAACTGAGCTCAGACCGTAGATCAGATATCACACCTGGCTGGTTTGTTTAGGTTAGAAGTTTTACGACCTTTGTTGTTCTTCCTGACTGCCCCTTTTGGTTGTTCTGCTGGACAATAAAACAGGGGCTCACGTGGAAGGAGATCAGAACTTTCTGTGAACGGCTGATGAAGTTGTTGATGGAAAGTTCTCCTTTTGCAAAAGCTTTGTCTATAAAATTCATATACGTTGTCTGTGGTCTTTTTATGTAGGTTCGAGAAAAGTACCTATCACAGGATTTAACAATAGTTTGGATTATTTTCCTGTTTAAACTGAGCAGAAATTAATGGCACAGTTAGGATGAATTATTTACCCTCTAATGTGTTTCATTATTTTACACACATGATCTCAGGCGTTAAATTATGACTTATCTTCTTCTCCAGCTCTTCGAGTCCAGGTGATAAAATCAGAGAATAAAGATATGTGGTGTCAGAGGAGCTGAACTGTGGCAGCAGCTGTTCTGCTGGTCATCATTCCTTCTTCTGGATCAGGAATGGAGAGAAAACCCAGAATGGAAATCAAACCGTTTCAGTCCCAGTTTACTCTGGAGACACATATTCCTGTCTCTGGAAGGATTCGATGAGTTGCAGCTTTACTTCATCCAGCCGGTTCCAGCACCATCATGAGGAGAGTGCAGCAGAATCACGATGCCACCAGTGCAGAGCTTGCTCAGAAAAATTATGTAGACATCTCAAAAAACCCCATTAAAGGCAGAGTGAAATTCTGCAGGAAGAATGACCAGCAGAGGACTGGAGCAAAGCTGTTTTCTCTGATGAATCCTCAGGATGAGGGAATCCTGATCCAGCCCGTTTGGACCTTCAGCTTCAGCTCAGAGAACTGCCAGACAGACCAGAACGTCCTGAGTGAATCTCTTCCGACAGTTCAGGAGCAGCTCAGAGTTTTTCCTGAATGAAGGTCAGAGCATTAAAATGCCGATCGCCTCAGATCAGATCTGATAAACGGATCAGCGCCGATAGGAGGGAACGGGTCAGAACAAAGTCCAGAGAACCACAGGCTGATAGAGACAGGAGGAAATGTCCACTCTGCAGGTTTTATTTTAGTAAAACCTTTTGACTTAAATATTTGGATCTAAGCTTTTTATTTTACTGTAGAAACAAATAAAATCTAAAATGTTGATCCATCAAACACATTTAGCCACGACTGCAGGTCAAATCCAACAAGTCTAAAGTAAAAATGTTCCGCTTGTGGTTTCATGGCGCTCTCCACAGCGAGTCCTTGTGATGCACACACCTCCATGCAGACCGCAGCAGAACCAGAACCACAGAGTTCTTCGCCGATTAGACCGGGTCGCTGTAAACTGGGCCTCAAAGTTTCCTCTGCTGGCAGGAAACAACAAGTCTGCTCAGATTTTCCTGAGAAGTCAGTCAGACTGCTGGATGGTTTCTCATCACATCATCTCTGGACAAAGATCACAGAGATTTCACAGAATCATTTCCGTCTCAAACCACAAACCAGAGAAATGCTCTACAGCCAGAGTCCTTCAGAGCTGAAATGAGGCGACCTGCAGACGTTCAGCTGAGCTGGAAGGAGCCATGAGTTTCTCCAGCGCTCTCAGTGGACTCCTGCTGCTCCTCTCCGGGTCAGGTAGGCCACATTTTACCAAAATCACACAGAGAGACACGTACTAGAAACTCAGACTGTAAATGTTGGCTCTGATTCATCTGAGCAAAATCTGAGGAAAACAGAAAAACTGAATATCAGGTTTCTGAGCAGATAATAGAAAGAACAAACTTTATTATTAACAAAAATCCGTCCGTCCGTCCATCCATCCGTCCATCCATCCATCCATCCATCCATCCATCCATCCATCCATCCATCCATCCATCCATCCATCCATCCATCCATCCATCCATCCATCCATCCATCCATCCATCCATCCATCCATCCATCCATCCATCCATCCATCCATCCATCCATCCATCCATCCATCCATCCATCCATCCATCCATCCATCCAAACCACTTTAAAATCAGACTTTACTTAAATCCAGAAACACAGACAGAACTACACTGGAAAACCACAAAATCTTACCAAGTAATTTTTCTTTAGTTTGTTGAGCAAACATCTGAAATAATTTCTTAATACTCATTTAAAGAATTGCAGATTTTTCCATGTTGCAGATTAAATAATCTGCCAGTGGAACCAGAACTTCTTCATCAATACTGAGGAGTTATCAGCTTAAAACAAGCCTCCATTGCTGAGAAGTTACTTTAAGTTATATTTGTAAACTTGGTGAGTTTTTGCAGTGCAAGCGTCGCCTCGTTTCTTGTGGTGTTGATGAATTATTTCAGTTTGTGCTTGAGGTGACCATGAGACTTCCTGTTAGCAGTGAGCTAAGTCTTATCTGTCGCAGACATCAGCAGCCTCCCACACATCAGGGTTTGCTGTCTGACGTTTCTCTCTGCAGCCACTCGACCGCAGGCTGAAGAGGCAGGAAACCGGGTCAGAACCGTCTCTGCCAGCTCTTCATCATGTCTGCTGATGCTCTTCGCTCTGAGCCGATACCGGAGACGAGCTGGAGGGATCATCTGAGGCGCTCAGAGTTTGGACTCCTCTGTCTCATTCAGCTCCGTTTCCCTCAGGATCCAAAAACATCAGAATGAATCCAGCAGATCACAGAACCAAACATCTGATCAAAGATCTGATCAAAGATCTGATCAAAGATCTGATCAAAGATCTGATCAAAGATCTGATCAAACATCTGATCAAACATCTGATCAAAGATCTGATCAAAGATCTGATCAAACATCTGATCAAACATCTGATCAAAGATCTGATCAAACATCTGATCAAACATCTGATCAAACATCTGATCAAAGATCTGATCAAACATCTGATCAAACATCTGATCAAACATCTGATCAAAGATCTGATCAAACATCTGATCAAACATCTGATCAAACATCTGATCAAAGATCTGATCAAACATCTGATCGAACATCTGATCAAACATGTGATCAAACATCTGATCAAAGATCTGATCAAAGATCTGATCAAAGATCTGATCAAACATGTGATCAAAGATCTGATCAAAGATCTGATCAAAGATCTGATCAAAGATCTGATCAAACATCTGATCAAAGATCTGATCAAACATCTGATCAAACATCTGATCAAACATCTGATCAAACATCTGATCAAACATCTGATCAAACATCTGATCAAAGATCTGATCAAAGATCTGATCAAACATCTGATCAAACATCTGATCAAAGATCTGATCAAACATCTGATCAAACATCTGATCAAACATCTGATCAAACATCTGATCAAACATCTGATCAAAGATCTGATCAAACATCTGATCAAAGATCTGATCGAACACGTGATCAAACATGTGATCAAAGATCTGATCAAACATGTGATCAAACATCTGATCAAAGATCTGATCAAACATCTGATCGAACATCTGATCAAACATGTGATCAAACATCTGATCAAAGATCTGATCAAAGATCTGATCAAACATCTGATCAAAGATCTGATCAAACATCTGATCAAACATGTGATCAAACATCTGATCAAACATCTGATCAAATATCTGATCAAAGATCTGATCAAAGATCTGATCAAACATGTGATCAAAGATCTGATCAAAGATCTGATCAAAGATCTGATCAAACATGTGATCAAAGATCTGATCAAAGATCTGATCAAAGATCTGATCAAAGATCTGATCAAAGATCTGATCAAACATCTGATCAAATATCTGATCAAAGATCTGATCAAACATCTGATCAAACATCTGATCAAAGATCTGATCAAAGATCTGATCAAACATGTGATCAAAGATCTGATCAAAGATCTGATCAAAGATCTGATCAAAGATCTGATCAAAGATCTGATCAAAGATCTGATCAAAGATCTGATCAAACACGTGATCAAACATCTGATCAAACATCTGATCAAACATCTGATCAAACACATTATCGTTCAGCTGAGGGAGAAACTCAGTATTTCACGCTGCAGGTCTTCAGGTAAACAACCAGTGGAAACTATTTTTCTAAATGACTGGAGAAAATTTGACTGAACGATTTTCATGTTATTAAAATTCTCCACTGGGTCACAGAGAGATTAGAGGCGGAAACTGGGAAACTGGGAAACTGGGAAACTGGGAAACTGGGAAACTGGGAAACTGGGAAACTGGGAAACTGGGAAACTGGGACGATGTCCTGATTCTGTCTGCAGGGAGACCAGCTGGTACCGAGAGCTGGTTCTGATGATGGAGTTCTGATGGGTTCTGATCAGGTCCTGATCAGGTTCTGATCGGGTCCTGATCGGGTTCTGGTCCTCTGTGTTCTGATCGGGTCCTGATCAGGTCCTGATCGGGTTCTGGTCCTCTGTGTTCTGATGATCAGGTTCTGATGGGTTCTGATCGGGTTCTGATCAGGTCCTCATCAGGTTCGGATGGGTTCTGGTTCTCTGTGTTCTGATCGGGTCCTGATCAGGTTCTGATCAGGACCCGATCAGAACCTGATCGGGTTCTGATCGGGTCCTGATCGGGTTCTGGCCCTCTGTGTTCCAGCGGTCCAGGGATCCTGCCCAGTGATCTACCATCAGACTCAGATCTGCGCTGTAACAGGATCAGCTGTGACCATCAGCTGCAGCTTCTCTCCTCCAACCAGAGATCCTGGTGGGTTCTGGTCAGGTCCTGATGCGGTTCTGGAAACTCTGTGGTTCCTTAACGGCCGTCCTGTGGGTCTGAGGTCAGAGCCGGACTCCGCAGGTCGGGTTCAGACTCTCTGTGGTCCGACCGCCTGCACTCTGAGACTCACGGACCTGAGAGAGAGCGACTCGGGCCGGTACCGGTTCTGGTTCAGAACGAACCATGGGAGTGATTGTGGTTCTCCTGGAGTCTCTCTGAATGTCACAGGTAACATTTCACTGCCTCGTGTCTGTAAGAGCGTTTCTGTGTCTTCATGGTTTCTGTGTTCAGCTCTGCAGGTGAAGGTTCTGAAGTCGGAGCTGAGAGGAAGTTTCACCAGAGCAGATCTGAAATGTGTCAGCAGCTGCCAGGCGGATCATCAGTCCTACATCTGGACCAGAAACAGGCGGGACATCCTGAACCAAACGTCTGCTTCTGTTTCAGTCTCAGTTCATCCTGCAGACTCATATTCCTGCTCTGTGAAGGGAAACCAGGCGTTTCCGTCTCCATCGGTCTGTGAGTCTCTCCTCCACATCAGCTGATCTCCTGATGTGATTCTTTATGATTCTCTGCTGTTTAGCAACAACACATTCAGTCTGACCATGTCTCCTCCTGCAGATCCTCCTCTTCCTCCCTCCGTCTCAGTCAGTCCCTCTGCTGAGGTCCAGGAGGGAAGTTCAGTGACTCTGACCTGCAGCAGCGATGCTAACCCAGCAGCTAGCTACTCCTGGTACAAGGACAGCATCACCAATTCTCCCAGTAAAGACTCCCAGCTGGTCTTCAGCTCCATCCAGTCCTCTGACTCTGGAAGGTTCATCTGTAAAGCTGAAAACCAGCTGGGCTGGAAATGGTCTAAATTCAAACTGATTGATGTTAAATGTGAGTAAAGCTGATCTGATTCCTCATCATGTTTCCTTCTCCTCTGCTGCTGTTGTTCACTAATCAGCTTCTAGATGAGCTTAGATGATTCCTGATCTACAGTCAGGAGTTTCAAACCATCAGTGATCCTGAAAAGCAGCTCAGAGTTTCACAAACTGGAGCCAGGATGAACACATGAATCCTTGCTGGGCTCTCCTGCAGTTCATCTGCTGCTAATTTAATCTGTGTGACAGGTATTGTTGAACCTACGTAAAACCACAGACAGCGTAGATCAGTTTTCTGACCAAGCTTTTGCAAAAGGAGAAGACTCAGCAATCTGCTCCTCCGAGCCGTTCGCTGAGCGTTTTAAAGACCTTTGGCTACGGCTTGTCTTTTATTATCAAGCAAAAAGAGGGAGGACAGGTAAGCAAGACAGGAGAGACAAAATACTTCTGCACACAGGCAGTTTCTCAAGTAAGGAGTAATCCAGTAGATAAAGAGGCAGCAGTGGAAACTTAATTCAAGGTCTGGGAAACACAGTTAACATGAAGACGGACAGGCAGATGGGGCCTGCAGGTCAGTTAGAGCACTTTAAATAAGAATCACAATAATCTATAACAATATAATGTTGGGTTAATGATCTAAAGTCATAATGAATGTAAGAATGATAACACAGAAAATCCTAACACTGTGAAACCTAAAATTCATGTTGCTCCAATTTAAGCTCGAAGCTAATAAACTATCACTCAATGCAAACATGAAAAGGAAACATTGTTTGTAGAAATCATGAACAAAACATCAACAATGTGTTTGTAGCAGCTGACAGGCTCACAAACCCTCCTGAGACGGAAACACCTGAACTCTAACACACCTGCAACCAATTAACCAATTAGAGGATTAATCTACAAATCCGATATCAGTTTAAGAAAATACATTTCAACAATCAAACATGGAAACTTACAGAAATTATAAATAAATTAAGATATAAAACACTGATAAAAACAATAATCTGGACACATCACTACTGCAGAATTACAGGCTGACCTCTGACCTCTGACCTCTGAATTATCAGCAACATTATTGAAAAAACTTAATTTAAAGTTTAAACTGTTTAATTCAACGCCTGGAGAGTCGGGTCGGACTCTCCGGTCCAGAACTCAACTGGTTTGAATCTTACCTAAAGAACAGGGATTTCTTTGTTTCAGTCGGAAACTTCTCATCAGAGAGGTCAAAGGTCACATGTGGGGAACCCAAGGTTCAATCCTAGGACCTCCTATTCAATATCTACATGCTTCCACTGGCTCAGGTATAACAGGAAATAATATCAGTTACCATAACTATGATGATGCACAGCTCTACATTATGATGTCACCAGGTGACCTTTGACCCCATCCAGTCACTGAACAGATGCTGAGAACAGATAAATGTGAGGACAAAACTTTCTCCAGCTGAACAGAAACAAACTGAAGTTATTATTGGACCTAAAGAGGAGTGATCTAGAGTTATAGATCTAGAGCTACAGATCTGGAGTCATAGATCTAGAATCATAGATGTAGAGTTATATATCTAGAGTCATAGATCTAGTTATAGATCTAGAGTTATATGTCTAGAGTTATAGAAATAAAGTTTTAGATCTAGAATTATATATCTATAGTCATACATTTATAGATCTAGAGTTATATATCTAGAGTTATAGAAATAGAGTTTTAGATCTAGAGTTATAGATTTATAGATCTAGAGTCACAGATCTGGAGTCATAGATTTAGAGTTATACATTTATAGCTCTAGAGTCACAGATCTAGAGTCATAGATCTATAGTCAGCACCCAGCTTAGGGTTATTACAGGTAGAAACCTTCAGAGATGCTTCTGGTCTTTTTGGTGCCTGAAGCTGTTTTTTTAAATCCTCTCTGCTCCTGTTGGTTCTTTTTAATCCCCAGTTGTTGTACTTCATACACAGAAACAAACATGCTTCCTCCTGCAGATCCTCCTCTTCCTCCCTCCGTCTCAGTCAGTCCCTCTGCTGAGGTCCAGGAGGGAAGTTCAGTGACTCTGACCTGCAGCAGCGATGCTAACCCAGCAGCTAGCTACTCCTGGTACAAGGAGGATGAAGAGTCTCCAAGAGCTTCAGGGCAGACCTTCATCATCACTGACGTCAGACCTGAACACAGTGGAAATTATTCCTGTAGAGCTGAAAACACCAGAGGAAGGCAGAGCTCCACCGTTCACCTGGAGGTCAAAGGTCAGTTATTCTCATCCAGACAGTAACACTGTAGTGAGGCCCAAGAAGACAGAATGAAGATGACATATTTATGATCTGATTTCTGTTTTTCATTGAATATTTCCTTTTAGATGCTTTCCTGTCATCAGTAGAAATGATGGATGCTGTGAGGCTGGTTCCGGTGGTTCTGGTTCCGGTGGTTCTGCTGGTCTTGTGTCTGTGGACGAGGTGAACCAGTAACAACCAGTTTAATCAACACTTTCTGTGTCTTTTCCTCAAAACTCTGCATGTTTATTCCAGTCAGTCTGAATTCTAGCTTTGCTGTGTAAATGAATTCAGGATGAAGAAAACTGGAGCAAATGAAGCTGCAGAGATGATGCAGGTAAGGAAAACTGTTCTGGACCTGGACGGTAAAAACATCGGCCCAAAGCGCTTCGCCCGACCGGAACAACCTGTTTATATAGACGAGTGTGTCTGAGGTCAGCATCAGCTCAGCAGGTCAGGTTAGATCAGCATAAGTGGATCAAATTCAGTTCAGGTCGTCATGAGTCTCTTTACAGGACAGTCAGGTACAATTCCCAAAAATAAACACAATCCATACAATCGGATCGATCGGATCACAGATTCATATTCAGTTCAATAATTTCAGCCTTGACTGATCTTATGCTTCAATCCGGTGATGTTCAGTTGAAGGAAACCCAGTTAACTGCATCCAGTCACCAGGTTTTAATCTGTTTTCTGCTTTGTTCTTATATATTAGTTCTTGCATGTGGAGACAGTGGAAAGAAAAACTGCCTTATAACAGGAAGAAACCTCCAGCAGAACCAGAACCTGGTAAACAGTCATTTAGCAACTTGGAAGGAAAAATCAGGGAAGCATCGACCCAGAGGGAAAAAAAGCTCCAGAACTGATTTACTACATTTTAAATCTAAAGGCTGGAGATCAGAAAGTACAAGAACAGCTCAGAAAATTAAAAACTGCCTCCTGAATGATGTAGATTCATAACACATAGAGTGAACTACTTCATGGCTTTGGTCGTTTACACAGAAGGAAAACCCCATCATGACAGAAATACCAGCTTCTGAAAACTATTTTCATTTCTATTCCCCCAATATTTGGTTGAACCTGTTCATGGAGTCATTTCTGATTGATTTCTGTCAGATTGATCCTGATTATCAGAACATCTCAACCCTGAAGACGATCAGTTCGGCAGATCGAAGAGGAGCAACGGAGCAGCAGAACCACCTGCAGTCGGGTTTTTATTCCTCAGAACAAAACTAATGTTCAGTAAACGGTAGTAAATATACGGATCTAAAATACTGTAGTTACTTTATAAATAACCACAATATATTAAAATTCTGCTGTTGTTGATCTTCCAGACCTCTCAGGTCTTCTGGTTCTGGTTCTGGTCTGGATCAGGACCAGAACCTGACTTCCTTAAAATAAAACCCTTTATGATGGTTATTTTGTTTGAACCATAATAAATGAAACATTGATCAGCATATTTCATGTTTGTTTCTGGTTTTTAATGTTGATTTTATGGTGTTTTTATGACGTAAAGCACTTTGAACTGCCTTGTTGCTGAAATGATTTATTAAATGTTGATTCTAAATTTTATTTTGTTTTTGTTCAGAATGTTGAAAAGAAACTTAAAATGTTTTTGTGAAATATTAGTCCATCCTATAATTATCACATTAAAATGCCTTTAAAAGTCCAGCCTGGCCGACCAGCAGCAGAAAGTGGTGACTTCTCTGCAGGATGATTTCTGCTCTGCTGTTATTTGTTTGGGGTAAATTTTGGGAAAAAAAAAAATCCAGATTCTAAACAGTTTAAACCAAAACACTGATTCACTTACATGCTTGTAGGAAGCTGACATGTCTGGATTCATTTCACCTCCAGGTCTGAAAGGGTTAAAAACTGAACTTTAAAGAAGCTCACAAAATAGAGCAACAAAATTCAACAACAAAAATAAATAATGAGATTTACCTTTTAAGGCTGATTAAAACAAATGATCTCAGCTGGTCGGGTTCTCTGCATGAAGACCTTGAAGCATCTCAGCAGTGAGGAGAGGAAGGAAGTGTTTGAGTGATCTAATATCTGCTGCTGCAGACTGAAGATCGTTCAGATGCTGTTAATGAGTGTTGGTGAAACTCTGAGGGGAGCAAGCGGCGTTTATCCTGCCTGAAACGTCTCAGTCAGACCAGACATGGGTTCACCGTCAGCTGGACTTCTGGTCGTCCTTCTCTCCGTCTCAGGCACCGCTTGGTTTTATTCACTGAAGTCAGAGCGACGAGGAAACATGGACTCTGGTAACGGCACTCATTCTATAATATGGCTGAAAAGTCCTGAGTCGTCTTTATTTCTTTTTATTCTGAAGTTCTTTCAGACTTTTTTTTGGCATTTGTTGTGTTTTGTGAGGAAACAGAAATTTGGCTTTTCAGAATAAAATGTTTTACTTAAATTATAAGAAAAATGCTACAGTAGGTGATCAGTAACTGAAACACAGAACATGTGAGATAATTTCTGATAACAAAAACCCTTTTCAAAAGATTCGTCATCAGAAATTATGGAGGAAAGCAGCTAAATCTCAAATAAGAACATTAAAGATGCCAAAATCCTGAGGAATTATTGTTGAAGATTACAAGATGAAGACAGAAGGAAGTATCTGCTCCACCCAACCCCATCCTTTCTCCATCCTGCTCTGATCCACCCTACTCCACTCTGCACCACCCTGCTCTGCTCCACCCTGCTCCACCCTGCTCCACCCAACCCCACCCTGCTCTGCTCCACCATTCCCCTCCCTGCTCCATCCTGCTTTTATTTGTTGTTTTTAACTGAGAAAACACCAGCAGGTTCAGCTTTAGTGAAACCTGAAGTTCTGTATGATGTTTCCTGTCAGCAGCAGTTCTTATCTATTTCACACAGATCTATAGCTGCTTCTGTTCAGCCTCAGCATGAAGAGACATGAAGATCTGCAAGAAATACTGAGACCAACCAAAAATAACCATTTTCTCCCAATTGGCAAGAAGTGAAAAAAGACAAGAAACTGAAAAAGGTTTTTGTTCTTGGTGAGATCTGCACAGAGATGAAGCAGATGTAACTTCCAGCCATCATAAATCATCAACAACAAGCTGTGACTGACAGGTTCATGTCTGCAGATGGACAGCAGCAGCTGACCCAGGGCCTGCAGCGAACCGGACACTTTTTCATAGAGAAATTAAAAAGATCATAATCCAGACCCAATGATGCTTCCAATCAAAACCAATGTGGAGAAAAGGACTCATGTCAGGACCTTAGATTGTTTGACTTGTTTTTGGGTTTGGTTATTATTTCTGTTTCTGTTCTGAAAGCTAAAGCCAGTGAATCCAGTTTGTTTCGTAAAACGGTGGAAACAAGTTGTCACAGGACATTAAGGAGCTCCGATCGATCTGCTGCCACATGCAAGATGGCGGCGCCGAAACTCAGACCTCCATGAGGCGTCTAGTATTCATGTCTATGACAACACCAGAGTCTGTTCATCTGCTCTACTGCTAGCAAAACAAACGCACTGATTAAATAACATGAAAGTAGAGCAGTTCCCTAAAAGCCCAACAGAGGGCAGCAACGCTCCATGCAGATCTCAGGTCAGCCTCCAGCTGTGGTTCCACCGATCCAGGAAGAACATCCGATCCAGTAACCGGGCCTGATAGCTGGGGACTGGATGGTGTCCTGATTCTGTCTGCAGGGAGACCAGCTGGCTGTGGCTGGCTGGTTCTGATCGGGTTCTGATGGGTTCTGATGATGGGGTTCTGATGGGTTCTGATCGGGTTCTGATCAGGTCCTCATCAGGTTCGGATGGGTTCTGGTTCTCTGTGTTCTGATCGGGTCCTGATCAGGTTCTGATCAGGACCCGATCAGAACCTGATCGGGTTCTGATCAGGTCCTGATCGGGTTCTGGCCCTCTGTGTTCCAGCGGTCCAGGGATCCTGCCCAGTGATCTACCATCAGACTCAGATCTGCGCTGTAACAGGATCAGCTGTGACCATCAGCTGCAGCTTCTCTCCTCCAACCAGAGATCCTGGTGGGTTCTGGTCAGGTCCTGATGCGGTTCTGGAAACTCTGTGGTTCCTTAACGGCCGTCCTGTGGGTCTGAGGCCAGAGCCGGACTCCACAGGTCGGGTTCAGACTCTCTGTGGTCCGACCGCCTGCACTCTGAGACTCACGGACCTGAGAGAGAGCGACTCGGGCCGGTACCGGTTCTGGTTCAGAACGAACCATGGGAGTGATTGTGGTTCTCCTGGAGTCTCTCTGAATGTCACAGGTAACATTTCACTGCCTCGTGTCTGTAAGAGCATTTCTGTGTCTTCATGGTTTCTGTGTTCAGCTCTGCAGGTGAAGGTTCTGAAGTCGGAGCTGAGAGGAAGTTTCACCAGAGCAGATCTGAAATGTGTCAGCAGCTGCCAGGCGGATCATCAGTCCTACATCTGGACCAGAAACAGGCGGGACATCCTGAACCAAACGTCTGCTTCTGTTTCAGTCTCAGTTCATCCTGCAGACTCATATTCCTGCTCTGTGAAAGGAAACCAGGCGTTTCCGTCTCCATCGGTCTGTGAGTCTCTCCTCCACACCAGCTGATCTCCTGATGTGATTCTTTATGATTCTCTGCTGTTTAGCAACAACACATTCAGTCTGACCATGTCTCCTCCTGCAGATCCTCCTCTTCCTCCCTCCGTCTCAGTCAGTCCCTCTGCTGAGGTCCAGGAGGGAAGTTCAGTGACTCTGACCTGCAGCAGCGATGCTAACCCAGCAGCTAGCTACTCCTGGTACAAGGACAGCATCACCAATTCTCCCAGTAAAGACTCCCAGCTGGTCTTCAGCTCCATCCAGTCCTCTGACTCTGGAAGGTTCATCTGTAAAGCTGAAAACCAGCTGGGCTGGAAATGGTCTAAATTCAAACTGATTGATGTTAAATGTGAGTAAAGCTGATCTGATTCCTCATCGGTGGTGATTTTTTCAGGACCATTGGGGTCAGAGGTCACCAAGCAAGGCCGAGTCGCTTCAGACCAGTCAGCCTTTCAGGTTGATGCGGTGATGTAGTGACTCTGGGTTCTGATGGGTTCTGGTCAGGTTCTGATCGGGCATGATGCTTTTGGTGGCTGATTGAAAAACTATTTATTTAAATTGCTTATTTTAAATATAATTTATGAAAAATGTTTTTCCATTATTTGGGAAGCAAATAACTTATTCGCCTCTATTTTTAGAGCATAGAGCTGCAAAGCATAGATTGTGCCTTACAGACAAACTCACATCAGCTCAACATTTTCTAAACCTTTTGAAAACTATAAATGATCATCAATCGATTCCTTTGTTTAATAAACATGAACATTTAGACGGTTTGATCCATGTTTCACCATAAATGTTGCATATCAGGATAAAATCTGGAACAAGTTACCAGATTCTGAAAGTGGATTCTGAGTTTTCTGATTTCAAACACAGAAATAAAACATGAAGTTTTGGTCATTGTTGACACATTTTAGGTGTTAAAGCTGCTAGATGCAGTTGGTCAGTGTGGCACATCACTGCTCATTAACACCCGTCTGGTTTCTGCCATGACATCAGATCCACCAGTTTCACTGCAAGCCTTGAATATTTTTCATTTAGACGTTTTAGTGCGAATTGGAATAAAACAAATAAACTTAACAGACGACAAACTGGAGAGCATTCCTGCAGACTTCAGTGCCTCGGATCATAAAGTGTTTGTCATGTTTTCTTTAGGGTTAGGGTGATGGTGGATGTTATTAAACCCAAAGTAAGGACTGAATGGCTGTTAGCTTCAAGATGTCTAATTATTCTCATGTCTGCTGCTCAGAAATTTATGTTTTTAAATCTTTTTTCTTCTTCTCCTCCTGCAGATCCTCCTCTTCCTCCCTCCGTCTCAGTCAGTCCCTCTGCTGAGGTCCAGGAGGGAAGTTCAGTGACTCTGACCTGCAGCAGCGATGCTAACCCAGCAGCTAGCTACTCCTGGTACAAGGAGGATGAAGAGTCTCCAAGAGCTTCAGGACAGACCTTCATCATCACTGACGTCAGACCTGAACACAGCGGAAATTATTCCTGTAGAGCTGAAAACACCAGAGGAAGGCAGAGCTCCACCGTTCACCTGGAGGTCAAAGGTCATCTTTACCTTCAGCTTCCTGCGGGTTTAAGTCACTGACAGGAGAAGATGAGACTCTGGTCATTTCTCCAGAACCAGAGCAGAACTCTGATCCAAACTGTCTAAATTCAATGTGAAAACCTCCATCATGGTTTAGGTAACAGAGTTTTCTTGTTCAGGATCTGCAAATGCTGCAGGAAGTGCTGCTGTTCTACTTCCTGTCGTCTTCCTCTCTGTGTGTCTGTGGATCCGGTGAGCGGTTCTGATCCATTAATGATCATTAAACTCATTCAGTCATGTCAGACAGGCTCAGTCCTCTGCTCTTCATCAATCCTCCTCAGCAGGAAGAAGAGGAGCTCCAAGGAAACACCTGAGCTCAGAGCCGACGACCTGCAGCAGGTGAGGACGCTCGGCTTCCTGAGGGACAAAACAGCCTCTGGTTTGGACTCTTTGGTAAAAACCTTTTCTCTGCTACCATGCCCACCATCTGAGTGTTCAGGAGGATCCAGAGCAGCAGGATGAGCTTCAGTACGCCAGCGTCCGCTTCATCAGGAAGCAGCCAGACGGAGCAGCTCAGAGACCCAGAGGAAACGAGAGGTACTGAGAACACTGCTGCTGCAGCAGCTGGTGGTGCAGCTGCTGCAGCAGCTGGTGGTGCAGCTGCTGCAGCAGCTGGTGGTGCTGCTGCTGCAGCTGCTGTTGGTGGTGCTGCTGCTGCAGCAGCTGGTGGTGCTGCTGCAGCTGCTGTTGGTGGTGGTGGTGCAGCTGCTGCTGCTGCTGCTGCTGCTGCTGCTGCTGCAGAGAGTCATGTTCACCCCTAGGTGAGCCGCTGCTCACACTGAGACGTCTGCAGCACAGAGACTGAGCTGCTGCTAAGAGACTTTAACTAGACCGCTCTAACTTCAGATCCATCCATTTTATTTAAGCAGAAATAAAGACAAACCGATTCAGGTTAGACAAAATGTTTTATCAGACTCCGTCTGTTCAGTCAGAGTCTGATAAAACTCTGCAGGTTATTATTCTAAAGACAGTTCAGTCAGACGACTCAAAATTGATCTGAGTTATAAAACTAATTGGTAAAACATTTATGATTTCTCCTGCTGCATGTTCAGAACCTCCTGCTTTCTCTCCATCTCTCCCAGATCCAGACATGAAGACACCAGAGAGGATCCAGCCGCACTTTACAGCACCGTCAACAAACACAGGAACTGAAAACAGCAACAACTCTACAACGCTGATATTTTCCTTTTAGTTTTTACATGTTGTGTATAAATATCATCATCATTCATGAAAACAACGGGGGATGATGCGGGTTGAGCCTCGTATTTTATCCAATTGTGTAATTCTGCTGTTTGGCCACCAGATGTCAGAATCAGAAATATTTATTCCTTAAACTGCTCAGTTTGAAAACTGGTTAAAGTTATCATTACTATAATTATAATAACCAAATAATCACCATAAAAATGAATGGCAAAAGCATCTTAATAGATTTAATCAAAACAAAATATTTATCTGCTTGAGATAAATGTGAATCTGATGAAGCTCTATTGTCTCCTTTGTGACATTTATTTGGGTTTTTAGCCTGTCAGGAGAAAACGATGGACATAATTATTACGTCATATTTGTAGTTTTAATAGAAAGCTAAATATTTAGTTTAACTACATTTGATTAAAACAAGTACAACATGTGCAAACAGAAATACACCAAAATAATTTCTGATCTAACAGAACTAGGGTGAGTTCTGGTTCTGGACTAAAGCCTCGTTTGGATCCAGACGGGCCGCCGAACGGTCAGAACCGACCCTGTCTGAGGCTGCAGCCATCATCTTCCTCGTTCTTCATCAGGCGTCTGACGGCAGCACAGGAGGATGAGCCGACACTGACTGACCTGTGTTATTATGGGATGGTTGGTGGGAATGGGTTCTTCAGCATGAGGATCTCAGGTCCGGTTTGTTATGAAGAGACACAGAGAACAGAACTGTTCTGCTAACCGTCTCTGACCCACAGCGGAGACGTCCGTCCGTCTGTCCAGACCAACTAGAGACGGACCTGCAAACGGACCTGGATCATCTGGACCCAGGAAGTTTTAAATCAGGTTCATGTCTGAACTATAAACCTTCTGAGGTCAAAACCGTTTAATACTTCAGTCGAACACAAGATGGAGCCAGTTTACTGTTAATAACAATAAAATCTTTACTCAGTTCCTGACAAAAACTCTCATTAAAGGGAAACATGTGAGATAAAAGGTGATTCACATCAAACTCTGAGTTTATAAACCTGCTCACTTTCTGTCAGCTGTGTAGATCCATGAAGGTTCAGATCCAATGAAGTTTGTTCTGCTAAATGTTCACATCAACATCAAGCAAAGATTTTTATTTCATAAAACAGGAATCCTTTCTCTGCGACAGGATCAGGAAAATGATGTTTCCTGTCAGGTTGGTCTTCACTTCCTGAGCTGCTGACGACATCAGGAGGCTCATCTAGAGATGAATTATAATGTTTAACAGGGAGGTTCTGCTGTTTGCTCTCATCATTAGAAGAGCAGGAAGGAAAATAATCACATTTTAAACAAACTTAAATGCAAAATGTGAAACATTTTTGTTGGTTTTTAACATTAATTAATTTCTCATATTCCACTCGTGTGTTTGGATTAGAAACAGACCCAAAAGGAAAAACGATCTGATGTCGTTTATTACTTTATTGCATTTAGTTCCCACATCAGGATGATGATGATGATGATGACGATGATGATGATGATGATGATGATGATGATGACGATGATGATGTAGCTGCAGCAGCTGCTGAAGCTGAAGTTTCTGAACAGAGCAGAATCATGATGTGACTGAGGTCTGGTGCTGTGGTTGGTTCTGCTGGTTCTGGTTCTGGTTCTGATGTGTTCAGGTTCTGGTTCTGATTCTGATGTGTTCAGGTTCTGGTTCTGGTTCTGATGTGTTCAGGTCACAGTGTGGCTGAATGCTGAACAACAGGAAGAGCCGTGCGGTTTCCCCCAGCAGAGGAACCAGCAGCTGCTGCAGCAGCTGCAGCATCAGACTTTAGCTGCTGATTCTCTGACTGGAAAACCTTGAAGCTCACCTTCAGCTGCCACCAGAACCAAACTCCATCAGAACCAGTCGGACCGGAGGCTGCAGCCGGTTACCTGGAGTCCATCGGAGAGAGGACTGCAGAGGAGGAAGTGATGTCATCATGGTGGTTTGTCTGTGGGTCATGTGACCTCCTAAGGTCCAGATCAGAGCTGATCTCAGTCTGAGTCTCTGCTGCTGAAGACGAGATGGAGACGCTGCTGACAGCTCTGATCCGTGAGTTACAGCCTGGTTCTGGTTCTGGTTCTGGTTCTGGTTTAGGTTCTGGTTCTGGTTCTGATTCTGATCATGAATGTTTCCTCAGGACCAGTTTTCAGTAGAATATATCGATAAATGACTGTTTCATCATTTTACTGCAGTCTCCTCTGCGTTCAGTTAAAATGTTGAAGTTTTTAACGTTTTCATGAAGCCGTAATTTGGTTTTGTACAAATAAAAACTGATAAAATGACATTTAAGTCCAACTGTTATCTTAAACTTTGTGAATGTTGATGAAAACATTAATCTCTGAATGTATGAATGAATGTAAACTATTTCACTAAATCTATTAATTCAGTCAAAAAGTCACATTTGTTACTGTAGAATCTGAAGTTTTCATGAACAGTAACTGAATATTCTGTCCTGAAAGGAAGATCATTTCTTCCTGTGTTTTTACAGTCGTCAACATTATATTTAAAGGGGCAGTGTTATGTGTTTTCTAGGCACATGGAGGCCATTTTACAACATAATCAGGTTTCAGTTGATATAAAAATGAAATATATCAAATGACTTAAAAAATGTTACTTCCTGACTTATCACTTGAAATTGGGCCTCTGTCTCTTTAAGAAACTCCTGCTCTTCCTGAAGCTCCGCCTCCAGGAAGTCATCACAACATGGCTCCTCTATTAACCCTTTAACGTTTTAACTAGCGCTGCTCTGAGCTGCAGCTCCTATAAGGAGCTCAGCAGCTGGTTGCTAATTGCTGCCGGCTAGTCTGAAGGAGCTGAGTGGGGAGGAGCTGCTTCCTCTCTGTCCATCTTCCCTCGATCCGTCAGACGTCTGGGAAATGAAACCAGCAGGTCCAGAACTGGACTGGACTTCTGCAGAGTCGACAGATTATCAGTCCTATAGAAAACTGAGGAAATGATGAAGGTCTAATAAATATCATGAATATTAAACATTAATGCAAATCATATTATTTCCTTTCTGTTGTCCAAATACAATATATGTTTTCTAAATATGATGTAATTTTTATCAAAATGAGTCAAAATTTAATTGTTCAAACCTGAATTTGCTTTTATCTTTTAGACAAAAACATTTAATGATATTTCATCTTTATTAAAGACATTCAGGTAAATATTTTCAATCTGTGTTTTCCAGTGACTCTGGGATTATCTGCTGGACAGGAAGTGAAGGAGAATCTGACAGGAACCGTTGGAGGAACCGTCACTCTACCTGGTGCTGTCACAGAGACAGAGACAGAGACAGGATTTCTTTCATATGGAAGAGCAATCATTGCTTCAGTGTCTAACGGTGAACTTAATATTATTGTTAAGAACATTTATCAGAACAGGCTTCAGTGGAACCGAAGCTCTGGACTCTTTAAGATCACAAACCTGCAGAGGAACGACTCAGGAATCTATACAGTTCAAAGAGGCGAATTTTCTTCTTCATATAATCTTCAGATTTATGGTAAGTATTTTTATTTAGGTATTTCTCTGATTGTCCTGATGGAATAAACAAAGTCTGAGCTCCATGTTAGTAATGATCATAATCTGAGATTAAATCAGCTCTAAATGTTTCTCTTCTTCTAACAGATTATAACTTTCCCCAGCAACAGATTAAAATTTATGAAATATTGTTTTCATTTCACAGATATTGTTAAAATGTATTCGACCAATAAAAATGAACACAGGAGATGAGATGATAAACTGAAACGCTCTCATTAAACGTCTGGATATTAATGTAATCAGATCTTTGTTAGTGAAGTTAAATATATTCTCTGCAGATCCAGCACCGACTCCTGCAGTAACAGCTGTTGATGTGACCTCTGACCTCTGCCTGTTGACCTGCTCTGTGGACAAACCAGCGACTCTGCTGTGGATCAGAGACCAAGAAATACAGAACCAGAACCGCTCTGCTCTGTATTTAACTGTTACTGTCCATAAAGAGGATAGAGCTTCATCATATAGATGTGCAGCAGCCAATCCTGCAGAGAACAAGACTGTTGATGCTGATGTGAGGATTCTCTGTGGATTCAACGAGACAGAAACTCTGAATGACAGAAGATCATGTGAGATTTACCACCGACTGTTATGAATGTGACCATATTCTGTAATAGTTTCTGTCAGATTTAGTTATTTGTTGTTTGTTTTGTTCCTGGTGACAGATTGGATCCCAGTTGTTGTCTCAGTCGTGGTTCTAATGTTTGTTGCTTTTGGAGTCTGGATGGTCAAACTGAAGTTTCTGGGCCGAAAGGAACCAGCTGGACAAACACAGAACAGGTTCGTTATTATTAATTTAAATATTGGAGACTCTCAAACAACCTCTGAGTTGTAGAGCAGCTGAGCAAATGAAATTACTGTTGACATTTCTACTGTTCAAAACTCAAGTCCAAACTTCGGCTAAAGATTCTTTATTTGGCATCAAAACCTTTGAAATCCAGTCAGAGAATCAGTTCATCAACGTCCAACAGGTCAAAGCAATAATCCATAAGGAAATGTTAAACGGGAGTTTTCCTCTCCACTGTCGCCACATGCATGCTCAGTATGAGGCTCTGCTGTAAAGTCAGACTGCTGGGTTTCTGTAGATAGAAACTTTTTCCTAAATTGAATAATAAACTAAACTTTCTTGTTCTATTTCTAGGATAAAATTGGAAATAATTTGATTGAAAGAACTGTGATATTTATGTATTATTTATAATATCCAGATTATCAGTAAATAATCTGGATATTTATTAAGTCAATATGGAAAGTGTAGCTCTATAATAAAATAAAAAATATTTAATCCAGGAAATGTAAATCCTCAGTTCTGAAGACAGAAACAAAATCAGTTTTATTTCTGTTTAAAACCCAGAGGTTCAGTTTGTCCTGCTGACGTTAAAAAGAAAACTGAACCCTGATCAAACATCACAGCCCACCGCACACACCTCCATATTGTCCCTACTGACAGACAATCTGTGCTAACAAGGTAATAATGCCACAAACTTTTTATTGTTCTCTGATCAAAAGATTCTTTTGAATACAAAATATTCAGAACTACAGCCAACATCAAAGGATTTGTAAATTTAAAGAACAAATTTGAGGATACATTGTTAAACTGAATATAATATTTGTTAACTTTGTTGTGTTTTTATGTTTTCAGATCAGGATATCCGTCTCCTCCAGAAGTTTCTCCTCAGGAAAATGATCCAACATTTACAACAGTCATTTATAGAACCTGAAACCAGGAAAAACCTTTAAAATGTTCCTGTTTTTAAATGTTTTATTTTCTCCAGTTTCACTTATTTTGGTGCAGAAGTTTAAACTAACTGAAGTTTATGGAAAACAAACTTTGAGCTGAACTGTAGAAAAAACAGATGCAATAAAATCACATTTATTTCTGTAGAATATTTATTAACTTTTATGACAAACTGCTGCATAGAATCACATCAAACAGATCTGCAGATGATTCTGGGTTTCTGATGATTTGTTTCTGTTTCCCTTAACGCTCTTTAAAACGAGACAATGTGTCTCAGTTTAATTTAGATCTAGAAATAATTTTTTTTTCCTGCATTCAAACTTTAATATTTTTATATTTAGGGGGAACAGTTCATCCCAGACTAACAGTCTGGATCCGAACAGGAAGCCTTTTGTCCCCAATACAGACCTGCAGTGACTCCTAGTGGACAGGAGGAGAAACTTCATTACCGTTCAGTGATGCACAAACAGCAAATTACAACAATAATTTAAATGTTAAGAACAAATCAACAAACAATGTGAGGAATAAATCAGAAGGGAGTAGGAAGCTGCTCCCTTCTGATTTATTCTTTCTCTGATTTAGAGAAAATTATGAACAAAAGTATTAAATTCTACCAAAGAATCAGAGAAAATCAGGATTTTACTCTGTGTGTTTTTCTCACCTCTGGAATATTTAAGTTTAGAGGAACTGGAGTTAATATTAACATATCAGATTATATAATGTGCAGAAAAACTCCTGACTGGTTGAAGGAGTTTCATGATTTATATAATAATATAATGTGATCAAACTTTTACATTTTAGAATATGATCAATTTAATGTTTCTGTGTTTTGTTTTCTATGGAAGGAAAATGAAATAATAATTTCTTATTTTTTACTGTTTTTTGTACTTTGTGACGTCTCTTCACATTGTGTAACTCAAAATGTTTTAATGTAAGTTCAGCAGTTCCACCAGAGGTTTGCTAATTTCTGCTGGCTAGTCTGAAGGACCTGGGGGGGGGGGGGGGGCGTCTCCTCTGAGTCCTCTCCCTTTTCAGCTGTTAGTTGCGATTAAAATATTTATCAAACATGAAGGAATGAAGGGAAAAACCCCAGATGTGTTTTTGATTAATATAAATGAAGAATAAGATAATAACATGAAAGGTGAAACCGGTTGGTTTAACCTGATACTGGCCCTTTAAATGAACGAATCGTCTTGGTGCTTTAGCCTCTATGGAACCGGTTCAGTAAATTCTGGAGTATTTGGGCCAGAACTCAGGGATGTTGATGAGATGTGGAACTGCAGCAGGATTTCTGTCCTGTTTGTTTTGTCAGCATCTGTTTTTCCACATCATTCAGCAGTTAAAGCTTCTCAGCACTGAGTTTTTCACCTCTAATGACACCTGGAGACACAAACACCTGCAGACAGAGCTGGGACTTCAACTCCAACACAAACAAAATAATTACGACATGAAGAAACTCCTGATATGAAACATGGTGAAATAGTTCAGGATGTTTTTGTTCCTTTGGAAACTAAAACTCATCTCATCACATAGAAATGAATATTTCAGCCTTTTTTCTGGTTCTGATGGTTCTGGATCTCAGAGAAGAAAAACAAACATTTAGTGTCTGGGGAAAAGGCGCCCCCTGGTGGTGATGCCTCATCATTTCTAAGAACCAAACAGTAAGAATGACTTATAATCAGTTTTATTTTTCTGGTTCTGCTGCTGATTCTTTGACATTATGAGATTCTTCCAAAACTCTAAAACCATTTCTGATCAGTGATGTCAGCAACTCCATTTGTTTCTATCAAACCAAACTCGTCTTTTCCTCCTTGGCTAATTAAAACTGAAGAATGAAATAAAAACTGATGGAAGTGAAACTAAAAGCAGCTGCAGACAGAAATCAGCAGGTTTCACTCAGACCAGGATCCAAACTCTGAGGTTTGATTTAATGTTTCACTTTTAGTTTGATTCTCATTCGAAGCAGAAGTTTCTTCATTTTGTCTCTTTGGTCAGGCTGACTGTCTGCAGCGTTGGGGCAGAGGTCACAGGGGTCACAGGGGTCACAGAGGTCACAGAGGTCACAGGGGTCAGCGGCTCTGACCTTCACACAGAGCCCTGCTGATGTTCCTCTGATCTGTTTGTTGAGGAAACTTCTGCCTGGATCGTTTTGTTCTGTAAATAAAGTGATGCAGGTTCAGACGTGGGACTGAGGCTGGATTCACTGAGCTGGGATGAAACTTGTTCTCCTTCTCCTCCTTCTTTCCCAGATTTCCCACAAATGTCAAAATGAGGAAGATGGAGCCTCGTGTATCAGAATGAAGGATCCTGGAGTCAAACAACGACGAACAGAAACGTCCTTCAGTCGAATCTGTCGGTTCATCCAGATGTTTTCTTTCTGTTTTAGTTTTGAAGAGTCTGTAGTGAAGTGATTCATGCTAACTGCAATGTCCTTTAGCAACATGGCTGAGACACCAACAGACCCACCATGGAGATCAGCAGCAGACAAACTTAGCTGGATTAAAGCAGTAGAGGAGAAATGACCTGTTACTGTGGAATGAGAGCCAGCTGGTGGAAATAAATAACTCAGGTTACATTTGGCACACACATTCAATACTGTTTTTTGTTTCAGTATATATGTTTTAGATTTTTTCCTCTCCAAATCTGACAGGGCTGCACCACAGCGCCCCTGGTGGTCTGGATGTAGAGAGAATCCTGGTTGACCCAGATGGTTCCCCGTCCAGCTGCCGCCATGCTGACGATCCGATCCGGTCAGAAATCATCTGATCACATCCTGGACCTTCAGAGCGTGATGACACGTTCATCCTGGGGTTAAACTACAGATCAGGAACAGTTCCAGGAATCTCCAGGAAGTTCCAGGAAGTTCTGAATAAATGAGGAATCAAACATCCTGACTGAGAAACAGAAAGAGAACCATTTTCTGGTTCTGATCAATTAATATTAATGTGATTATTGATCAAATGAAGCTCAGGATGAGTTCAGGTCTCTCAGGTCTCCTCGCCTCATTGGTTCTGTTGGCAGAAATCCAGACGTTGATCTGATCCAAACATCCATCAAGTCCCAGCAGGATGAGCGGGAACACGGAGCGCTTCCCAGAAACTGTTTCTCTGGAATGTGGGAATTTTCTGGAGGGGATTTTTTTTATCTGCTGCTGATTTTCCACCATCTTTAACGAGATCAGAACAGATTCTCCTCTGGATGCGTACCAACATGCAGCTGTTATGATAAAAATGTTAAACCGATAAAATCTTCAGAGAGCAGAAATGTATTCAGAAGGTCTGAATAAATAAAGTGAAACATCTCTTTGTTCACCAGACAGCAGGTCCGTCTGAACGTCCAGAACAGGAACCATCAGATCAAACTGGAACCAGTTATCAGTTTGATTCCTGGTTCCAGTTCACCTGACAGGCGCTGATCCTCTCAGCCTCCCATCATGTCAGAACGATCTGAGTTTTATCAGGATTTTATGGGAGGAAAATGATGAAGGCCAAAAGTATTCATACTCCTGGCAGATTTGGGTTTAAAGGATCAATTTTATTTGACCGTCATGTTTTCTACTATCAGAAAGTGACATGAAGTCAAAGAGCGACTCAGTGGGAGAGCTAAAGATTAGGGTCATGGTGAAGAGGCCTTCCAATCTCAAACACTCTGAGACCAAAAATAAATCATCCAAAAACCAGCGTCAGGAAATCTGGAGTTCACAAACAGCCAGAGATATTATGGATTAGATTAGGTTAGAATGGCCTAGTCAAAGTCCAGATCTTATCACTTAAACTGATCACAGAACAGGAGAAATGGACCTGGAGCTAAAGGAACAGATTTGAATTTTGTATTATATTTTAAAAACTAAAATATAATCAGAAATCTGCATTTTTTTTGTTCATGTGGGAAAACAAGAGAATGTAAAAGTCCAGTTTCTGAATAAAGACTGAAGAGTCGGCACTAAACAAATTTATATATCACTACATAAAGAATGTGATAAAACCCTGGGTTCGATTCCCGGCCCGGTCCTTCTGCATGGAGTCTGCATGTTCTCCCTGTGCATGGTGGGTTTTCACCAGGTACTCCGGCTTCCTCCCACAGTCCAAACACATGACTGTCAGGTTAATTGGCCTCTCCAAATTGCCCCTAAGTGTGTGTGCATGGTTGTGTGTCTCTGTGTTGCCCTGCAACAGACTGGCGACCTGTCCAGGGTGACCCTGCCCCCCACCTGGAACGTTTCCAGAGAAACAGAAGCTGGATGATCAGCACTGTTAGCTCAGAGCTGCTGAAGCTACATGAATAAAAATACTGTTATCAAGCTAATGGTATGAAACTAATGGTATGAAGCTAACATCCTCAAGCTAATGTTATGAAGCAATGTTATCAAGCTAACTGTATGAAACTAACGGAATGAAGCTAATGTTCTGAAACTAATGGTATGAAGCAACGTTACAAGCTAATGGTTTGAAGCTAAAGTTATGAAGCTAACGTTCTGAAGCTAATGTTATGAAGCAATGTTATCAAGCTAACTGTATGAAACTAACGGAATGAAGCTAACATTATGAAGAATGTTCTGAAGCCAACATTATGAAGCTAATGTTCTGAAACTAATGGTATGAAGCAACGTTACAAGCTAATGGTATGAAACTAATGGTTTGAAGCTAAAGTTATGAAGCTAACATTCTGAAGCTAATGTTATGAAGCAATGTTATCAAGCTAACAGTAACGGTATGAAGCTAAACTTATGAAGCTAATCTTATGATGCTAACATTATGAAGCTAACCTTATGAAGCTAACCTTATGAAGCTAACATTATGAAGAATGTTATGAAGCTAACATTATGAAGCTAATGTTATGAAGCTAACGTTCTGAAGCTAACGTTCTGAAACTAACGGTATGAAGCTAAAGTTATGAAGCAACATTATCAAGCTAACGGTATGAAACTAACGGAATGAAGCTAATGTTCTGAAACTAATGGTATGAAGCAACGTTACAAGCTAATGGTTTGAAGCTAAAGTTATGAAGCTAACGTTCTGAAGCTAATGTTATGAAGCAATGTTATCAAGCTAACTGTATGAAACTAACGGAATGAAGCTAACATTATGAAGAATGTTCTGAAGCCAACATTATGAAGCTAATGTTCTGAAACTAATGGTATGAAGCAACGTTACAAGCTAATGGTATGAAACTAATGGTTTGAAGCTAAAGTTATGAAGCTAACATTCTGAAGCTAATGTTATGAAGCAATGTTATCAAGCTAACAGTAACGGTATGAAGCTAAACTTATGAAGCTAATCTTATGATGCTAACATTATGAAGCTAACCTTATGAAGCTAACCTTATGAAGCTAACATTATGAAGAATGTTATGAAGCTAACATTATGAAGCTAATGTTATGAAGCTAACGTTCTGAAGCTAACGTTCTGAAACTAACGGTATGAAGCTAAAGTTATGAAGCAACATTATCAAGCTAACGGTATGAAACTAACGTTATGAAGCTAACGTTCTGAAGCTAATGTTATGAAGCAACGTTATCAAGCTAATGGTATGAAACTAACGGTATGAAGCTAAAGTTATGAAGCTAACGTCCTGAAGCTAGCGTTATGAAGCTAACTGTATGAAGCTAATGTTATGAAGCTGACATTATGAAGCTAATCTTATGAAGCTAATCTTATGATGCTAACATTATGAAGCTAACGTTATAAAGCTAACGGTATGAAGCTAACAAGCAGAACCTCAGAATCAAACGTGTTCCTGAATTCCTCCCAGCGATGCTGCAGGGGGCGCTGTGGACTCAGAAACATAAATCCTGGTGTCAGCAGAGAAAACATGAATTGCTGATATGATCAAACAACGAACAGGAAAAGAAACGAACAATGATGGGAAACACAACAGGCGGAGAAACGATTAAACCACATGTGATATAACTAAAGGAACAGAAAAATGTTCTGTTAAATGTTCTGCTCTCGTCCTGTTGGACCGGTTCTTCCACTGATCACTGAACTCTGAGAACCTGGAAGTAAAAACCTTTTATTCTATATCTATATCTACATCTATATCAGATTATCACTGACTCCATATTTATAAGGATTCCTTGTGAAGATATTAATGTCTGAAAAACTGAATGGAAATGACCCCATGTGACCTTTAAATGACCTGGAACAGCCAGACATTTTTAGAAATGGTATTTAATATTGAAATATAAAAATATGGAGGAGGTTTTTGCTCAGTGTCACCCAGAAGGCAAGATTTTAAACTCAAAGGAAATAATCAAAGGTTTTCTGTCTGATCTATTTTGCAGAATGAAAAGAGATTTGGTGAAACAAAAACATTAATTCAATTTGATATGTTATTAATATTAAGATGAAGAAAAAATATTCAGCTGAAATTTCTCTGACCAAACAAACAAAAACACATTTCACAGGAATATGTTGAATCATTAATTCTGTAACGAAACAAAAAGCATCAGAGCCAAATAACAGAATAATAATTCTGGTCGGACTTTCAGTTATGAACAGTAAAAATCCAGAGGAGTTTATGACTGCTTAAGGTTAAAATTATGATGGTTCAATAATAATAAAGCAGCTTACCTCAAAATAAAGTATATAATAATCTAATGTGGTCATAAAATCAGACACCAGTCAGTCAACCATCAACTCTGATAATGATGATTCTTCTTTATTTTATCATCATGAAGATTAATCTGCTTCCACTTTTTATTCTGCTTCAGCTGCAGTTCACCTCCTAACCACTAGGGGTCGCTATCACAAAACTCTGTAACATAGCAGAAGAAGAGTCAGTGGGTTCCTAACAGACATTACTGCTCATCTTTGATGAAAGTTTAACTTGGAAACATCAATAGAATCAGTTCAAAATAAATGTAAAAAAGTGAATAATTTGTTGAGATGTCTCTCTGGACGGGAATGGGGATCTAGAAGTGCAAAGTCTCTCAGGCTCTCATGAGATCTACTCTGGATTATGGGAGAGTAGCAGATATGGCAGCTGCTGACCGTCATCTGAGAAAACCTGATAGGGAGCAAACACAAGGACTGAGGATTTGAGCTTTCAGAACATCTTTAGCTGCTCTACAAGTAGAAACTGGTGATTTTAGATTAAGAAGGTTGAAACTAATGTATGTGTACTGGGTGAACCTACAAGGACATAAGTATGATCATCCAGCTAAGATGGTGCTGAAGGACTGTTGGGAACATCATAAGTTAAATTGTAATAGTTTTGGGTGGATTGGGGACAAAAAGGCAAAACATCTTGGTTTAACTCTGGTCCAGTGTAATGTTACAGTTCCTCAATCTGAAATTCTACCATGGTTAGGATTGGAGGTCATCAGGGATCTCAGAGGGAATTTAACACACCTCATTGATGAGCACACACATCAATGAGGGAAAGACTCCAGACTGGGTTGTAGTTGATAGATATTTTGAGAGATATAAGGACAATATAGTTATATATACGGATGATCTAAAGGTCCAAATAGTGGTAGAACTGGGGCAGCAGTGAATATCACACACCATGAAGTATTGATTAAGAGAACAGCTGATCATTTAGCTGTTTCTACAGTTGAATTATCAGCCATTATATTAGCCTTAGAATGGTTGCTTGATAATATTAGGGAAGAAATACATTTATTATAGCATCAGATAGTCAAGCACCATTATTAAGTATAAAATCTTGCAGATGAAATTTATTATTAAGAATATAACAATTATTGGTTCATCCAAATAAGAAATGTTTTGTTTGATTTGTCTGGATTTCTGCTCATGAAGAAGGAAATGAGGAAGTAGATATTCTAGCTAAGCCTTGAAATCAGAAACTGTTCATTTGAATATTCCTTTGAGTAAAAGTGAGGGGAAATTTATTATTCAAAAAGAAATTAAGATTTGGCAGGATAAATGGGATAACCATGATTATGGGAGACATCTATATGCAATTCAAAAGAGTGTGGGAGGTAGTAACTGTTTGAGTGGAAAGAGGAAGTAGTTATGACTCGACTTAGAATTGGGCATTCTGGGATTAACAGTTCTCTCTTTAAAATAGGAAAGGGGGATTCTGGGGTTTGTAATTATTGTAATCAGGTGGAAACAGTGGAGCAGGTATTGTTAGAATGTGATGAATACTCAGAGGAACGTCAGCTTTTAAAGTTATTACTAAGCAGAAAGAATATAAGACTGTCTATGATCAATTAGGTAATAAATCAAATTATGTTAGAAATCTCTTATTCAGGTTTTTAAATAACACTGGGTTAATTAATCATATTTAGAATATGTGTATGTGTGTGTATGCCAGTGCATGCTCATGCATTCATACATGTATTAATGAGTGTTAAGATGTGGATTTACACATCGTACACATCATTGAAACTGAATCTAATGAAGGAGGAGGAGGAAGAGGACGAGAAAGAGGAGGAGGAGGAGGAGGAGGAAGAGGACAAGAAAGAGGAGGAGGAGGAAGAGGACGAGAAAGAGGAGGAGGAGGAGGAGGAAGAGGACGCTTCCACTGACGTCTGAATCCTTTGATTCTGAAGTTTCTGCGTTTTGAGAGTCAAATGTTTGCAGAGAGGGAGTCAGATATTTGACTCCTGCACATATTTCATCCTAAGGTGTTGGCACTGACCTGCAGAGAGGACTGTAACCCCTGAGAGAGTCCAGCTGAGCCTGAACCCATCATGAGGTCATTCCATCACAATCAGGTTTCTGTCCTGAAACAAAGGGACTCTTTGTCCTGTTTCCTTTGGTCCAGTTAAAGGCCGCTCCAGCTGCATCCCTCCAGGAAGAAACATCTGCTGCTTCTTTTCATGTTCAGACTTTTTATTACCACATTCTAAGCAAACAGTGCAGTAACAGATGAAATGCTGCAGTAACAGAAAATAATGTTCACAGAAAATTCAAGGCAATAAACAAAACTTAATACAAAAAATATGAAATGTTTGCAATAACAATAAGCTGCTTAATATCTACAGTGATAAATGACTTTTACACTGAGCTGTTTTACAGAACGGAGTTCCTGAAAGGAACAGCTGAAATGTTAGCCGTTAGCCGCTAGCTGTTAGCCGCTAGCTGTTAGCCGCTAGCTGTTAGCCGCTAGCTGTTAGCCGCTAGCTGTTAGCTGCTAGCTGTTAGCTGGTTCTGGTCTATAGGATGTTCCAGTTTAGCATAAACTGTTGTCAGATTGTTGTCGCTGCTTCCTGATGGTTCTGGAATATTTTCTTCCTGAGGAAAGAAAAACAGGAAACGGGTCAGAGAAACAGCAGGAAGCTGGTTCTGCTGCATCAGAACCACAGAACCAGGCTGTTTGGATCAGAACTAGGTTAAAGTGAAGCTCAGTGAAACAGACCAGAATGGTTTTTCTCCGTTAGGAGTTTAAATCATCTCTGTTGTTCTGAGTTCTGGTTTCGGTCGTCTCCAGTTGGACCTGAGCTCAGTTTTTCTGACAGAATCTCTGATTTGATATTTGGACCTTCAAACAAACCCAGCAGATCAGCAGGTTCTGCTGTGTCCAGCTCGTTTTCATCTCAGCCTCCAGAATCTGCAGGTTCTGATCTCTGCATGTTTTCTGATCATATTTCTAATGTAAACAGCGTCTCATGAGTTATCGGTTTATTACTGATGTGTTTGAGTTTCGTAGCTCCATCTGCTTCCTGTTCCCAGCAGACGGGTTTTATTCCCGTCTTTGTTCGGCTCCAGGTGTTCAGGTCTCATTATCTGTCCACTAGATACATGAGCCCTGCAGGCTGGAGTCAGATTGTCTCTGCCTTTGTGTTGATCCAGTTTCAGTTTCTCTGAACTGTACTGGATGATTCTCTGGCTGATTTCCCTCTGAACTCAGTGCTGCTCCTTTTCATTTAGAACGGCTCTAACCTTTAATCTTTATTCCAGGTTTGGTCTCTAATTTAGAATAACTATAATTATATGTTATTATGAACCATCTGAGCTGAAGCTCAGAGGAACATGTGGACCCATCGGTCTGCAGAGTGACTCGGGTCCCTGCAGCTACATTTAGCTCAGTTTGGCTCCTTAACCTGTTTTTACTTTTGCATTTCACACTTTATCTTTGTGAACAAACATCCTGTCAAACAGAACAGAACAGGATATTTGCTCAGTGATATCTGACTCCATCAACATGTTTAACCTTCAGGGAGGGAAGAGAAGCTCGGTTTACGATGCTGTATCCTAGCAACACCATCAGCCGAGGGGATTTCCATCTGGGCTTTAGATGGTTAAAGCAAAACAACCAACAAACATGAAGAAACAGCGACAGAATAAAGAGAATAAAAAGTTAAAATCCAGATGGGAATTAATCAACGTTCCTGTTGATATGAGTCAAAGCAACCAGGCTGAGGGTTTTAGTCTGGTTTAAAGGAAGTCAGTGTTTCAGCTGTTTTACAGTTTTCTTTAAGTTTGTTCCAGATTTGTGTTGCATAGAAGCTGAATGCTGCTTCTCCATCTTTGGTTCTGGTTTTGATGATACAAATTTCTTTATTTCAGGAAAAAATATGGCTGGAATAATAAAAACAGTAGAAAAAGAGCTAACTGAGTTGAAAACATGGTTTGATTATAATAAGTTGTCATTACATGAAGGAAAAACTAAATTCATGGTATTCTCTGGTAATCGGATCTATAATAACGTAAAGTTAAGCATAAATGGAGTTGAATTTTTAGGAATTATTATAGACAGTAAAGTTAGTTTGAAGCCTCACATAGAACATTAGAAATAAAGCTGCAAAAACTATTGGAATATTGTTTAAAATAAAAGATTTACTAAATGTTAAAGGCCTGCATGTTATATATTCCTCTATAACAGGAATATATGTTATAGAGAAATTATTTTAAATTGTCATTTCTTGGTGAGCTTCAGAAATCTGGGGAAATGCAAGTAAAACAAACATTGATGTATTTGTTAAGTTGCAAAAAAATCTATAAGGTTTATTAATAAGGTGGGAGACCAAGAACCAACTGATAAACTCTTCTTTCAAAGCAATATATTAAAATTTAAATATATTGTTTATATAAAAATACTGGAAATAATGTATAAAACACTGAACAAAATCCTTCCTTCTGGTGTTCAGAAATTATTTAAGTTAAGACAGAATAAATATAATTTGTGAGGTTTGTTTATATTTCAATGTGCAAAAGAGAAAAGCCAGATAAAATCTAGACGTGTTTCAGTGATTGGTGTGAAACTGTGGAATGAATCGAATGATGATTTTAAGTTACGTTCTTTCTTGGTGAGCTTCAAAAAGCTCTAAAATGTAAAATGATAACATCTTACGCTGTTATGTAGGTTTATTTATGCATTGGGAAGATATCTTGGTAGGTTGTTGTATAAAATAGGGCAGCAAGAATAAGCTTGGCTTCAGCCTGTTGCTTTTCTGGAGATTTATAAACTACCAGAACCAGTTCCTCTGAACCTGGAATGTTCTGCAGCTGGTAGAAGGCCGACTTTGGACCCGACTCTATGTGGCTCTGAAGGCTCAGGTCAGAGGTCAGAGGTCATCCTGATCCCTGATTTACAGCTGTAATAACTGAAGCTGTTTGCTGACTCTAGACCTATAACCTTAGATCTATAACTGTAGTTTTATAAGTACACCTATAACCTATAGCTCTAGATCTATAACTCTAGATCTATAATAATAGACCAATAACTATAGACCTATAACTCTAGATCTATAATTATAGATCAATAACTATAGACCTATAACTATAGACCTATAGCTCTAGATCTATAACACTAGATCTATAGTTATAGGTCTATAGTTATAGATCTAGTGTTATAGATCTAGAGCTCTAGATTGTTCCTCTTCAGGTCCAAAGGTAAAACCTCCAGTTTCGGTTCATCTGTTTCCTCTGCCTGTTTCTGATCACGTACCTGGTTTTGCCTTTTATCCTTAATACGAATTGGCGTATACTGGACTTCCTCTTCTCTTACAGAACCTGCTGAAATAAAAGTGAAATTTGTTGTTAAAACAAATGAAGCTTCTGTGTTTCTCTGAAGAACTAAAATAGATTATTTCCCCAGTGAAGCAGCAGAGACGTGACGCCCAGAAACAGTTTAGAAAAACAAAGATAAGAAAAGAAAGACGAACTGGACTCTGATCTGATCTGGAGGAAGGAGAAGAGACTCAGCAGTCAGCCTGGTGGATCTCCACTGGTGAAAAGATTAAAATCTGAACCTGATGGAAACAATTCAGAAAGTAAAACATCTGCCGTCTCTGAACAGATCCAGAAATGATCTGTTAGTGACTGAAATGTGAAAGTTTTAATATTTAATTCAGGTTTTATATCTAATTGATTCATGCAGACGGTTTGTTATGTTACAGCAGTCTGGTCTCCAGTTTATCCAGTTTCCCCTCCATGTTCTCTGTCATTTCCTGCCAGATTAAAAACAGGAAGCAGCGAATCGGAGGCAGCTGATTGGTCGGTTCCTTCCTGCTTCCAGTCAGGAAAACCGTTTCCTCCTCAGCTCCTGATCCCATTACAACCAGTTTGTTACAATCACTGCAGAACTGCATTTAACTGAAATTAACTTTAATTAAAGCAACATGGGGAAAACGTTAAACTGCAGCGGCCTTTGATTAAATATAACTGGATTTTAAATAGTTTCTTTAAAGCTCTGTAAACCCCCATCTGCTCTTTTTTAGGCTCATAAGATGAAAATCAGTCAAACTTTGAATTTTTCCCTTAAACTGAGCAAAAAGTCAGAAATAAACATTTTTAAATCTTAACCATATTTATGAAATTCAACATTGTTTTATTTTCAGCTCTAAAACTCAGAAAAAGAAAATCAGGTTCAGAAAACATCTTGTTAAAAAGAGTAAATAAAGTAACTTTGTTAGTTAAAAACTGAAGATGTTAAAAAGGAGAAAATCTTTTACCTCCCAGAAAAACCAAAGAAAACAGTTTAAAGCTCCAGAGGATAAATAAAATCTGCTTCCTGAGTCCCAAAGCAGCAGCCATGTTAGTCTTCAAGGCTAATTTAAAAACAAACAGTTTTACTTTACCAAAGTTTCCAACAAACAAATCAAATCCTGAGTTTTAAACGTTTTGTTCTTTTGGCTCGACACCATCAGCTCCGGGTTTCTCTTCTTCTTATTGGATTTTAGATGAGAAAGAAAAACAGGATTTTTAGTTAGAATTAGTTACTGCAGCATTTTTCTGTGTAGGATAAATAATGGATTCTTGGTTCTTTTGGCACATTAGTGTTTTGTTTTTCAGTTTTCGTGCTTCAACACATCAGATTTCATGTGGGTTTGCAACATGTTTCAACAGGAAGACGACTAAATGAATAACAAGCTGCTGACGTAATTTCTGCCTCTGAAAGCAACAAGTTGGAGCAGGAATCAAGTATGCAGCACAGAAGGAGTGGGAGACAAAAACAAATAATTATTAGATACTTGAATCTGGAAAACAAATGTTTCAGTAAAAAAAAAATCACGATTTAAAGATACGTAAATGTAAAGTTACAACAGTTTGAAACAATGAACTCTTTGAATAAAGCAGACAGCAGGCTGCTGGTCTGCAGGAGGATCCATGCAGAACCGGACAATGCTAAATGCTAACTGCTAAATGCTAACTGCTAAATGCTACATGACAACAAACCCAAACTGCTGTAATCTGACAGAGAAACGCTGTAAATTATATCCTGTTTTCTTCTTTGAATCAAACTGGGTCAAAGAACTGGTTCTGTTTCTGCACCAGTTCATTCTGTCCCACATCCCACTGGACTGACCATCACCTGATTGGACCAGAGGTTTCATCAGGAGTCGCAGTCATGGAAACCATCAACCAATCACAGCGTGAGAACAAGCTAACGCTAACCTGAATGCTGCTTCATTTAGTCCAAAGAGTAAAAACTGAATATTTAACACAAAATCAGCTTAAAATGAAACTTTCTGTCTGATTCTGTGATGAATATTTATGTACAAAGATGTTTAGCTTTAAACCAGGTTTTTTTATATATATAAACTGTTTTCTTCAGACTGTTGTGCTGTGCAGACGTGTAAATCACCAGGATCGTCCCTCTGGTCTCGCTACAGATCAGGTTGCCTGGTGGAAGAACAATCAGCTCACATGAAGAGGATCAGGTTGGTAAAAACCATCCAGAGGGAATTTACAGGTGAATCATTCAGTATCTAATGATTCCTGCTGCATTCAGTCCTGATGACTGAATAGGAACATTAATCAGAGGAAACTCAGAGAGGAACGACTGTAAGACGAGCTTCAGCCGTCAGGCCCAAACCCTGATATGAATCTGTGACCTGAGTTTGTTCAGACTGAGCATCAGGTCTGCTGGTTTACAGGAAACACGAGGAAAACAGGCTGCAGGGTTAAAGGTCCAGATTCAGACCGACTGACATCAGAACCAGGAGGTTCAGGATCATGAGCCTGAGGTTCAGGTGAAGGGAATATTTTACAGTTTAAATATAAATACTTCAGATTTATGTTTTACATGCTAATGTCAAACAGTCTGTCTGAAGAAGAAGCAAAGATTAGTTCTACACAATATTTCACAAACTCAGATTTATGCATCTATAAACATTAAATTAAATGAATCTCAGAGTAAATGATCAAATACCTGCCTTGTGTTTGACTGGCTGGTGGCTTTTGGCCCAGAAACTTCTTCTTCATCACCAAGAAAACCACAGCAACCAATCCAATAAGCACGACTGAGACAACAACTGGGATCCAATCTGTCACCAGGAACAAAACAAACAACAAATAACTAAATCTGACAGAAACTATTACAGAATATGGTCACATTCATAACAGTCGGTGGTAAATCTCACATGATCTTCTGTCATCCAGAGTTTCTGTCTCGTTGAATCCACAGAGAATCCTCACATCAGCATCAACAGTCTTGTTCTCTGCAGGATTGGCTGCTGCACATCTATATGATGAAGCTCTATCCTCTTTATGGACAGTAACAGTTAAATACAGAGCAGAGCGGTTCTGGTTCTGTATTTCTTGGTCTCTGATCCACAGCAGAGTCGCTGGTTTGTCCACAGAGCAGGTCAACAGGCAGAGGTCAGAGGTCACATCAACAGCTGTTACTGCAGGAGTCGGTGCTGGATCTGCAGAGAATATATTTAACTTCACTAACAAAGATCTTATTACATTAATATCCAGACGTTTAATGAGAGCGTTTCAGTTTATCATCTCATCTCCTGTGTTCATTTTTATTGGTCGAATACATTTTAACAATATCTGTGAAATGAAAACAATATTTCATAAATTTTAATCTGTTGCTGGGGAAAGTTATAATCTGTTAGAAGAAGAGAAACATTTAGAGCTGATTTAATCTCAGATTATGATCATTACTAACATGGAGCTCAGACTTTGTTTATTCCATCAGGACAATCAGAGAAATACCTAAATAAAAATACTTACCATAAATCTGAAGATTATATGAAGAAAGAAATTCGCCTCTTTGAACTGTATAGATTCCTGAGTCGTTCCTCTGCAGGTTTGTGATCTTAAAGAGTCCAGAGCTTCGGTTCCACTGAAGCCTGTTCTGATAAATGTTCTTAACAATAATATTAAGTTCACCGTTAGACACTGAAGCAATGATTGCTCTTCCATATGAAAGAAATCCTGTCTCTGTCTCTGTCTCTGTGACAGCACCAGGTAGAGTGACGGTTCCTCCAACGGTTCCTGTCAGATTCTCCTTCACTTCCTGTCCAGCAGATAATCCCAGAGTCACTGGAAAACACAGATTGAAAATATTTACCTGAATGTCTTTAATAAAGATGAAATATCATTAAATGTTTTTGTCTAAAAGATAAAAGTCACGGCAGATTCAGGTTTGAACAGTTAAATTTGAACTCATTTTAATAAAAATTACATCATATTTAGAAAAAAAAATATTATATATATATATATATATATATATATATATATAATATTTTTTTTTCTAAATATGATGTAATTTTTATTAAAATGAGTTCAAATTTAACTATATATATATATATATATATATATATATATATATATATATATATATATATATATATATATATATAATATATAATAAAATAATATGATTTGCATTAATGTTTAATATTCACGATGATATTTATTAGACCTTCATCATTTCCTCAGTTTTCTATAGGACTGATAATCTGTCGACTCTGCAGAAGTCCAGTCCAGTTCTGGACCTGCTGGTTTCATTTCCCAGACGTCTGACGGATCGAGGGAAGATGGACAGAGAGGAGGTTTGGGTTTTACCTTGAAGCTAAACTGATGCCAGAAACATTACTATGAAATTTAAACTCACTCAAGGTGAACAACACTTACAACACCTGCAGATAAAATCTGCCTTTATGTAATAATTGGTGGCAGAAAAATAATTTACAGAAACGTGTTTCAAATACATGATTTTCTGTTTGACACTATTTTAGAGTTTTACGTTATATTATACCAATGTATTTAATGCAGTCTTTATAAAATGTATAAAATAATATTTCACTATAAATATTACATTTGTGGGTTTATTTAAACTTGTAAATGCTTCAAGAAACAAACAACCACTGATCTTTCTGTTGGATCAGCTTCACTCACTGCATGTGGATGGATGTCAGCAGATCAGCCTAAATGTTTCTATTAATATGGATAAATTATTCATACCCCTATTCATGCCAGGGTATGAATACTTTAGAGCCTATGAGTATTTATGTGATTACTGCTAAACTAGGTTTTATCTTGGTAGATATTTCATACAGATATTTCCTGTCAGTTTAATGGTTCTGCATTCGATTTGATTTGTTCAACACAAAGTTATAAATGTTTTTATTCCAGTTCTGAATCTGTATATAAAACAGATTTTCTTGGAATTAAACTCTGAAAACGTTTTGAGTGCAGAATCTTCCTTCATTTCTATAAAAACCTTTCACATGCCTCGTGAACAAACTGGTTCCTGCAGTTAGAAATGAAAATACCAGTTAAGCACCAGGATGCCTGAATGGAGTAAATATTTGGTTATTATTTCTCCTGCAAACATCACATGACCCACCAGCTGCTGTTTCCATCAAACATCAGCAGAAAATCCTGGCTGTGGTTCACAAACTGCTCCATGTTTCTGACGCCACTTTAGTGACAATGAATAAAAAATATGAACTAAACATGTAGAAGCTCAATGTTTATATGGTTTTCTTCTGTTTTTCCAAATGATCAAAACTTTTACATTCACAGTCAAAAACATGCAGATTAACAGGAACTGTGTGTTTATGCTTTGCTTAGAGGAACATCAACATGTGGAGGAAGATAAATATTCAGCAACACTTGAAGAATAAAAGTGTATATAAATGTTTCTGGTTGTTGGTGTTATGGGTCAGTGTGATGGTGGAGGTATGGTGATGCGGGAAAACTTCAACCAATAGGAACTGGACGTTTGGTTGGTCAGTTTAAAGTATAAAATGTATAATTTAATAATTCAATTGATATTTATTCCCCTCCAGTTACTGTTTAAGGTTTAAAGTTATGTTTTATTTTACTAAATGCATATTTCTTTGTCTCACAGCAGGAAGAAATCAGGAACGTATTTTTAATTACTTCCATGTTGAATTATTGAGTTTATGAAGATAAATATGTATTTTCTGTTTTTTGTAGTGTTATATATTATATTTATTATGTTATATATTATATTATTTAGTAACTTTCAGACAAACAAGTGAATCTCATAAAATCCTCATGAAGGATTTATTAAGGGGAAGTAAAATAAACTTTATGGTTATTAACGCATCATAAAAACATCCTAAATCTTCTTGTTATCCCAGAAACAAACAGCATAAAGTTCAGCCTCCAGTGTAACGATCCGTTTGGTTTCTGTTTAGATTCAGAGACAAAAATCAGATCATTGTGAACATTTATGAAGGAAACATGAATATTTGATAATATTTCTCCATCAGCCTCTGAGCTGCAGTTTCCTAGATGATCAGTAAAACCTGAACTTCTGTTTAAAAGATTTTATTAGAAATAAGTTACATTACGCCTGTAATTTACTGACATGTCACAGGAAACATTTTTGATTAACAGCAGATTAAAATCCCATCAGATCCTACAGATTATCAGAGTCCACAACGTTCCAGCCTTCAGTCAGATTAACACACATTCAGGCTGCAGTTCGTCTGTTTGGTGGTTCAGTAACAGATTTATAATCCATCAATCCTTCAGAAACACAGAAACCCAGGAGGCATCCGAGTCCAACTCAAAGTGTTTCTGGTCCATATGGAGTCGTCAAAGAATCACAGAAAAAGTCTCTGATATAATGATGAACCATTTAATCTGGAATAAGGAGAAGAAGTCAAACTTGTTCAGTTCTGAGTCTTTTTGCTCAGTCAGGATATTTTAAACATTTTTCTCATCTGCTGAGTAAAACTAAATTCCCAGACAGTTTTAACTGTGTCATCATTTTCATGACTTAAAGGATTTTCTGTCTGGTTTCCAAACCTCTCCACTGGTGTTGCCTCACGGTCTGAATAATAAATAATATTCATATTTCTGTATTTCCAGTCATGACTTTGTTCTTCACTGGCTGAAGAGTCACTAACCAGCAACCAGTTCCTCTGGAGCTGGATGAAAAACACATCACAATGTCAACAGATAATTATTGATTAGTTTCTGTTTTAAACATCTGACATACCACCAACCTGCTGATGTGACCGTTCCCGTTTCATCTAGTTTCCTCTCTGCGCTTCTGTTTTTTATTTTTAAGCAGTTATGAAGCACAATGGAGAAACATGGAACTGCTGCCGCAAGTTAATCAACAGGTTGTTGCTAGGCAACCAAAGAGCGAGTTAGTTGCTAGGCAACCAAAGAGCGAGTTAGTTGCTAGGCAACCAAAGAGTGAGTTAGTTGATGCCACCTTGCTTAGCTAGCTGTGAAAGGTTGAGAAGCTGAACTCTTTCCTCTGCCTACATCCCCCAGAATGCCGTGCGGTTCTGGGTCAGAGTTCAGTGAATATTCTTTCAGACGTATCATCTGTACTGATCATGACTCTGTCATAATATAAATTGTTGTTGGTTATTTTTCCAGCAGCCCCTCTGTGTTCAGGATGGGAGCAACAGAGACATTTATGTAACATTTGAACTTGTGATGTCATCGACCACGCCCTGTAGACTGGGTTGAAGATGGATCAGTCGTTGACGTTCATCGAACTGTTTCAGTTTTTCTAATGTTTGGTGAAACAGCTGCTGCATGTTTCTCATTTCAGCTCAGAGTTAAAGGGAAATTACAAAAACTAAAGTTGCCATTTTGTTACTTTCTTTGTGATGTTTGGTCAAAAACTGTTTAAGACGAATGAAAGAATCTAAACAAGGTTTATTCCTGATTCAGCACCAAAACACAGACTCTCCAGAACCAGAACCAGAACCAGGCCCAAACATGGAGAAGCAGAATTCAGTTTTATGCTCCAATAATCTGGGACAAATTTACAGAAAACTTCAGAACTGCTGAAACACTGAGTTCCTTTAATTCAAGACTAAAAACCATTTGTTTAATTACCTTTGACAGTAATAATAACTGGAACATCGTTAATTTAGTATATTTTTCTTTCCTTCCTTTATAAACCGCCTTGATGCTCTACTTGTTTATGTTTTCTCATGCAGTTCAAACTGCCTCACCCTGAAATGTGAAACTTGTCTGGGCTTGAATCTGATCTGAACTTATTCAACAGGGTGTGGACTGGAGCACATGTGTCTCTATTCAGAGGTTAAAGTGAAAACACAGATATAATGCTGGTATTTTTAAATCAGGCTGGTGGTCTGATAATGGATCTGAGAGCTCATCAGTAAAACATTAATCTGTGGACTTAATGGCTTCCTGAGAGGAAATGGAACAAGAAGACACTTTAAACCCAAACCAATCGATGTAAAGGTCTAAAATGTTCTGTAACGTTTGGATAAACCAGCTGCCTGTCGGAGGACGTTAAGGCCCTGCAGCTGGTTGTGTTCATGTACACAGAGTTATCTCTACTGAAAACACCTGTTCATCACATCCAGTCATTTTATTTACTACAAACAAACCAAACAACAAACAGACTAAATGGAAAACCTTTTGGAGATAAAATTCCCAGAGGATTCATTGGAAAAGCCCCGACATTCCAAACTAAACGTTTGGTTTCAGTTTCTCCTTTTCTAAAGGAAAGTTTCCCTCCTGCTACAGTGATCTGGGTTCTCATTTGATTAAAATTTACATTTTACTGACCACACATGCTGGGACATTTTCATGTTTTAGAGAAACATCGTCAGATAATAGAAAAAAACCAGAGACGTCTGACAGGAAACAGGAAAAGCTTCAGATCCCAGGAAAACGATCAGAAGCTGCGACTTCCTGCTGCGAGTTTTCAGACACTGCAGCTGGGATGAGGGAAGCAAAGCGGCGTGGCCTACAACTCCCAGCATGCAGTTCAACACATCAGATCCGGCATCATGCAGGGTCTGAATTCATTCAGTGGTTTAAATCCCAGCAGTCGTTCTGCTCCGGGATCAGAACAAACCAGCCAAAGATTTCCACCTCATGGGGTGAAGCCAACATGCGGGACGCAGCAGCCACTGACGTTTATCAGCTTTCTTGTGCCGCGTTACTAACCTGCGTTTACATGTTTGAGCTCAAAATTATACATGCAAAAATCTCATCGGTCTGTTGGCTGGAGGAGGAAAAGTTATCAACTTTTCACTGAAGTTAAATTGGAAATGAACGGAGAAGGACCGACATCAGAACAATCTCAGGCTGGATCTAATGTCCAACTTGTTCTGGGTCATTCTGGGGTTTTTCCCAGACAGATACACCTGGAAACGTCCAGCACTGAGAGAAGAAGCCTGAATCTATTCAGTCCAGAGAATCAGCAGATCTTCTCTGAACTTGGCCCTGATGGAGCTCCTTACCTGATCTCTGAGTTTAAACACTTTGAGTTTAATTTTATGACGATCGCAGACAGGATCGGCGAGGAGGAGCCGCCTGATGGAGTCCAACAGAGACAGGAAACAGTTTTACATGTCGAGTCTTTAAGGACCAGACAGCTAAACTGACCATCTACAGCTCCTCCTCTTTGTCCAGGTATAAAACCCAGATATAAAACTAAAATCATAAAAATCTGAATCAGCTGCATAAGTTTTGGGTCAAGAAGAAGAAAATCAGATGATCCAAAATAATCTGATATCAGCTGATTGACACCAGACTGGTGTCCCAGTAGAAGAGTTAATGTTTCAGACCAACTGGTCACCATGGTAACTGGAGGTCAAATGAAATGACATCACACGTTTATAACACTTTAACACTCCAAGAGTTTCTCAAAGACGCTTTACATGAAATCAGTCACAATCACACTGATGATGAAAAGCTATGGATAGAAGCCCTGGGGCAGCCGGACTGAAGCCAGGCTACCTTTACTCACCTGGTCCGTCTGACCAGCAGGAGGACACAACGGGCCAAACTGGCAACCCACTGATCACAGGGAAACTTCTACAGCTATCACCACCATCGCCCAAGATGAGAACACACACACACACACACACACACATATCCCTATATATATATATATATATATATATATATATATATATATATAAAAATTCCCCTCTCACCCTCTGTGGGTGGTCTCTTTCATCCTCTGAGCTCGGGTCCTCTACCAGAGGCCTGGGAGCTTGAGGGTTCTGCGCAGCATCTTGGCTGTGCCTAGAACTGCACATTTCTGGACTGAGATGTCTGATGTTGTTCCTGGGATCTGTTTGAGCCACTGCTCCAGTTTGGGGGTGACTGCCCCGAGGGCCCCGATGACCACAGGCACCACTGTGGTCTTCACCTTCCAGGCCTTCTCCAGTTCCTCTCTGAGGCCCTGGTATTTCTCCAGTTTCTCCTTTTTCCTGATGTTGTGGTCACTTGGTATTGCTACATCCACCACAACGGCTTTCCTCTGTTCTTTATCCACCACCACAATGTCCGGTTGGTTCGCCATTACCATCTTGTCTGTCTGGATCTGGAAGTCCCACAGGATCTTAGCTCGGTCATTCTCCACCACCTTTGGGGGTGTCCCCCATTTTGACCTCGGGGCTTCCAGTCCATATTCTGCACAGATGTTCCTGTACACTATGCCCGCCACTTGGTTATGTCGTTCCATGTACGCTTTCCCTGCCAGCATCTTGCACCCTGCTGTTATGTGCTGGACTGTCTCAGAGGCCTCCTTGCACAACCTACACCTTGGGTCTTGTCTGGTGTGGTAGATCTGAGCTTCTATTGCTCTGGTGTTTAGGGCCTGTTCCTGGGCGGCCAGGATGAGGGCCTCTGTGCTGTCCTTGAGTCCAGCTTTCTCCAGCCATTGGTAGGATTTCCTGATATCAGCCACTTCAGTTATTTGTCGGTGGTACATCCCATGTAGGGGCTTGTCCTCCCATGATGGTTCCTCCAGCACCTTGTCCTCTGTTCCCCATTGCCTGAGACATTCGCTGAGCACATCGTCCGTTGAGGCTTTGTCCTTGATGTATTTATGGATCTTAGATGTTTCATCCTGGACAGTGGCTCTCACACTCACTAGTCCTCTGCCTCCTTCCTTACGGCTCGTGTACAGTCTCAGGGTGCTGGATTTGGGGTGGAACCCTCCATGCATGGTTAGTAGCTTCCGAGTCTTAACATCCGTAGCCTTCATCTCTTCCATTGGCCAGCTAATTATTCCGGCAGGGTATCTGATTACTGGCAAGGCATAGCTGTTTATTGCACGGATCTTGTTCTTGCCATTGAGCTGGCTTCTCAGGACTTGCCTTAGTCGTTGGAGGTATTTGGCTGTGGCTCCTTTCCTTGTGATCTCATCGAGGTTGCCATTTGCTTGCTGTATTCCCAGGTACCTGTAGCTGTGCTCTATGTCTGCTATTGTTCCTTCTGGGAGTGATACCCCTTCTGTGTGGACGACCTTCCCTCTCTTTGTAACCATCCGGCCACATTTCTCTAGTCCGAATGACATCCCAATGTCAGTGCTGTAGATCCTGGTGGTGTGGATCAGTGAGTCGATGTCTCGCTCGCTCTTGGCGTACAGCTTGATGTCATCCATGTAGAGGAGGTGACTGATTGTGGCCCCATTCTTAAGTCGGTATCCGTAGCCAGTCTTGTTGATGATTTGGCTGAGGGGGTTCAGACCTATGCAGAACAGCAGTGGGGACATAGCATCTCCTTGGTATATGCCACATTTGATGGACACTTGTGCAAGCGGTTTGCAGTTGGCTTCAAGGGTGGTTTTCCACAGCCCCATCGAGTTTGCAATGAAGGCTCTTAGAGTCCTATTGATGTTGTACATCTCTAAGCATTCAATGATCCAGGTGTGTGGCATTGAGTCATAGGCTTTCTTGTAATCAATCCAAGCGGTGCACAGGTTGGTGTGTCGGGTTTTGCAGTCTCGGGCGACTGTGTGGTCTACAAGGAGTTGGTGTTTGGCTCCTCTACTATTTATGCCGATGCCCTTCTGTGCCGTGCTCATGTATTTATCCATGTGTCTGCTTATCTTAGCCGCTATGATGCCTGATATGAGCTTCCATGTTGTAGAGAGACAGGTTATAGGCCGATAGTTGGATGGGACTGAACCCTTTGAGGGATCCTTCTGGATCAGGATTGTGCGCCCTTCAGTTAACCATTCAGGGTGAGTCCCATTTTGTAGCAGCTGGTTCAGTTGAGCTGCCAGTCGCTCATGGAGGGCAGTGAGTTTCTTTAGCCAGTAGGCATGGATCATGTCAGGCCCTGGTGCTGTCCAGTTTTTCATACCTGAGACTCTTTCTTGGACATTTGCCACAGTGATGGTTACCGGGGCTTGTTCAGGGAGGTTGCTGTGGTCCTCTCGTAGAGAGGTTAGCCACTGTGCATTGCTGTTGTGGGACGCCTCCCTTTCCCATATGCCTTTCCAGTATTGTTCAGTCTCCAGCCTTGGTGGGTCTGCTCTGTTGTTAGTACCCTGCCATTGAGAGTACACTTTAGCTGGTTGGGTGGAGAAGAGCCGGTTGATCCTCCTGGCTTCATTCTCCTGGCTTATTTCAGTGTTCCCTTTATTTTTTTGAGCAGTGTGTATATATATATATATATATATATATATATATATATATATATATATATATATATATATATATATATACACACACACAATTTAAAATTATCAGCATTTTAAGTTGATAATTTAAAAAGTTCAGGTCTGGTCGCCTGTTTGACTCTTTATTTTAAGTGAATTTTTTCATAAATTAAATGAAACTGTTCTGGTCTCCTGGGTCTCTTATCTGGTTCAAAACCAAGTCAAAATGAACTGATAATGTTATGTGAAGCTAATATGTAATTGATAATTGGTAGCAAGTTCAGTCTTTTCTCAAGCATTATTTATTATTTATAGTTGGGATATTCCATCTACCTTATATGAAAGTTTGCCCCCTCCCCGCTCGCCCCCCCCCAAAAAACAAACAAACAAACAAACAAAAAAGACACAAAAAAACAAAACAACAACAATAAAAAATAAAATTAAAATTAAAAATTAAAATAAAAAACCGAGCCACACCCTCAACTGAACAAAACGAGATTAATAAAAGAGAACAATCAGTTCGGTCTCTTTAACTCTAGTATTTATTTTTTAAATTGCTTCCTGCAAATCCATAACTCTATATTTTCGCATTTCGCACAGAAGCTTCACGGTTTTAAATTCTGAATTTTACATAAAAATATGAACTCTGAGACAAACGACGCTGTAAACTTATGGCGCCATAAATACATAATTCATCTGATCTGTGCAGATTATCGCAGTAAAACCTCTTCAGGTTCAACTTTAACACGCAGCTCATTGCATTACGGTCTTTAATCAGCTCCGACCTGCAAACGTAAAGAGGAAAGTTGCACAACTTACCTAGAAATAAGCAAATAAAGGTGATCTGGGTCTCCATTTCATAGCTACATCGAGACAAAAATTATTTGTCTTTGAAAAGCAGAATCCTAAGAGGTCTTGTCGCCTCTCCGACAGACGGGATCGTTGATGCAGCTGCTCTTCCTGTGGAGGGGCTGGACTCTCATAGCGGCCTCAGATTATAGGCTGATTTATGGAGAGCCTTTATTTCAGCCGGCTCTCCATACTGATTCTCCATCAGCCTATAAATTACTATTAAAACAAGAATAAGTTCAATTAAATTACGTCCTTTTTAAGGAAAGGGGAAGTTTTGGGGAGAAATTATTATCATATGAATTATGCAAATATTTTCCCCTTATGTAAATAAGATTAAACATTCAATGCACGTACTAACTATTTTACAAGAAGTATGACAAACCGTTGAGTTGAAAATACCTTTGGGTAGAAAGTTCTTGAATCAAATTGAAACTTTTTTAGATGCTTATCAGTTCTTCACTCATCTGGTAACAACTTTAAATAGATAGATAGATAGATAGATAGATAGATAGATAGATAGATAGATAGATAGATAGATAGATAGATAGATAGATAGATAGATAGATAGATAGATAGATAGATAGATAGATAGATAGATAGATAGATAGATAGATAGATAGATAGATAGATAGATAGATAGATGAGTTAAATAAAAAGTAGGAACCTTTCTGAAAACACTTTGTAATGAAACAGAAAGTAAAGACAAATATTTGTCTGAATTAAAGTTAATATTAAAATTAAATAAAAACAAAAAAAAATGAAGCAACAAGTTACACGATGGCTATGAGTTATAATATTCCAAACTGATTAAAATCAAACCAAGAAGAAGACTGAGGAGGAATCGATCTAATCAATAACTGATCAATTTAATCTCTTGATGTTCAAACTCTCCTACAAGGTGAGCTGGTTTGGGTTCAGCTCCAGAGACACGGTGAGGAGCTCAGATTGAAGCTGCTGCTAGTCTAGAGGATCCAGCTGAGATGGAGAACCGAGAGAGGAGACATCTGTTTATTTACGCTCTGTTTCAACATGCAGCATGGATCCACTGATTCCCAGAGAAACTTTAGTTCAGTTCATAGAAGAAAGGCTGTTTTAACCCCTGATGGTCCAGTCGACCCGGTTCTACTGGAACCAGAACATCTGCTCCACCTCCAGCTGCTGTGGCTCCGAGTCAAACCAACCTGTTCCCCTCCCGGCCTGTGGGGGCGCTGCACCAAGAACCACTGAAGGAAACGACACGAAAACACTGAGAGCAACTTCCTGCTTCACCAGATGGAAACAAGATGGAGGCGTCAGGATTTCTCTTTAGGCTAAAGACCAGGAGCCATTTCTGCTGCTAGCGCTAGGCTAGCACATTAGTTTTGGTCATATTTACCCAGTGGATTATTCCACCAAGGAGAATCACAGTATCTGGACACACACAAGTCTCACAGTCAGCATGAGGAATTAGATGACAGAAATTCATCACATGAACAGAACTCAGTGATCTGATTGGTTCAAGGAAAACTCAGAGTCCGGCTGAGAGTCAGGGAGTCTGAAGGACAGGAAGGAGACAGACGCTCCGTTTCCTTTCGCTTTGCTGTTTGGATCTTTCTGCTGCTCCTCATGAATTATTAAATCAGATGAGATGAAGCAGCAGAAACAGTCGACTCTGGTTCTGCTGCTATCAGCTTCCACTTCATCGAGTTACTGCTCCAGACGCTTCCTCATCCTCCCTGGGGTCAGAGGTCAAGCTCAGCAGAATTTCTTCTGTACTTAGAGATCTGTTTTTTTCTTCAGCTTTGATACCAGAAATAAACTCTGATTTCCTCTTCTGGGTTTGCAGGTTTTCTCTCCACCAATCACCTTTCAGCCTTCATATAAACATTTTCACTCATTTCTCCTCCAGGATGTTTATATCATCTCCATGGCGATGGAGTCTGTTTCTTCCTAACTTCCTGCTTCCATCCAGAATGAAGCCAACTATCACATATCTGTTTATGAAGAAAAATAATCTGTTTTTTTTTTACATGTTTAAATGCCTCATTTTACCAGACGGCCGTTTGGACCAGGAGCTCCGTTTGAAACATGATCCACATTTTAAACTGGACTTTCTGCCACTGGCCTCCTTTAATTAAAGAGGTAATTTTCTGATTTCTGATTGGTGGATTCTCCTCTAACCGTTCAGGAAGTCGGAGCGAGAAAAGAAATCAGGACTCATTCAGAGGATCCGTAAACACTGAGCGCGCTCACTATGTGTTACTGTGCACGAGGAAACTTTAATGTTACTGAAATGACTAAAAAAGTCTAATTTTACGAGAAGTCTGAATTGAGCCTTAAGCTCCGCAGTGTGAAAGTTTCTGATCCATGAATCCAGAGTCGCTTTAACCATGTTGGTAGTTTTTAGTCTTAACCTTGATGTGTTTTCAGAAATGGAAACGTTTTAATGTTGGTTTAACGTCCTGCTCGCTTTGTGGAGATAAATTACAGTCGGATGTTTGTCCTGATAATTTCGTCAAAGTTCTGGTCGGTTCTAAAAGTTTTAATCAAACAGATCTTTACCTAAACTCAGTTCAGGAAGGATCTGTTTTCTGGAAGCTGCTTAATGATTTTATTAAAGTGTATTTATGTCACTCGGTTCCATTTTGAAGACTAATGGGTGATTATATCAGCTTTGCATTATAAAACCTCCTGAACCATTTTTACTTCATACAAACTGCAACGTTTGCCGATAATCAGGAATTTGGTCAAAAATATGTTGATTAGTTTGTGGCAGTGCAAAAGACCCACCCACATTAACAGAACCAGAACCAGAACCAGGCCCGGTATGAGAGGCCTTCTGCATTCAGGAGACAGAAAAGAGAAACGTTTTGTTGCTTTGACTAGGCCAAAAGGCTGCAGAACTTACCTCTGTCCCCTTTTCAATGAGGTTTTAACAGAAGTATTTTTACCTCTATTTTACCTCCATATTTAACCTGAACATGTCAACATGCAGATCTATTCAGATCTCTGAAGCATCTAAATGTTTATTTAGCGGTTTACATTTTTTCAGACCCTGTTCTTGTCGTTCTGTCAAACACCGAGTCCTCTGACTGAAACAAACCACTTCCTGTCATGTGATCAGATCTGTGTCCATCCATTAAAGCCGTCCTGTTAACCAGAAGCTCGGTGCAGCAGAGGCGTCACACGACCACCACATCCCCTCAGCCAGCGCTGCAGGAACCCACAGCAGAAACTTTCTCACACTGACTGACTGCAGACGCCCACGGCTGATCGGAAACTCAGAACCTCATCAATGTCTGCAACAGCATCAGCAGGAGAACCACTTTGCTGCTGGGCTGTGATCTAACATGTCTGCTGATGAACGTGAAACTCTCAGGTGTTTGTTGGATCCTGCAGCTCCACTGAGCTTCACGGATCAGAACCAACAGAAACGAGCTGAGAGCTCAGAGCTGGTTCTGTCTTGTTCAGCCTGAAGCGAAGCAGCGAGCTGAGAGCTCTGCTGAGATCAGGAAACTTTCCATCACTGCTGTTTCCACTGTAGATTGATGAAGCATTTTTATCCTGGGTGCAGCTCTTCCTGGAAGAATCCAATAAACTCTGCAAATACTCTCCAGTCGGTCTGAAGGCCCCGTTAATTACTCTGTAAAGGACGATAACATTGATACGTCTAAGGTTTTATCTGGATGGCCGAAAATAAATAAAGGTTGAGGAGAAAACATGAGTTTCCTGTTCCTGCTGGAGGCGCGGCCAGCAGCAGATCGATGGTCTGACAGAGGAACCAGTTTGTTACATCGTTGTGTTGTTTTGTGTTGGAGTTGGCTGGTTAACATCTGAACCTGAAGTGATGGAGAGACGGAGGGAGGTGGAGAACGGTCAGCATGGAGGAAAATGGTTTAAAAAGTCAGGAAGTGATGTCAGCATCAAAAATCCAAACTGGCCTGGATGAAAATCAGCTGACCTGATTCCTTCCAGCTGCAGAGATTTTATTTGGTTCTTAAACCAAAAATGACCAAGAAAGGCTGTGGGAGGGTTTATTCCTGCACACACTTTGGACTTCACTGTTTGAAAATATACATATACTTACAACAATGTAGACAAAACAACAACTAAAAGTCTCTTACAACAGTTGAAAACAAAAGTTAATTTAATCTGAAACATCAAGTTCAAAAAGTGGTCAAAGAAATGATTTGACAAAATCCTCCTGTCATCACACCCAGAATGTCCTTAAACATTTAAATTAATGGGAAGGTTTAAAAGTTACCAAACTAATATAAACAATTACAAATATAAAAATCATTTACAGATTTTGGCTCTAAACTAAGTTAAATATATTCAAAGTGCTCAAAGAGAAACGGCAGTGATGGAACTTATGATTTATAAAACTTCAACATGTCTCCATCACAGCCTGCCAGTTTAAACTTTAACTGATGCAAATATTCAAATACGACATGCAAATATTTACTTTGCCTTGTAAATTTTATCTGATATGAAAATAGAACAACTGAAAGTTTCACTTCCAGATTCTCCTTAAAGCTGCAGCATGTGACATTTAAACAGAATATGTTTCTTATACATGAAACATTTATGTTATGAATATGTTTTATAAATCGCCACCATGTTGCAGATAATCTGAGAACAGATTCTCCTCCGTTCAGCCGTCTGCCGTGAAGGCTAATGCTAGTTAGCATGGCCACAGATTATGGTGGATAAATGGTTTCATTGTAACAGTAAATTGTTTCTCATGTATTAGGACATCTAGTAGCATGAACATAAGGATGATTGACAGCGTTAAGCCCCTCCTCCTGGCTCTGATTGGTTGTTTTTCACTAAGCATTGGGACCAGTCCGATCTGGACCCAATATTCAGTCACTAAGATTCGCTTCCCTCTCATTCTGAGGTAATGAGGAAACTCTGTTGAGGTGATGCTGCCTTGGAGCAACCTGGTTGCTAACATCATGCTAACCTTGTTGCTATGGAGATAAACCAGTGGAGCATCCATGAAGAAACACCAGCTGTTACTGGACCGGGTCAGGTTAAAGATCTGCAGAATCTAAAAGATCCGACCGAACATATATATAAACGATTAACCATGTGCTACATGCTGGCAGTAAATCAGCAGATGGGTGGGTGGTCATAATGTTATGAGGTTAATAATTTAATGCTTGGTCCAGCAGAAGGACAGCAGGGTGTTTGTTGACCAACCAAAGGTCCTCAGTAAACAGGTGAACGGACCGACTCGATTCTCATGTCCAGCATTTTCAGATGAGACTGAAGTTTTTCAACATGAATCGTTTCTTCCTGGTAACCTGAAGTAGTTCAGTACCATGAAAAACCTCAGATGTTTGCAAAACCAACCACAACCACAAGGGGCTTTGTTCAGCCCCACAATGGCATGACTACCTGAGCAGACGTGTGTCTACATGTCTGAAATCATCCACAGGAGCTGAAAGGCATGAAGGCAGAAACATGAACCTGCAGACAGGCCGTCTGGTTCTCCAGGGTTTTGGTTCAAGACGATTCACTGAAAGAGGAGAGAAGTATAAAACTGAATTTTAAGACCATCAGGTTCCTCCTGGAGCTGATCCTGGTCCAGTCTCTGTTTTATGTATCAATCCGTTTTCCCACCTGACAGTCAGGTAAACTCAGGTCGATTGTTGTTTTCCTCTTTAGCGTCAGTCACTTCAGTCTGACTCTTCCTGAGTCTGAACCAAAACTCTTCATCACAAACATGTAATCATGACGTAGAACATGTACAGCTGGTTTCATTGTATCAAAGCTCACAGCATCAAGCTGACAGACATGTTGAGTTACAGTCCAGTGGAAACAGTTTGTTTGTTTCTGCTTGATGTTTGTGGCTGAGCTGTACTTCCTGTTCTAACAAAGCTTCTCTGCCCGCAGAAACAAAACCCTCCACTCTGCACCAGCAACAATAATGACTTCATGGAGACTCTCTGTCTGCAGGCGAGGAACTCCTTAACTAAAGCTTTTATTGCAACAAGAGGCTGAGAGAAACTCTGCATTAAATAACCATGTGACTGATGTTATATGTGGGATGAGATAAAAACAGATCAGATCAACACCAGAAGAAAGTTCTGCAGGATATGAGTAAAGAAGAAGCTGGAGGAGCTGAACCTGAGCTGCAGAAATCAGACCTTATGATCTACGAGTAGATCTACTGCATCAAACTAAACATGAAGAGACAAGAGCAGGAAGACGGGCAGGTTCTGCACATGATTTCCTTTAGTTCTGTTTTATAACATCACTAAAGAAAGAAGCTTCTGGTGTTTCTCATGTTTTTATTTTCCATTTCTCAAAGTCATCATGATTCTGTTTTCAGTGTCAATAAACGTCTCTGAGTTCAGGGTGACTTTTCCTCCTTGAAAGTGAAACTGGAGAAGTCGGTTCATTTAATGAGACAGAACCAAAGGAAATAAAATTCAGCAAAAAACAGATGATTATTGTTGAACCTGCTAAATAAGAGAAACATGAAAGAAAAACCATGGAAATAATTTTAAGGAGAAAAAAGGTCAAAATATTTTATCAAGATCCTCAGAAATAATGAAAGCAGTGAAGCAGCAGCAGCTGAAATAACCTGGATTTATTAAAATGACTAATATTAGAAAATAAATCATTATTTACATCCAGAGACTGAATCCGTTCCTGTCCGTCGTCATGGCGACGGACAGGAACGGCAGGCCGCCTCCATCAGCATGATGCTGCCAGACGATCTGAGGCAGATTTACAGAGCAGCAGGTCTGAGTTTAGATTTGATGTTTCAGATCTGAGGTTTGATGATCTGGACAGACAGACGGAATCGACCCGATTCGGCGGGTTGGCCGGAACCAGGAGACGATCCAGACTTTCATTACTGATGACCGAAACGTTCTGCTCACATTTTGTCTCTGTGGACGTTGAATCCTGATATTAACACTGAGGTGTCGGTTTTTTACCTTTTGTTCAACATTTTATTTTGTATTTTTAATCTTTCAGGTATTTCTTAGCATTATAATCTTAGTTTCACTTTTTACATATTTTTCCAGTTTTTTTATGATGTCTGTCAGGATCTTGGTTTTTCTCTGGATTTATATTTTTGTCTTATTTGTATTTTGTCTAGTTATTCTTCCTTTAGTCGTCCTTGTTCGTGTTTCAGTTCATTTTTCTCTCTCTTCCTCAGCCTGTCTTCCTCTTGTCTTGTTTTCTAATCAGGTCCATTGATCAGCAGGGTAGGGTTAGGGGTTAGAGGTTATGGGTTAGGGTTCTCTGTTCTCTGTTCTGCAGAGATCCGACCGTCATTCTTTCCTCTTGGACCTGCTGTTATCTTCATGTTTTAGCTCTTTTCTCCCAGAGCTCTCTGTGTGTTTGGATCTGCTCTTCCTCTCTCACCCATCATAACTTCACTTCATGACAGTAAATCTTTACTTCCTGTTTTCCAGTTTATTGCTGAAAATGCAGATCATGGCTTAAAAATTCAAAACATGAATGTTTTAAATTTGCTGGTTTGACTGGATCAGAGATGAAGTTGCTTCGTCAGCTATATGTAACTAGTTTCTAATGATTTAAATATTTCAGAATATATTTAATGTCATGTTGCTTTTTATATATCGTTGCAGAACAAAAGGCTTCCTGTTCCCGTTTGCTGAAAGCTTCATTGTTTAACTGTCGTTTGGTTAAAGGCGAGTTCCTCATTTATAACTGGGAGTCGGTTGGAGGTGATGAGAGCAGAGCTCTGTGTTTACCGAGCAGCAGAGCTGGAGCCAGACTGGAGGCAGGGGGACGTTTAAAAAAGATAAATAAACCATAAAACAGAAGTTAATAATAATCATCATATAGAGTCACATGTTGAACTTCAACCTGTTGGCTCACAACATGATTTGCTTAGATATCATATTTGCATAAAGGTGATCAGTGAGTTCAGACGCAGCAAACTGACTTTATTCATGATGAGTTTATTTAATCTGTGGAGCAGAAAAAGTCAGAACAGAGAAACAATCGGATCAGATCCCAGCAGCTGGTCAGGATGGAGAAACCAGAACTGATGTGGAGGAGGAAACGTCAGAAATGAATAAATTCATTTTCTGCTGCTGATTCTGCTGCTTTAATTTTACTTTCACAGTTTTAGTTTCAGTTCATCACATTTCAAACGCAGCGGTCTAAACTTCAACCAGAGTGTCTGGAGCCTCCTGCCTTCATGTTCACAGGTTCAGATTGTGGTTTGTGTCTGAGTTCATATGATGACATGAAATTATATCATAATTATTTCACCAACATGCAGCCGGATGAAGCTGAAGGTGCAGAAAATGATCTTCAGACTAAAACAGAGAAAAGATTCAGACGTTGAATCTGAGCCTCCATGTTGGTCACATGAGGAAGTTTCTGTCATATTTTCAAACTGCTTCATATTTTTATGGTTATATATAATTTCTGCTTCCTGTTTCTTCTCAGATCCATTTTATTGTTGAATAAAGTAATCATTCTGGTAGTTTCCACCTGCAGGTCTCTGTTGAGAGGAGAAGCTTTTCTTCAGATGTTTGGTGTTTAGGTGTGAAACCTGAGCAGCTCTTCTCTGAATGACGTGAGGAAAACTTTGAGGTCAAACCTGAAACCGACTCGGCTCATCAGGTAAAAGAGACGTTAGCACGTGGACCACAACCACAGACCCGGTTCTGCAGAGCCGAGCCGAAGCTGCTCCGTGTTCAGCTGTGAGGAAGATGAAGGTTTTCAGAAACATCAAACAGTCTGGGTTTATTTAAAGGGGCAGCGTCACATAAAATCAACTTTTTTCAGCTTCATATCATGTTTTAGTGTTTTTCCCTCATCACAAACACACCTGCAGTGGTGCTTTGATTCTTTCACGCATGTTTGAGAAATCTTTAATGTCCAGAGGAGCCATGTTGGGATGACGTCCTGGAGGCGGAGCTTCAGAAAGAGCTGGAGGTTTTAAAGAGACAGAGGCCTAATTTCAAGGCCCTAAAGTACAAAGTCAAATTTCTTTCAAGTCATAAATGATATGACTCTTTTTAAAAAAAACAAAAAAAACAGTAATATACTTGATTGTGCTATAAAGTGGCACCATGTGCCTGGAAAACAGAGTACTGGCCCTTTAAATCAAAGTGATGGAGGCCGTCTGACCCAGAGAGAGACAGAATCAGGGTGAGGTTTCCTCTCTGCCTGCAGCAAACAAACCATTTAGTCCATCAATGAGCCGCCTGATGAAATCCAGGCAGAAACTTTCTCTGCAGGTTTCAATGGGTCGGAAACCACAAAGGGCCAATCAGGAAAAACCTGAATAAAAACAGCTTAGCGTGACTTTATTTACACACAATATGTGTTTATGTATTTGCTCCTCCACCCTCATCTCCACTCACGTGTCTGATTCTAGTTCCTCGTTCATTGTTCAAATGTCTTTTACTCCATCCAAAATGTGTTCATCAAAAAACAGGAGAAATTTTAAACATCACAAAAAAACAGAAAATATGAACTAAACCACCAGAAGTTTCTACTTTAATAAATCATATTCACACATAAACTGACACAGGAATAGTTAAACTTCTGTTGTCTTTTAAACTCATATTTTTAATATGTGTATCCCTCAGGCCGCTTCTTAGACGTTATATTAGTCTCCACTTCCCTCTGGTGGAGAGGAGGAGTACTGCAGGCAGCAGCAGCTGACGATGCCAGATCAGATATAATCATTATGTCCAAAGTGGCTGCAATTAGTAGATTTAATCAGGGACAAATGTTTTTCTTTTTGAAGTTGCAGGAAATAAAATAAAAACTATTAAATAAAGTCATGCAGCTGCTTTAATCACCTCCAGCCTGGATTTGATCACCAAGCAGTTTCACATTTTCAACTTTCCACCAGTTAAAAACGGATCAGAACCAACTGTTAGAAAATAATCATCTGCTTTAAGAGCTGATCTGTTTCTGCCTGATCTGCAGTCAGAACTAATATTATAATATTGTGATATTCTCTGATATCTGACTGTTTTCTTCTTTCCTCTGAGCTGAAAAGCAGAATAATAATCCTGACTACTGAACAAGGAGCATAAAGCTGAATATTATCACAATGTTAAGGTGGAAAAACATCATTAATGATTTTAGAAAATAAACTGTTTCTACACTTTAATATGGGAAAGTTTTTAATGTCTTTTCATCACCTGATGTCCATCAATCTGAGATGAATATAAGTGGAAAACATGTCAGTCAGCTCAGGAGGGGACAATGATAATAAAGTCAGAATAATTTATATTAAAGTCTGAGCATTACTCAGAAAAACAGCTCCATGTTAGCCTCTTCAGACCAGATTAGATCAGCGGACTGCGCATGTTACAGTCTAATTAACTTTTGGATCGTCATTTATTTCCTCCAGATAAACTACCGGCTCCTCAAATGGATTAACACAACGTTGCATTCTCTTTAGTTTTCTCTGGTCTGTAATGGAGACTTGAATTTAAAGGCCATTTCAACCAAAGGCTTGTAACGCGCTTCCTAACCAGATGCTCCAAAGTGTCCGGTCCATAACTCTTCAACACGCTGTCAGCTCCCGGTCAGAAAGACGCATTTAGTTCAGAGACCATGAGATGATATTCAGAAATGATTTTATTAATTGATTTCAGTTGCCTCAGAGACTAAATCTTTGCATAAAGTCTATAATGTCTGCCCATGTGACTTGTTTTTATTTGCTTGCTCACCTTTAAACACTGATTTAAATATGGTAATTTTTAAACTGAGCAGTAATTTTACATCCATAGAAACTCAAATGTAATATTTAAAACTTCAATACATAAAATCAGTTATTTAACAATATGTGGTGTTTAATTTATTTTTAACATTGTATTTCATACATTTATGCTAGGGCTGCCCAAGTCTAGTTTTCCAGAGCTCCCATCTGCAGCTTTAGATGGTTTCCTTCTCTAACGCACCTGGACCATTGACTCATTATAAGCCTCTACAGACCTGAATGAGGGAAGTAAAGCTTTTGTCTGGGGTGTTTTAGCAGGGATGCCCTCCTGATCTGTACCGTCAATGTGGCCCGTTGAGGGGGGCCAATATGCTGAAGTGGCCCTCGGTGAAATTGAGTTTGACACCCCTGTATTAAACTGACAGAATATGAATATATAAACCAAAAGCTGGAGAATAGACATTTTTTATAATAGCCTTCTCACAAATAGGCAGGCTATCTGTGAGCCTCTTTATTATTACATTGAATATAATTTCAGATTTTTGTATAACTTTTCTTCAGCTTAACTTAAAGTGAGTTATTATTGTTACAATTTTCTAAACTACAGAAAAGTAACTGTTAGGGAAGCTCAAATGTGAAAAATTGGACTGGTATGTATGATAGTAATACTGCTGTTATGTTAGATTTACCAATGTTTGATTTGATCTTTTTTTATCCAATTACTCGATTAATCGTAAGAATAATCGATAGATTACTCGATTACTAAAAGATTTGCTTAAAACAGCCCTAGATAAAATGCGATGTGGCCGTTTTGACTGCAAACACTTTCATCAGATACGCATCTAATTTAGTACCTCATGTGGAAGGAAAAAGCTGGATATATGTTGCATATGAAAAAATCTGATTTGGGTCACATTGACCTGCTGTGTGAACGTAGCCTAACAGTCATTGGAGAACAGTGGGTCATGATCCACAGGAAGGGAGTTGTTTTTACCAGTAGCAACAACCATAAAATTTAGTTTGCAATAACTTTTCATACATAGCATACATTATACATTCAAAGTGTTGCCCTGCAACCGTGGATGGCTGAGCGTAATGTATAAGATGATCTTCCCTCAATGTGTGATGCTGTGGAATGAGAAAGACGAGACACACATTGAGCTTCCTTCACATTCAGCTGGAAGATTTATTCTTCTTCTGTGTTATAAACACACTTCATACACAACATACTTCAGGTGTTGCATACTTCAGTAGCGAACCATTAACTTCATTACATCAGAAATGGCTGTAATGTTCCTTTAAACCAAACAACTATTCTTTTAACATGCTCTATTTAGCATTATGAATTCTATCAACTGACAACATTAATTCAAATAGATTTTACGTCTCTAAACCATATTAATTTTGTAGTTAGTGCTTTAAATTCAATACCTTGTCCTCTTTTCTGGGACCTTTTGTATTTAATTATCAAAATAAAAATATTTAATGGCTTTTAACTATTTTAGTAACTTTTATCATTTTTAATGTCAAGTTTTTTGGCCTCTTCAAACCGCCTCAGCTTCTGCCCAAACTTGAAAAGGCTTTCTTCCTCCAAAGAGACGCAAAAACTCATCTCAGTGACATTTTTTTATTTATCTTTTCTTTTGTCTTTAAATTACTTCAGTTTACAATACAAGACCACCATGATTTTGTCTGAGTGGTCAGAGTAGACAGAGAGGTCACCAAGCAGGCTGAAAACCTACAAACAAATGAACCAAAATAAATTACAAATCACAATGAGCTAATTAAGCAGTTTACCGACACAATCTATATTTAAGTCAACAATGAGTGAATACACAAACTACATTCCAAACATAAGAACTCATCTCATCAATAAGGTTAATTTGGTCTTCTGGATGCAGATGAAATGATTTAAACTGTGCATAATGTTCAATTCCTACCAGGGTGCCTTTGTGGAAGCTTGAAGCCGAGGTTCTTTGTCTGTAGAGATCATTCTGAGCACAGGTGTGCAAAGTTACCTTATGGGCTTCTGAAGGCTTGAGTGAGAGAGATGGGTGCGCTTGATTCTCTCTGCTGCATGTGCCAGTTGGGTGGAGATAGCAAATGCACCCACAAATGCACCATTTGCTGTTTTAACTTGACATTTAATAAGCACAAATAAAATATATTTTAACATTTAAGCATCTTAGCTTTAAACAATATCCATTGTTTCCATAGAACAACATTTTACATCTTGCATAAACTCTATTCTTGATATAAAACTGAAAAAGGCGCAATGCTCCTTTAATTCTGTGCCTCGGTACTGAGGTTCACATATATTCTATAGATATGGTTTATCTGTTATTTTCCAACAGACCCATAAAGAACATCACATTTATAAAATAAAGAAACCAGAACAATGTCCTTTGAGTGAAAACTCTCTCAAAAAGTGCAAAACACAAGTCCAAATAAACTCCGCTGTCCTTCAGCTAGCTCCTCAGCTAGCTCATACACTTGTAGAAATCCGCTAGCATTAGCTCCAATTAGCCTTCATGAACAAGTGAAAACTAATATATATGCATAAAACACATTTCTACTGACCTAATGTGTGAAACAGACGAGACACACGTTGAGCTTCCTTCACATTCAATCGGAAGATTTCTTCTTCTTGTGCGCTCAATCTTCTCTATGCCGCCAACGCGGCAGCGCCCCTAGTGGTTGTGTGTGGAATTGCATAGGACTAACTAAAGTTACACTAAAGAACTTATTACAATGAGGAAATTAAAGATACAAAAATAAAAATTATGTTGGGTGCCTATTTTCTTTTTTATTGTTTTTATATAGACTAATAACTTATTTTTCACCCCTCTACAAAAGCTGCTGCTCAGCTTATCTCTGTCTGAAATGAACATTTCTTTCCATCCATTTTCTGTACACCCTTGTCCCTTAGTGGGGTCAGAAGGTGCTGGTGCCTCTCCAGCTAACGTTCCAGGCAAGAGGCGGGGTCACCTGGACAGGTCGCCAGTCTGTTGCAGGGCAACACAGACAGACAGGACAAACAACCATGCACACACACACACACACACACACACACACCTAGGGGGAATTTGGAGAGGCCAATTAACCTGACAGTCATGGTTTTGGACTGTGGGAGGAAACCGGAGTACCCAGAGAGAACCCACCATGCACAGGGAGAACATGGAGACTCCATGCAGAAAGACCGGGCCGGGAATTGAACCCAGATGCAATTTCCACTGAATGTGCACAGAATTTTTTTTTCTTTATTGTTAAGCTGCAAACAGTGTGCTTTCCTTCTCTATTTTCCATAAATGTGGAACTGCCTATGCAATAAGTTTTATATATTTTCCTAGTCCTAAAGCTTTGTTTTCATTTGTTCTAAAATCTACATGTGAAAGTAAAATTATGGAAGATTTACCCATAAAATACGTTAACTTAAAATAAATGCCATTTATAAGTGATGCAGTTAGCAGGACGTCATTAGACAGAAAACTTTTTCTCTGAAATTGATGCGTTGTTTGATAACTAGGATGAACTGGAATGTAAGTTTGTTTAGATTGAAATTGTTGCTATTTAAAAAAATGACACTGAATTGACTGAAAAGGAACGAAGAGAGTACAGAGCCCTGTGGTTCTCCTCTGCTGCTGACCACCTGGTCAGTCACACGGTCCTACATAAAACACCAAAAAATCACCAAAATACTCTCAGATTGCAAAGCCTACATTTGGGAATCAAATCATCGTTTCAATGTCCCTCTGTCCAGTTCCTCAGATCTCTGTCCAGTTCTGCCTGGTTCTGTCCAGTTCTGCCTGGTTCTGCCCGTCACAGTAAGCCCAGTTCGCTGCTCAGATACGGGTCGTTGGAGCAGAGGGCAGAAGTCATTCTGGAGCTGGCCTCCGCTCCCTTCTTCCTCACCGTGTCAATCAGCTCTCGGGCTTTTTCTGCTCTGGGTTTGGTTCTGATCTGGTCCGCCTCAGCGTCTGATATCACCCTGCAGTGCTGCAGCTCGTCCAGCAGCTTGTCCAGAACCGGGTTGGACACGTGATCGATGAAGTCCGGCCGGACGCTTCTCAGCTTCTCCTCTGCTGACAAACTTTCCCCGAGTCGCCTTTGGACCGCCGGATCAGGAGAGGCTGGAGCTGGAGACGGAAACGAGACGACAGGAAGCAGGAACATCTAGAAATATATAGAAACATCTAGAATCATCTAGAAACATCCAGAAATATACAGAATCATCCAGAAACATCTAGAAGTATCCAACTCTGAGTTTCCACTGGAATATTACAAACATCTCTAAACATCAGAATGTGATGAAAAAGTTTTCTGTCCCTCAGTTCAGAAAGTAAAAGTTATCCGTTACATAGATCTATAACACACAGAGTGAATGATTTCCCAGCTTTATTTCTTGTAATGTTGATGACAGAGAATGAAAACCCAAAATGAAATTTATCAGAACATTAGAATATTGCATCAGATCAATAAAATATGATACTTTAAACAGAAATGTCAGGTTTCTTAAAGCTGGGAACGTTTCTCTGCTGTCAGTCTGGGCTCCTTCTACTTCCTGCATCACTGCAGCATGGCATGGAGACCAGCCTCAGGTTCTGCTGAGGTTCTGGAAACCCAGCATGCTCTGACAGAACCTTCAGCTCATCTTCATCGTCGGTTACTTTGTCTCTTCTTCCTCTAATTCTCCACAGATTCTATGAGGTTCTGGTCAGGAGAGTTTGCTGGCCAATCAAAATAAAATACTCCTCAGAATAAAAATAAGATTTTCTTCTTTAAGAGCATTTCTAACAAGCTGTGGATTCAACCATATTTATTCATGATGCTGAAAAGTTAAAAACATTCATTGTCAGAATTCAAAGATTCAGGATAAATGATGTGATTATCCTGCAAATCCAGCTAAGGACCAGCAGGGGGCAGACTTTCTATAAAAACAGCTGAATGTTGAAACCAAACAGCTTCAGCTGGGTTTTCTTTACTGTTTTTCAGTTCATATCAAGATTTCTTCTGTCTGTGCCAACACACACCTAATATACATTAAACTGAGTTATTATAATAAATCCTGATTCTTCTGTCCGTTTCTCCTGCAGGCAGCTGAAGCGAACAGCATGAAGCCTCTACATTAAGCTAGCAGATGGTTTGTGTACCTGGCAGGTGCAGGGCGTAGTCCCAGACGTTTTCCTCTTCCGGACTCCGGACCATCACAGTCACGTCCTCCGTTCTCGTCGGCAGTGTGATCTCAAACGTGGCGTGGTAATTTGGTCCGTAGTTCTCAAAGAACTGAGCTGTCTGCAAGAAGACGGGAATCTTACTGAGTATTTTAGCTCCGAGTGAGCAGATGGCGGGTCAGAAACTGACTTTGGGTTGGATGGTGAGGCCCGCCGGGTCGCTGTGGAGGCGGTAGGTTTTCCCTTTGTAGAAGGAGCAGAAGGACGGAGCCGGGATGAACTTGGAGCCGGTGTGCTGCTCTTTCACCTTCAAACCAGAACCATTTGTTAATTTTAAAAGAAACAACCTGGATCAGCTTTATCCTCTTTAAGTTATCGGGCTAAAGCTTCACATCGGGCAGAGGAACGTTGCTGGGCAGCAGAATCACACTGAGGATGCTGAGAGGTCGCTGCAGCCGTCTCAGGAACAGCAGAACTTGGCCCCGAATCGGCTTGGTCAGGAACTTCTTGATCCGGTCCAACACGACGCCGAAGCCAGAGAGATGCGAGACGCTCACCACCACATGGGTTTCTGTGACCTTCAGCGGCGGAATGACGCTCATCCCATCATCAGTGATGTGGCCGACCAAGAGGCAGTCAGGCAGCAGGGCTGTGGGGTGACAGAAGCACAGGTCCATTAGAGAGGAACTGGAGGAACTGGAGGAACCAAAGGAACCAGAGAAACCAGAGGAACCAGAGGAACCAAAGGAACCAGAGGAACTGGAGGAACCAAAGGACCTGGAGGGAACAGAGGAACCAAAGGAACTGGAGGAACCAGAGGAACCAAAAGAACTGGAGAGAACAGAGGAACTGGAGGAACCAGAGGAACCAAAGGAACCAAAGAAAACAGAGGAACCAAAGGAACCAGAGAAAACAAAGGAACCAATGGAACTGGAGGAACCAGAGGAACCAAAGGAACCAGAGGAACTGGAGGAACCAGAGAAACCAGAGGAACCAAAGGAACCAGAGAAACCAGAGGAACCAGAGGAACCAGAGGAACCGGAGGAACCAGAGGAACCAGAGGAACCAGAGGAACCGGAGGAACCAGAGGAACCGGAGGAACCAGAGGAACCAGAGCAACCGGAGGAACCGGAGGAACCAGAGGAACCGGAGGAACCGGAGGAACCAGAGGAACCGGAGGAACCGGAGGAACCGGAGGAACCGGAGGAACCGGAGAAACCGGAGGAACCAGAGGAACCAGAGAAACCAGAGGAACCAAAGGAACCAAAGGAACCAGAGGAACCGGAGGAACCAGAGGAACCGGAGGAACCAGAGGAACCGGAGGAACCGGAGGAACCAGAGGAACCAGAGAAACCAGAGGAACCAAAGGAACCAGAGGAACCGGAGGAACCAGAGGAACCGGAGGAACCAGAGGAACCAGAGGAACCGGAGGAACCGGAGGAACCAGAGGAACCAGAGAAACCAAAGGAACCAGAGGAACCGGAGGAACCAGAGGAACCAGAGAAACCAGAGGAACCGGAGGAACCAGAGGAACCGGAGGAACCAGAGGAACCAGAGGAACCAGAGGAACCGGAGGAACCGGAGGAACCGGAGGAACCAGAGGAACCAGAGGAACCGGAGGAACCAGAGGAACCGGAGGAACCAGAGGAACCAGAGAAACCAGAGGAACCAAAGGAACCAAAGGAACCAGAGGAACCAGAGGAACCAGAGGAACCGGAGAAACCAGAGGAACCAAAGGAACCAGAGGAACCGGAGGAACCAGAGGAACCAGAGAAACCAGAGGAACCAGAGGAACCAGAGGAACCAGAGGAACCGGAGGAACCGGAGGAACCAGAGGAACCGGAGGAACCAGAGGAACCAGAGAAACCAGAGGAACCAAAGGAACCAGAGGAACCGGAGGAACCAGAGAAACCAGAGGAACCAAAGGAACCAAAGGAACCAGAGGAACCAGAGGAACCGGAGGAACCGGAGGAACCGGAGGAACCAGAGGAACCAGAGAAACCAGAGGAACCAAAGGAACCAGAGGAACCGGAGGAACCAGAGGAACCGGAGGAACCAGAGGAACCAGAGGAACCGGAGGAACCGGAGGAACCAGAGGAACCAGAGAAACCAAAGGAACCAGAGGAACCGGAGGAACCAGAGGAACCAGAGAAACCAGAGGAACCGGAGGAACCAGAGGAACCAGAGAAACCAGAGGAACCAAAGGAACCAAAGGAACCAGAGGAACCGGAGGAACCAGAGAAACCAGAGGAACCAGAGGAACCGGAGAAACCAGAGGAACCAAAGGAACCAGAGGAACCGGAGGAACCAGAGGAACCAGAGAAACCAGAGGAACCAGAGGAACCAGAGGAACCAGAGGAACTGGAGGAACCAGAGGAACCAGAGGAACCAGAGGAACCGGAGGAACCGGAGAAACAAGAGGAACCAAAGGAACCAAAGGAACCAGAGGAACTGGAGGAACCAGAGAAACCAGAGGAACCAGAGGAACTGGAGAAACCAGAGGAACCAAAGGAACCAGAGGAACCGGAGGAACCAGAGGAACCAGAGAAACCAGAGGAACCAGAGGAACCGGAGGAACCAGAGGAACCAGAGAAACCAGAGGAACCAAAGGAACCAAAGGAACCAGAGGAACCAGAGGAACCGGAGGAACCAGAGGAACCGGAGGAACCAGAGGAACCAGAGAAACCAGAGGAACCAAAGGAACCAGAGGAACCGGAGGAACCAGAGGAACCGGAGGAACCAGAGGAACCAGAGGAACCGGAGGAACCGGAGGAACCAGAGGAACCAGAGAAACCAAAGGAACCAGAGGAACCGGAGGAACCAGAGGAACCAGAGAAACCAGAGGAACCGGAGGAACCAGAGGAACCGGAGGAACCAGAGGAACCAGAGGAACCAGAGGAACCGGAGGAACCAGAGGAACCGGAGGAACCAGAGGGACCAGAGGAACCGGAGGAACCAGAGGAACCGGAGGAACCAGAGGAACCAGAGAAACCAGAGGAACCAAAGGAACCAAAGGAACCAGAGGAACCGGAGGAACCAGAGAAACCAGAGGAACCGGAGGAACCGGAGAAACCAGAGGAACCAAAGGAACCAGAGGAACCGGAGGAACCAGAGGAACCAGAGAAACCAGAGGAACCAGAGGAACCGGAGGAACCAGAGGAACTGGAGGAACCAGAGGAACTGGAGGAACCAGAGGAACCAGAGGAACCAGAGGAACCGGAGGAACCAGAGAAACAAGAGGAACCGGAGGAACCAGAGGAACCGGAGGAACCAGAGGAACCAGAGAAACCAGAGGAACCAAAGGAACCAAAGGAACCAGAGGAACCGGAGGAACCAGAGAAACCAGAGGAACCGGAGGAACCGGAGAAACCAGAGGAACCAAAGGAACCAGAGGAACCGGAGGAACCAGAGGAACCAGAGAAACCAGAGGAACCAGAGGAACCGGAGGAACCAGAGGAACTGGAGGAACCAGAGGAACTGGAGGAACCAGAGGAACCAGAGGAACCAGAGGAACCGGAGGAACCAGAGAAACAAGAGGAACCAAAGGAACCAAAGGAACCAGAGGAACTGGAGGAACCAGAGAAACCAGAGGAACCAGAGGAACTGGAGAAACCAGAGGAACCAAAGGAACCAGAGGAACCGGAGGAACCAGAGGAACCAGAGAAACCAGAGGAACCAGAGGAACCGGAGGAACCAGAGGAACCAGAGAAACCAGAGGAACCAAAGGAACCAAAGGAACCAGAGGAACCAGAGGAACCGGAGGAACCAGAGGAACCGGAGGAACCAGAGGAACCAGAGAAACCAGAGGAACCAAAGGAACCAGAGGAACCGGAGGAACCAGAGGAACCGGAGGAACCAGAGGAACCAGAGGAACCAGAGGAACCGGAGGAACCAGAGGAACCGGAGGAACCAGAGGGACCAGAGGAACCGGAGGAACCAGAGGAACCGGAGGAACCAGAGGAACCAGAGAAACCAGAGGAACCAAAGGAACCAAAGGAACCAGAGGAACCGGAGGAACCAGAGAAACCAGAGGAACCGGAGGAACCGGAGAAACCAGAGGAACCAAAGGAACCAGAGGAACCGGAGGAACCAGAGGAACCAGAGAAACCAGAGGAACCAGAGGAACCGGAGGAACCAGAGGAACTGGAGGAACCAGAGGAACCGGAGGAACCAGAGGAACCAGAGGAACCAGAGGAACCGGAGGAACCAGAGAAACAAGAGGAACCAAAGGAACCAAAGGAACCAGAGGAACTGGAGGAACCAGAGAAACCAGAGGAACCAGAGGAACTGGAGAAACCAGAGGAACCAAAGGAACCAGAGGAACCGGAGGAACCAGAGGAACCAGAGAAACCAGAGGAACCAGAGGAACCGGAGGAACCAGAGGAACCAGAGAAACCAGAGGAACCAAAGGAACCAAAGGAACCAGAGGAACCAGAGGAACCGGAGGAACCAGAGGAACCGGAGGAACCAGAGGAACCAGAGAAACCAGAGGAACCAAAGGAACCAGAGGAACCGGAGGAACCAGAGGAACCGGAGGAACCAGAGGAACCAGAGGAACCAGAGGAACCGGAGGAACCAGAGGAACCAGAGAAACCAAAGGAACCAGAGGAACCGGAGGAACCAGAGGAACCAGAGAAACCAGAGGAACCGGAGGAACCAGAGGAACCGGAGGAACCAGAGGAACCAGAGGAACCAGAGGAACCGGAGGAACCAGAGGAACCGGAGGAACCAGAGGAACCGGAGGAACCAGAGGAACCAGAGGAACCGGAGGAACCAGAGGAACCGGAGGAACCAGAGGAACCAGAGGAACCGGAGGAACCAGAGGAACCAGAGAAACCAGAGGAACCAAAGGAACCAAAGGAACCAGAGGAACCGGAGGAACCAGAGAAACCAGAGGAACCAGAGGAACCGGAGAAACCAGAGGAACCAAAGGAACCAGAGGAACCGGAGGAACCAGAGGAACCAGAGAAACCAGAGGAACCAGAGGAACCGGAGGAACCAGAGGAACTGGAGGAACCAGAGGAACCAGAGGAACCAGAGGAACCGGAGGAACCAGAGAAACCAGAGGAACCAAAGGAACCAAAGGAACCAGAGGAACTGGAGGAACCAGAGGAACCAGAGAAACCGGAGGAACCAGAGGAACTGGAGGAACCAGAGGAACTGGATCAACCAGAGGAACCAAAGGAACCAGAGGAACCGGAGGAACCAGAGAAACCAGAGGAACCGGAGGAACCAGAGGAACCGGAGGAACCAGAGGAACCGGAGGAACCAGAGGAACCAGAGAAACCAGAGGAACCAAAGGAACCAGAGGAACCAGAGGAACCAGAGAAACCAGAGGAACCAGAGGAACTGGAGGAACCAGAGGAACTGGAGGAACCAGAGGAACCAAAGGAACCAGAGGAACCGGAGGAACCAGAGAAACCAGAGGAACCAAAGGAACCAGAGAAACCAGAGGAACCAGAGGAACCAGAGGAACCGGAGGAACCAGAGGAACCAGAGGAACCAGAGGAACCGGAGGAACCAGAGGAACCGGAGGAACCGGAGGAACCAGAGCAACCGGAGGAACCGGAGGAACCAGAGGAACCGGAGGAACCGGAGGAACCAGAGGAACCAGAGGAACCGGAGGAACCGGAGGAACCGGAGGAACCGGAGGAACCGGAGAAACCGGAGGAACCAGAGGAACCAGAGAAACCAGAGGAACCAAAGGAACCAAAGGAACCAGAGGAACCGGAGGAACCAGAGGAACCGGAGGAACCAGAGGAACCGGAGGAACCAGAGGAACCAGAGAAACCAGAGGAACCAAAGGAACCAGAGGAACCGGAGGAACCAGAGGAACCGGAGGAACCAGAGGAACCAGAGGAACCAGAGGAACCGGAGGAACCGGAGGAACCAGAGGAACCAGAGAAACCAAAGGAACCAGAGGAACCGGAGGAACCAGAGGAACCAGAGAAACCAGAGGAACCGGAGGAACCAGAGGAACCGGAGGAACCAGAGGAACCAGAGGAACCAGAGGAACCGGAGGAACCAGAGGAACCGGAGGAACCAGAGGAACCAGAGGAACCGGAGGAACCAGAGGAACCGGAGGAACCAGAGGAACCAGAGAAACCAGAGGAACCAAAGGAACCAAAGGAACCAAAGGAACCAGAGGAACTGGAGGAACCAGAGAAACCAGAGGAACCAGAGGAACCGGAGAAACCAGAGGAACCAAAGGAACCAGAGGAACCGGAGGAACCAGAGGAACCAGAGAAACCAGAGGAACCAGAGGAACCGGAGGAACCAGAGGAACTGGAGGAACCAGAGGAACCAGAGGAACCAGAGGAACCGGAGGAACCAGAGAAACAAGAGGAACCAAAGGAACCAAAGGAACCAGAGGAACTGGAGGAACCAGAGAAACCAGAGGAACCAGAGGAACTGGAGAAACCAGAGGAACCAAAGGAACCAGAGGAACCGGAGGAACCAGAGGAACCAGAGAAACCAGAGGAACCAGAGGAACCGGAGGAACCAGAGGAACCAGAGAAACCAGAGGAACCAAAGGAACCAAAGGAACCAGAGGAACCGGAGGAACCAGAGGAACCGGAGGAACCAGAGGAACCAGAGAAACCAGAGGAACCAAAGGAACCAGAGGAACCAAAGGAACCAGAGGAACCGGAGGAACCAGAGGAACCGGAGGAACCAGAGGAACCAGAGGAACCGGAGGAACCGGAGGAACCAGAGGAACCAGAGAAACCAAAGGAACCGGAGGAACCGGAGGAACCGGAGGAACCAGAGAAACCAGAGGAACCGGAGGAACCAGAGGAACCGGAGGAACCAGAGGAACCAGAGGAACCAGAGGAACCGGAGGAACCAGAGGAACCGGAGGAACCAGAGGAACCAGAGGAACCGGAGGAACCAGAGGAACCGGAGGAACCAGAGGAACCAGAGAAACCAGAGGAACCAAAGGAACCAAAGGAACCAGAGGAACTGGAGGAACCAGAGAAACCAGAGGAACCGGAGGAACCGGAGAAACCAGAGGAACCAAAGGAACCAGAGGAACCGGAGGAACCAGAGGAACCAGAGAAACCAGAGGAACCAGAGGAACCGGAGGAACCAGAGGAACTGGAGGAACCAGAGGAACTGGAGGAACCAGAGAAACCAGAGGAACCAGAGGAACTGGAGAAACCAGAGGAACCAAAGGAACCAGAGGAACCGGAGGAACCAGAGGAACCAGAGAAACCAGAGGAACCAGAGGAACCGGAGGAACCAGAGAAACCAGAGGAACCAAAGGAACCAGAGGAACCAGAGGAACCGGAGGAACCGGAGGAACCGGAGGAACCGGAGGAACCAGAGAAACCAGAGGAACCAAAGGAACCAGAGGAACCGGAGGAACCAGAGGAACCGGAGGAACCAGAGGAACCAGAGGAACCAGAGGAACCGGAGGAACCAGAGGAACCAGAGAAACCAAAGGAACCAGAGGAACCGGAGGAACCAGAGGAACCAGAGGAACCGGAGGAACCAGAGGAACCGGAGGAACCAGAGGAACCAGAGGAACCAGAGGAACCGGAGGAACCAGAGGAACCGGAGGAACCAGAGGAACCAGAGGAACCGGAGGAACCAGAGAAACCAGAGGAACCAGAGGAACCGGAGAAACCAGAGGAACCAAAGGAACCAGAGGAACCGGAGGAACCAGAGGAACCAGAGAAACCAGAGGAACCAGAGGAACCGGAGGAACCAGAGGAACTGGAGGAACCGGAGGAACCGGAGGAACCAGAGGAACTGGAGGAACCAGAGGAACCAGAGGAACCGGAGGAACCAGAGAAACCAGAGGAACCAAAGGAACCAAAGGAACCAGAGGAACTGGAGGAACCAGAGAAACCAGAGGAACCAGAGGAACTGGAGAAACCAGAGGAACCAAAGGAACCAGAGGAACCGGAGGAACCAGAGGAACCGGAGAAACCAGAGGAACCAGAGGAACCGGAGGAACCGGAGGAACCGGAGGAACCAGAGGAACCAGAGGAACCAGAGGAACCGGAGGAACCAGAGGAACCAAAGGAACCAGAGGAACCAAAGGAACCAGAGGAACTGGAGGAACCAGAGGAACTGGAGGAACCAGAGAAACCAGAGGAACCAGAGGAACCGGAGGAACCAGAGGAACCGGAGGAACCAGAGAAACCAGAGGAACCAGAGGAACTGGAGGAACCAGAGGAACTCGAGGAACCAGAGAAACCAGAGGAACCAAAGGAACCAGAGGAACTGGAGGAACCAGAGGAACCAGAGAAACCGGAGGAACCAGAGGAACTGGAGGAACCAGAGGAACTGGATCAACCAGAGGAACCAAAGGAACCAGAGGAACCGGAGGAACCAGAGAAACCAGAGGAACCGGAGGAACCAGAGGAACCGGAGGAACCAGAGGAACCGGAGGAACCAGAGGAACCAGAGAAACCAGAGGAACCAAAGGAACCAGAGGAACCAGAGGAACCAGAGAAACCAGAGGAACCAGAGGAACTGGAGGAACCAGAGGAACTGGAGGAACCAGAGGAACTGGAGGAACCAAAGGAACCAGAGGAACCGGAGGAACCAGAGAAACCAGAGGAACCAAAGGAACCAGAGGAACCAGAGGAACCAGTGAAACCAGAGGAACCAGAGGAACTGGAGGAACCAGAGGAACTGGAGGAACCAGAGAAACCAGAGGAACCAAAGGAACCAGAGGAACCGGAGGAACCAGAGGAACCAGAGAAACCAGAGGAACCAAAGGAACCAGAGGAACTGGAGGAACCAGAGAAACCAGAGGAACCAGAGGAACCAGAGGAACCGGAGGAACCGGAGGAACCAGAGGAACCGGAGAAACCGGAGGAACCAGAGGAACCAGAGAAACCAGAGGAACTGGAGGAACCAGAGAAACCAGAGTAACCAAAGGAACCAGAGGAACTGGAGGAACCAGAGGAACCAGAGAAACCAGAGGAACCAGAGGAACCAGAGGAACCAGAGGAACCGGAGGAACCAGAGAAACCAGAGGAACCAAAGGAACCAGAGGAACCGGAGGAACCAGAGGAACCAGAGGAACCAGAGGAACCGGAGGAACTGGAGGAACCAGAGGAACCAAAGGAACCAGAGGAACCAGAGAAACCAGAGGAACCAGAGGAACCAGAGGAACCGGAGGAACCAGAGGAACCAGAGAAACCAGAGGAACCAAAGGAACCAGAGGAACCAGAGGAACCAAAGGAACCAGAGGAACCGGAGGAACCAGAGAAACCAGAGGAACCAAAGGAACCAAAGGAACCAGAGGAACCGGAGGAACCAGAGGAACCGGAGGAACCAGAGGAACCGGAGGAACCAGAGGAACCAGAGAAACCAGAGGAACCAAAGGAACCAGAGGAACCGGAGGAACCAGAGGAACCAGAGGAACCGGAGGAACCAGAGGAACCAGAGGAACCGGAGGAACCGGAGGAACCAGAGGAACCAGAGAAACCAGAGAAACCGGAGGAACCGGAGGAACCAGAGGAACCAGAGAAACCAGAGGAACCAGAGGAACCAGAGGAACCGGAGGAACCAGAGGAACCAGAGGAACCGGAGGAACCGGAGGAACCGGAGGAACCAGAGGAACCAGAGGAACCAGAGAAACCAGAGGAACCAGAGGAACCGGAGGAACCAGAGGAACCGGAGGAACCAGAGGAACCAGAGAAACCAGAGGAACTGGAGGAACCAGAGGAACCAGAGAAACCAGAGGAACCAGAGGAACTGGAGGAACCAGAGGAACCAGAGGAACTGGAGGAACCAGAGGAACCAGAGGAACTGGAGGAACCAGAGAAACCAGAGGAACCAGAGAAACCAGAGGAACTGGAGGAACCAGAGGAACCAGAGAAACCAGAGGAACCAGAGGAACTGGAGGAACCAGAGGAACCAGAGGAACCGGAGGAACCAGAGGAACCAGAGGAACTGGAGGAACCAGAGAAACCAGAGGAACCAGAGAAACCAGAGGAACCAAAGGAACCAGAGGAACCAGAGGAACCAGAGAAACCAGAGGAACCAGAGGAACTGGAGGAACCAGAGGAACCGGAGGAACCAGAGGAACCAGAGAAACCAGAGGAACCGGAGGAACCAGAGGAACCAGAGAAACCAGAGGAACCAGAGGAACCAGAGAAACCAGAGGAACCAGAGGAACTGGAGGAACCAGAGAAACCAGAGGAACCAAAGGAACCAGAGGAACTGGAGGAACCAGTGAAACCAGAGGAACCAGAGGAACTGGAGGAACCAGAGGAACTGGAGGAACCAGAGGTACTGGAGGAACCAGAGAAACCAGAGGAACCGGAGGAACTGGAGGAACCAGAGGAACCGGAGGAACCAGAGGAACCAGAGGAACCAGAGGAACTGGAGGAACCAGAGGAACTGGAGGAACCAGAGGAACTGGAGGAACCAGAGAAACCAGAGGAACCAAAGGAACCAGAGGAACCAAAGGAACCAGAGGAACTGGAGGAACCAGAGGAACTGGAGGAACCAGAGGAACCAGAGAAACCAGAGGAACCAGAGGAACCAAAGGAACCAGAGGAACGGGAGGAACGGGAGGAACCAGAGGAACCAGAGGAACCGGAGGAACCAGAGGAACCAGAGAAACCAGAGGAACCAGAGGAACCGGAGGAACCAGAGGAACTGGAGGAACCAGAGGAACCAGAGGAACCGGAGGAACCAGAGAAACAAGAGGAACCAAAGGAACCAAAGGAACCAGAGGAACTGGAGAAACCAGAGGAACCAAAGGAACCAGAGGAACCGGAGGAACCAGAGGAACCAGAGAAACCAGAGGAACCAGAGGAACCGGAGGAACCAGAGGAACCATAGAAACCAGAGGAACCAAAGGAACCAAAGGAACCAGAGGAACCAGAGGAACCGGAGGAACCAGAGGAACCGGAGGAACCAGAGGAACCAGAGAAACCAGAGGAACCAAAGGAACCAGAGGAACCGGAGGAACCAGAGGAACCGGAGGAACCAGAGGAACCAGAGGAACCGGAGGAACCAGAGGAACCAGAGGAACCAGAGAAACCAGAGAAACCGGAGGAACCGGAGGAACCAGAGGAACCAGAGGAACCAGAGGAACCAGAGGAACCAGAGGAACCGGAGGAACCAGAGGAACCAGAGGAACCGGAGGAACCGGAGGAACCGGAGGAACCAGAGGAACCAGAGGAACCAGAGAAACCAGAGGAACCAGAGGAACCGGAGGAACCAGAGGAACCAGAGAAACCAGAGGAACTGGAGGAACCAGAGGAACCAGAGAAACCAGAGGAACCAGAGGAACTGGAGGAACCAGAGGAACCAGAGGAACTGGAGGAACCAGAGGAACCAGAGGAACTGGAGGAACCAGAGAAACCAGAGGAACCAGAGAAACCAGAGGAACTGGAGGAACCAGAGGAACCAGAGAAACCAGAGGAACCAGAGGAACTGGAGGAACCAGAGGAACCAGAGGAACCGGAGGAACCAGAGGAACCAGAGGAACTGGAGGAACCAGAGAAACCAGAGGAACCAGAGAAACCAGAGGAACCAAAGGAACCAGAGGAACCAGAGGAACCAGAGAAACCAGAGGAACCAGAGGAACTGGAGGAACCAGAGGAACCGGAGGAACCAGAGGAACCAGAGAAACCAGAGGAACCGGAGGAACCAGAGGAACCAGAGAAACCAGAGGAACCAGAGGAACCGGAGGAACCAGAGAAACCAGAGGAACCAAAGGAACCAAAGGAACCAGAGGAACTGGAGGAACCAGAGAAACCAGAGGAACCAGAGGAACTGGAGAAACCAGAGGAACCAAAGGAACCAGAGGAACCGGAGGAACCAGAGGAACCAGAGAAACCAGAGGAACCAGAGGAACCGGAGGAACCAGAGGAACCGGAGGAACCAGAGGAACCAGAGGAACCAGAGGAACCGGAGGAACCAGAGGAACCAGAGAAACCAGAGGAACCAGAGGAACCGGAGGAACCAGAGGAACCGGAGGAACCAGAGGAACCAGAGGAACCAGAGGAACCGGAGGAACCAGAGGAACCAAAGGAACCAGAGGAACCAAAGGAACCAGAGGAACTGGAGGAACCAGAGGAACTGGAGGAACCAGAGAAACCAGAGGAACCAGAGGAACCGGAGGAACCAGAGGAACCGGAGGAACCAGAGAAACCAGAGGAACCAGAGGAACTGGAGGAACTAGAGGAACCAGAGGAACCGGAGGAACCAGAGAAACAAGAGGAACCAAAGGAACCAAAGGAACCAGAGGAACTGGAGAAACCAGAGGAACCAAAGGAACCAGAGGAACCGGAGGAACCAGAGGAACCAGAGAAACCAGAGGAACCAGAGGAACCGGAGGAACCAGAGGAACCATAGAAACCAGAGGAACCAAAGGAACCAAAGGAACCAGAGGAACCAGAGGAACCGGAGGAACCAGAGGAACCGGAGGAACCAGAGGAACCAGAGAAACCAGAGGAACCAAAGGAACCAGAGGAACCGGAGGAACCAGAGGAACCGGAGGAACCAGAGGAACCAGAGGAACCGGAGGAACCGGAGGAACCAGAGGAACCAGAGAAACCAAAGGAACCAGAGGAACCGGAGGAACCAGAGGAACCAGAGAAACCAGAGGAACCGGAGGAACCAGAGGAACCGGAGGAACCAGAGGAACCAGAGGAACCAGAGGAACCGGAGGAACCAGAGGAACCGGAGGAACCAGAGGAACCAGAGGAACCGGAGGAACCAGAGGAACCGGAGGAACCAGAGGAACCAGAGAAACCAGAGGAACCAAAGGAACCAAAGGAACCAGAGGAACTGGAGGAACCAGAGAAACCAGAGGAACCGGAGGAACCGGAGAAACCAGAGGAACCAAAGGAACCAGAGGAACCGGAGGAACCAGAGGAACCAGAGAAACCAGAGGAACCAGAGGAACCGGAGGAACCAGAGGAACTGGAGGAACCAGAGGAACCAGAGGAACCAGAGGAACCGGAGGAACCAGAGAAACAAGAGGAACCAAAGGAACCAAAGGAACCAGAGGAACTGGAGGAACCAGAGAAACCAGAGGAACCAGAGGAACTGGAGAAACCAGAGGAACCAAAGGAACCAGAGGAACCGGAGGAACCAGAGGAACCAGAGAAACCAGAGGAACCAGAGGAACCGGAGGAACCAGAGGAACCAGAGAAACCAGAGGAACCAAAGGAACCAAAGGAACCAGAGGAACCAGAGGAACCGGAGGAACCAGAGGAACCGGAGGAACCAGAGGAACCAGAGAAACCAGAGGAACCAAAGGAACCAGAGGAACCGGAGGAACCAGAGGAACCGGAGGAACCAGAGGAACCAGAGGAACCAGAGGAACCGGAGGAACCAGAGGAACCAGAGAAACCAAAGGAACCAGAGGAACCGGAGGAACCAGAGGAACCAGAGAAACCAGAGGAACCGGAGGAACCAGAGGAACCGGAGGAACCAGAGGAACCAGAGGAACCGGAGGAACCGGAGGAACCAGAGGAACCGGAGGAACCAGAGGATCCAGAGGAACCGGAGGAACCAGAGGAACCAGAGAAACCAGAGGAACCAAAGGAACCAAAGGAACCAGAGGAACCGGAGGAACCAGAGAAACCAGAGGAACCAGAGGAACCGGAGAAACCAGAGGAACCAAAGGAACCAGAGGAACCGGAGGAACCAGAGGAACCAGAGAAACCAGAGGAACCAGAGGAACCGGAGGAACCAGAGGAACTGGAGGAACCAGAGGAACCAGAGGAACCAGAGGAACCGGAGGAACCAGAGAAACCAGAGGAACCAAAGGAACCAAAGGAACCAGAGGAACTGGAGGAACCAGAGGAACTGGAGGAACCAGAGGAACCAGAGGAACCAGAGGAACCGGAGGAACCAGAGAAACCAGAGGAACCAAAGGAACCAAAGGAACCAGAGGAACTGGAGGAACCAGAGGAACCAGAGGAACTGGAGAAACCAGAGGAACCAAAGGAACCAGAGGAACCGGAGGAACCAGAGGAACCAGAGAAACCAGAGGAACCAGAGGAACCGGAGGAACCAGAGGAACCGGAGGAACCAGAGGAACCAGAGAAACCAGAGGAACCGGAGGAACCAGAGGAACCGGAGGAACCAGAGGAACCAGAGGAACCGGAGGAACCGGAGGAACCAGAGGAACCGGAGGAACCAGAGGATCCAGAGGAACCGGAGGAACCAGAGGAACCAGAGAAACCAGAGGAACCAAAGGAACCAAAGGAACCAGAGGAACCGGAGGAACCAGAGAAACCAGAGGAACCAGAGGAACCGGAGAAACCAGAGGAACCAAAGGAACCAGAGGAACCGGAGGAACCAGAGGAACCAGAGAAACCAGAGGAACCAGAGGAACCGGAGGAACCAGAGGAACTGGAGGAACCAGAGGAACCAGAGGAACCAGAGGAACCGGAGGAACCAGAGAAACCAGAGGAACCAAAGGAACCAAAGGAACCAGAGGAACTGGAGGAACCAGAGAAACCAGAGGAACCAGAGGAACTGGAGAAACCAGAGGAACCAAAGGAACCAGAGGAACCGGAGGAACCAGAGGAACCAGAGAAACCAGAGGAACCAGAGGAACCGGAGGAACCAGAGGAACCGGAGGAACCAGAGGAACCAGAGGAACCAGAGGAACCGGAGGAACCAGAGGAACCAGAGAAACCAGAGGAACCAGAGGAACCGGAGGAACCAGAGGAACCGGAGGAACCAGAGGAACCAGAGGAACCAGAGGAACCGGAGGAACCAGAGGAACCAAAGGAACCAGAGGAACCAAAGGAACCAGAGGAACTGGAGGAACCAGAGGAACTGGAGGAACCAGAGAAACCAGAGGAACCAGAGGAACCGGAGGAACCAGAGGAACCGGAGGAACCAGAGAAACCAGAGGAACCAGAGGAACTGGAGGAACTAGAGGAACTCGAGGAACCAGAGAAACCAGAGGAACCAAAGGAACCAGAGGAACTGGAGGAACCAGAGGAACCAGAGAAACCGGAGGAACCAGAGGAACTGGAGGAACCAGAGGAACTGGATCAACCAGAGGAACCAAAGGAACCAGAGGAACCGGAGGAACCAGAGAAACCAGAGGAACCGGAGGAACCAGAGGAACCGGAGGAACCAGAGGAACCGGAGGAACCAGAGGAACCAGAGAAACCAGAGGAACCAAAGGAACCAGAGGAACCAGAGGAACCAGAGAAACCAGAGGAACCAGAGGAACTGGAGGAACCAGAGGAACTGGAGGAACCAGAGGAACTGGAGGAACCAAAGGAACCAGAGGAACCGGAGGAACCAGAGAAACCAGAGGAACCAAAGGAACCAGAGGAACCAGAGGAACCAGTGAAACCAGAGGAACCAGAGGAACTGGAGGAACCAGAGGAACTGGAGGAACCAGAGAAACCAGAGGAACCAAAGGAACCAGAGGAACCGGAGGAACCAGAGGAACCAGAGATAGCAGAGGAACCAAAGGAACCAGAGGAACTGGAGGAACCAGAGAAACCAGAGGAACCAGAGGAACCAGAGGAACCGGAGGAACCGGAGGAACCGGAGGAACCAGAGGAACCGGAGAAACCGGAGGAACCAGAGGAACCAGAGAAACCAGAGGAACTGGAGGAACCAGAGAAACCAGAGGAACCAAAGGAACCAGAGGAACCGGAGGAACCAGAGGAACCAGAGAAACCAGAGGAACCAGAGGAACCGGAGGAACCAGAGGAACCAGAGAAACCAGAGGAACCAAAGGAACCAGAGGAACCGGAGAAACCGGAGGAACCAGAGGAACCAGAGGAACCAGAGGAACCAGAGGAACCGGAGGAACTGGAGGAACCAGAGGAACCAAAGGAACCAGAGGAACCAGAGAAACCAGAGGAACCAGAGGAACCAGAGGAACCGGAGGAACCAGAGGAACCAGAGAAACCAGAGGAACCAAAGGAACCAGAGGAACCAGAGGAACCAAAGGAACCAGAGGAACCGGAGGAACCAGAGAAACCAGAGGAACCAAAGGAACCAAAGGAACCAGAGGAACCGGAGGAACCAGAGGAACCGGAGGAACCAGAGGAACCGGAGGAACCAGAGGAACCAGAGAAACCAGAGGAACCAAAGGAACCAGAGGAACCGGAGGAACCAGAGGAACCAGAGGAACCGGAGGAACCAGAGGAACCAGAGGAACCAGAGGAACCGGAGGAACCAGAGGAACCAGAGAAACCAGAGGAACCGGAGGAACCAGAGGAACCAGAGGAACCAGAGGAACCAGAGGAACCAGAGGAACCAGAGGAACCGGAGGAACCAGAGGAACCAGAGGAACCAGAGGAACCAGAGGAACCAGAGAAACCAGAGGAACCAGAGGAACCGGAGGAACCAGAGGAACCAGAGGAACCAGAGGAACCAGAGGAACCAGAGAAACCAGAGGAACCAGAGAAACCAGAGGAACCAGAGAAACCAGAGGAACCAGAGGAACCAGAGGAACCGGAGGAACCAGAGGAACCAGAGGAACCGGAGGAACCGGAGGAACCAGAGGAACCAGAGGAACCAGAGGAACCAGAGGAACTGGAGGAACCAGAGGAACCGGAGGAACCAGAGGAACCAGAGAAACCAGAGGAACCAGAGGAACCGGAGGAACCAGAGGAACCAGAGAAACCAGAGGAACCAGAGGAACTGGAGGAACCAGAGGAACCAGAGGAACTGGAGGAACCAGAGGAACCAGAGGAACTGGAGGAACCAGAGAAACCAGAGGAACCAGAGAAACCAGAGGAACTGGAGGAACCAGAGGAACCAGAGAAACCAGAGGAACCAGAGGAACTGGAGGAACCAGAGGAACCAGAGGAACCGGAGGAACCAGAGGAACCAGAGGAACTGGAGGAACCAGAGAAACCAGAGGAACCAGAGAAACCAGAGGAACCAAAGGAACCAGAGGAACCAGAGGAACCAGAGAAACCAGAGGAACCAGAGGAACTGGAGGAACCAGAGGAACCGGAGGAACCAGAGGAACCAGAGAAACCAGAGGAACCGGAGGAACCAGAGGAACCAGAGAAACCAGAGGAACCAGAGGAACTGGAGGAACCAGAGGAACCAGAGGAACTGGAGGAACCAGAGAAACCAGAGGAACCAAAGGAACCAGAGGAACTGGAGGAACCAGTGAAACCAGAGGAACCAGAGGAACTGGAGGAACCAGAGGAACCGGAGGAACCAGAGGAACTGGAGGAACCAGAGAAACCAGAGGAACCGGAGGAACTGGAGGAACCAGAGGAACCGGAGGAACCAGAGGAACCAGAGGAACTGGAGGAACCAGAGGAACTGGAGGAACCAGAGGAACTGGAGGAACCAGAGAAACCAGAGGAACCAAAGGAACCAGAGGAACCAAAGGAACCAGAGGAACTGGAGGAACCAGAGGAACTGGAGGAACCAGAGGAACCAGAGAAACCAGAGGAACCAGAGGAACCAAAGGAACCAGAGGAACGGGAGGAACCAGAGGAACCGGAGAAACCAGAGGAACCGGAGAAACCGGAGGAACCGGAGGAACCGGAGGAACCGGAGGAACCAGAGGAACCGGAGGAACCGGAGGAACCGGAGGAACCGGAGGAACCAGAGGAACCGGAGGAACCAGAGGAACCAGAGGAACCGGAGGAACCAGAGGAACCGGAGGAACCAGAGGAACTGGAGGAACCAGAGGAACCGGACTTGGTTGATCAGAGCAGATCTGGTTTACCTGCTTCAGGCCGGCAGTGTGGCAGCTGCAGCTCTCGGATGCAGTCCTGAGGACATTCAATGCTGAACAAAGGTCCGCCTGGCTGCTTGTTTGCCGTCAGCAGCAGCATCTCGTCCCAGATCTGAGTCCTGTACGTCAGCTCCGCCTCCCGGGTCGCTCTGAACACCAGACCAGTCAGAGAACACTGGAACAGACCCGAACCAGGAAACTTGAAGCTGAAAAAGACCCAAAAGTTACAAATGGGATTCAACTTCAGAAATATCTGGGTGTTAAAAATGCAACACATTTGCTAAATACAAATAAATGAAGAGCACATATTAGGGTAAACTCTATTTCGTATTTGTCCCAGATGCTGAAACAGACATAGATGTTGTAACAATATTTATTGGTTCTAAGAGCACAAGCCATGAAATCTGAGTCTGGAGAGAAGAAATGGTCATAAGACCTCCAGCTTGACATCAAATATGCAAGTTCATAATTAAATACATTATGCATGTTCCTTAATCAGACCATCAGCCATTCTTCCATAAAGTGTGGCATATTTCAGTCAGAATCCATCCATCCATCTTATCCGGGGTCGGGTCGTGGGGTCAGGAGCTTAAGAAGGGAGGCCCAGGCTTCCATCTCCCCAGCCACTTCTTCCAGCTCCTCCAGGAACCCCAAGCCGTTCCCAGGCCAGCCAAGAAACATCGTCCCTCCAGTGTGTCCTGGGTCTCCCCCTCCTCCCGGTGGGACCTGAACACCTCACCAGGGAGGCGTCCAGGAGGCATCCTGACCAGATGGCCGAGCCTCAACTGGCTCCTCTTGGCGTGGAGGAGCAGCGGCTCTACTCTGAGTCCCTCCTGGATGACCAAGCTTCTCTCTCTAAGGGAGAGCCCAGCCACCCTGCGGAGGAAACCCATTTCGGCCGCTTGTATCCGTGATCTCGTTCTTTCGGTCATGACCCAAAGCTCATGACCATAGATGAGGGTGGGAACGTAGATCAACCGGTAAATCGAGAGCTTCGCTTTTTGACTCAGCTCTCTCTTCACCACGACGGACCTGTACAGCGCCGGCTTCACGGCAGATGCTGCGCCAATCCGCCTCTCGATCTCCCGCTCCCTAGATACTTAAACTCCTCCACTTGGGGCAGGACGACCCCCCTGACCCAGAGAAGGCTCTCTATCCTTTTCCGGTTCAAGACCATGGCCTCGGATTTGGAAGCACTGATCCTCATCCTGGCTGCTTCACACTTGGCTGCGAACCGCTCCAGTGAGAGCTGCAGATCATGGCTTGATGAAGCCAACAGGACCACATCATCCGCAGAAAGCAGAGATGCGATCCTAAGGCCACCAAAACGGATCCCCTCAAAACACATGTAGACCGGTTGGGCGAACTCCCCAGAACCCTCCAGGACCCTGCTGAGGGTGTAGAGCTGGTCCAGTGTTCCACGACCAGAACCAGAACCAGAACCACACTGCTCTTCCTGAATCCGAGGGTCGACTATCCGATGGACCCTCCTCTCCAGGATCACCTGAATAGACCTTACCAGGGAGGCTTAAGAGTGTGACCCCCCTGTAATTGGAGCACATCCTCCGGTCCCCCTTTTTGAACAGGGCGACCACCACCCCAGTCTGCCAATCCAGGGGAACTGCCCCTGATGTCCATGCGATATTGCAGAGGCGCGTCAGCCAACACAACCCTTCACCAGTGGTGGAGAAAGTACTCAAAAAATGTACTTAAGTAAAAGTACAAATATACAGACAAAAATGTACTCAAGTAAAAGTAAAAGTACCACATTAACATTTTACTTAAGTAAAAGTAAAAAAGTACTGGCATTTAAAAATACTTAAGTATTAAAAGTAAAAGTACTTGCTGAATGCATTACTTTATCCCTAATACAATATCATTAAGTGAACTGATCGTATTTAATTTTAATACATTAGAAATGTGCCATCTTAATGAACAATACCACAGATAAAGCATGTTTTTATTATGTTTACTCTGTAACATAGTTACATGGCAGGGGCCCCGGGATGGCCCCTGCCACCTCGGGGCCCTGCCACCCCGGGGCCCTGCCACCTCGGGGCCCTGCCACCCCGGGGCCCTGCCACCCCGGGGCCCTGCCACCTCGGGGCCCTGCCACCCCGGGGCCCTGCCACCCCAGGGCCCTGCCACCGAGGAGCTTTTTGACCACCTCGGCGACCTCGTCCCCAGAGATTGGAGAGCCCAATCCAGAGTCTCCAGGCTCAGCTTCCTCAACAGAAGGCATGTTGGTGGGATTGAGGAGGTCTTTGAAGTATTCCACCCACCGGCCCACAACGTCCCTAGTTGAGGTCAGCAGCACACCATCCCCCCTATAAATAGTGTTGGTGCTGCACTGCTTCCCCCTCCTGAGACGCCGGATGGTGGGCCAGAATCGCCTCGAAGCCGTGCGGAAGTCGTTCTCCATGGCCTCTCCAAACTCCTCCCAAGCCCAAGTTTTTGCCTCAGCGACCAAACGAGCCTCATGCCGCTTTGCCCACCGGTACCCATCAGCTGCATCTGGAGTCCCACAGGCCAAAAAGGCCCGATAGGACTCCTTCTTCAGTCTGACAGCTTCCCTCACCGAAGGTGTCCACCAGCGGGTTCAAGGGTCGACAGGCACTGACAACCTTATGGCCACTGCTCCGATAAGTTGCTACGACAATAGAGGCACAGAACATGGTCCACTCAGACTCAATGTCCCCTACCTCTCCTGGAATGTGTTCAAAGTTCTGCCAGAGATGGGAGTTAAAGCTCCGACTCACTGTGACAGTCGCGGTACTGTTTCTTTATATCAGGATCTGTTTCTGACCTACAGCGGTGGGACTGACTCAGGCTGCCTGTAGCAAACCAGGTATTTAGTCCAACACTGGAACAGAATGACAAAGTTCAAGTTAGAAGTTTTCTCTGCAGCCGAACCATTTCTGAGTTTGTCAGGGAGTTTAAAGCAAATATCCTGCTGTTCAATCCATCATCTGGAAATGGAAAAAATCTGGCCCAACTGGAAACCTACACTGTAAACCCAAATTACTAAAGCTGCACACGATAACTGATTGTCCTGGGATGTCTAGATTTTACAAAATCAAAAACCTCTTTCTCTGTTCCAGTGCTCCAAGTTAAAAATGACTGAAAACAGTAAATGTGATGAAGACCTGCAAGAATACCTTAAAAGTGCTCATCTCACCTGTAAGAGACACCGATCCTCTCTCTGCTCATCTCAGGTGTGAAGCCCAAGGGAACCTTGAACACAAGAATGTCAAAGTAAAGAAACGTCTCAGAGATGCTCAGCTGCAGTTCAGGTTCAATAACACAACAAGAATCACTCACATGGTCCGTCTCCAGTTTCTCAACAGTCAGCAGAGTCAAAGAACCAGCAAGAACGTCAAAAGAAGGGTAAACTGGCTCAGTAAAAGTTGAGTGGAAGGTGTGAAGCAGAGTCCTGGTGTCATCAGACACCCAGTAAAAACACAGAGTACCAGCTGGCCAGTCCAGAAACAGTCCAACTCTCCTGGTTCTGGCCAGGAATGCTTTTACATCAATATAGGGGATTGGAATAAAGACCCTCTGAAGTCCATGGCTAAATGTAAAACCATTAGATGAATCGTTTAGCAACATCCATGTCTTATCGCTCCAGTCCAGTTGCGAGTCCCATCCTTTCCTCTTAACCTCCTTAAATGCTACACCCATGTTGATGACAGCTGTCCACTCCATCTCCCAGTAATGGCGTCCAGTCAGAGCTTCTCTGCACATCACCTGACCCTCATATTCAAACCTTTCTGGGTGATCAGGATACTTCTGCTTTTCCTCCATTCGACTAACTGTTCTGTTACACTCAGACAGGATGAGGTATTCATTGGCAGTGTTGATGTCAAAGGTCAAATCACAGGCGTCTGAAAAAGAAATAACCAGTTACAGTGAGATACAGCAACATTTCATTAACAATAAACAACAAACCTTACATTTGTTCAGAAGCTGTGGGTTGACCCAGTGTTCCTCATTATGGTCCACACTGAGGAGACAAGAGCAGGAGGGAAAACCGATCAGAAAGCAAAACCTAAATATTAAAGCCTGCCCCTCCATTTGAATTACTTTGTACTTTTCACACTATTTATTATTCAGGATAGGAAAAGCAATACAATTACAACAGTGTTTATAAATACAGTGGCTAGAAGCCCAAACCAGGAACCCACCCCCAACAAAAAGATAAGAAAATAAAATGTAATTTAATTTAATAAAGTATGTGTGTTCTCTGTCTCTTGTTGACTGCGCTCACTGTACATCGAAAAGTGATACCAGAGTGCCAGACTTTCTTTAAAACTCAGTCTTTTTCTTTTATGAAAGATCAAATGTGGGAATTTATTCTAGTGCGGCACTGTCAGTAAAAAAAAACATTAGATAGGTATTTTTAAAAAATCACATTTCAATCTTTTGTAACCCAGTGCAGGATCAGCGGTTCCTTTGTGAGTGATGCAATTGCAACGTGAATATTAAATGGAGTGGGTCTCCTCTCTACCCTGACTGCAGGATGGGTTTGATGCAGGACAAGGTTGATGTAACTGCAGTACAATGAGTGCTGTCACCTGCTGTAGCAAAACAAGACTAGATGTTTGGCTAGTCAGTTTTTTTTTTAAATGAAGTGGTTAGAAACATCTGAAAAGACTCTAAATAAAGCAACAAATTTACTAAGCTGGCAACAGTTGTGTGGGGACAGAGAGAAGACTGACAGAGTTGGAAAGGAGGCAATGTTGCTATGAACAAAATACTTGGAGATAAATGTACAAATTAGATTTAGGCAATTCAAACTTTTCAAAAAATTCAAGTTAGCCAAATTCACCAAAGATGAATTTGAAATGGAGCAGAAGAATCCAGAATTTAAAACATCTGCAGACAGTCTCTGAATATGCATAGCAGTCATTTATTGACCTTAGCTCTGCCTTTAAATCTATTCAGTCACACATGCTCCTGAAAAAAAACTATTCAGGTGACTGTGAATCTACCTTAAGAGGTAATATTTTTTCCTATCGTTTATTCCACAGCAGATAAAACTTAATTTGTTTCAACTTAGCAGCCCAACAGGGCTGCATCATCTTATTTTTTTCCATTCAGTGGAAACACTAATGACTGTGTTAGTTCTCAGCCAAATAAGTATACTGTGAAATGTACAAACGGCACTGTTAAACTCAGTTTAACTACAAATTCTAACTGAAAGACCCACATCTGTGCAGAGGATTGTCAATGACAAGGTGTGATGCTCATTCACCCTTACTAACACAGACAGGATAGTGGGGATGTTGGTCCAGTTGAGGTCATTTGGTGACTTATGTGACTCAACCTGCCTTCAGTGGAGCAGATATAGATTGGGTGCAAACATGGGGTTTGGACAAAGTCCCCTGACTGAAGATTCCACAAAGTTAAAAACATTAATCATATTTTTTGGGCATTTCTTCTTCAAGAGGCTACAGTTTGGCACAGCATCCACCGCTGAACACTTCCAAAACAGGATGGTGCCTGAGGTCACAGAGGGACTTAAGGGAGCGATGTGCCGTACAGACGATGTGCAGGTATGGGGCTATCCACAGAAGCAGCATGACGCTACATGTTGTGCTGGAGAAGATTCAGAAAGTAGGTATCACACTGAAAAATGTCACCTGTCGAAGTTTGTTGTGAATTTTTTTGGGTCATGCAATCACTGCTAAGGGCATTAGCTGAGGTCCAGAAGAGACAGAGATGGCAAAGAGGATGAAGAAGCTGATGATAGTGAGGGAACTAAGATCTTTTCTTGGAATGGTGAAGCAGCAGGGTCAGAGCCGGTAGAGAGAGAAAACCCCCTTCTCTCTCTACCGGCAGGCGGTTTATGCAGAGAAAACTCCCTGCATAATCTTCTGTTGAAAAAGAACTGCTGGATGTGGGGCACTGAGCAGGTGAAAGCTTGCAGTTTTTGTAATTTTTTTTTCAACATTTACTTTAAACAATATTTTGAATGTATATTAATCCATGTATGTGTTTTTTATTTGCATGCCACTAGGAAAGAGTGCCTATGTACACTAACCTGTCTGTCAAAGACAAATATCTTCCAATGGAGACAAATAAAAAGATTTTGAAATAAACTGGATCATCCCACCTGAGCAGGAATGTTGCAAAATATATCAGCAGGGACAGACTGGGGTTACAAACAGCAGTGGACTTTGACTCGATTGGCCCACAATAGCCAACATGTGGGAAGTTATCAATGCCTGGCACAGGTGTCAGAACTTGAACTATGACTCAGTACAACACAGCATTGAAATTACACCAATAAGTGATGTTGATGAATATATATGATTCTAGTCAAGCATTCCACGTGAGAAGGGACAGCTTACAAAGGGTTTGGCAAATACTAAACATACACAACAGTGTATTGTTTTCTTCACAGTATGTGAGCCACTTTCTGTCTGTCATCTTTGTTTAAACATCCGGTGTACTGTTTGGGAATTTATCTTCTTCATAGGATGGAAAAAGAAAACCCTCTGGGATGTGACTTGAGGTACATAAAATAATGTGGGGTTGGACTGACATGGGTGTTGTCCTCTGCCCTGGGTCTAAGCTCACTTTCAATAGCCAAGTGACGGGGTAGCTTAAAAAACTGGTTTTAGGTACCGAATTGACTACAACTACATGTAATATCAACTAATTGGCTTTTAAAAACAGTCAATTCTTTTCACAGTAAACATCGACTAGTGACAATTGCAAGACAAAAAATGAATTTTTCAAGAAGATGAAAGACGAGGAACAGTGTGGGGTATAATGTAGTTTGAAATGTATAAAAACATAATTTACCAAAGGGGTTCTGCAAACTCAGACAGTGGACACTGATGTAACACCTGCTACAATACTGGAAAAAGTCCCCATATGCACTGAATGCTGGAAATAACTCCCAAAATGTTGTAGGGTAAAATTTAGAAGTTCTGGTACTGCATACTGCTACATAGTTGACAATTTAAAGCACTGCTGAGCAACAAACAGGGTCTATAAACTTTAATAACTCTGTCTTCCTCTCCTATATTGTCTGTAGAAGTTCCTCCCAAATGCAAATCTTTTAGGATGAGTGACTATGCACATTAGTTATACAGTGCACTGCGCTTGTTACAGTCTGATTAACTTCTGCACCATATTTAATTTCTTTCCTCAACAGGGTAAACTACAGCCTCTCTGTTTGGTCTAGAGTAAGCAGATTAATACAACTTTATATTGTGCATTCTTGTTCAGTTTTCTCTGTGCTGTCATATTGTAGGCTCATTAAAAACTTGCCACAGAAGCCCAAACCCGACTCAACCATTAACTATATAATTTTGGATTTACCCTGCCCGAATTTCAGTTCGGGTTTTAAATCTAAGTCGTAGTCTGAAACAGCAGATTAGCAGAATTAAAAATAAAAAAATAACACTTGGGATTGCATGGTGACCACTGGGTCATCCTGCAGCACCAACCATTCTCCAGAACTTACAGAAGGTCAGTCCACCTCTGCATACCTGTTTCATGTGCAACAAGAACCATTTAAACAAAATTAGACTAGGATATCATGCACTTAAAAAAATAAACCATTCATATCCTGTGACATTCCCTCTTTGTTTTTGTTCAGTTCTAGATATCCCTGCAACAGCTTATGGACATTGCTCCAACCACAATGCCACAAACGGTATCAGTATACATGTATTGACCTTATTTAAGCAGCCATCACCAATGCCCAGGAAGACAGACCGAATTAAACATTATTTCAGGGTGATTTACTTCTTTTGTTAGAGTGTAAGTATTTCAAAGATTGTCTCTTTTATGATTTACTGCTACAAAACTAACCCTATTATGCAAATATTTCAAAACATCTATTAAAGCAAATTCATCATTAGTGCAAAGGTTACAGAGGACTAACTTGAGTTTTTCCAGTCTGCACTTTGGGTCCTCCAGTCTCTCCAGGAGCATCTTGGCTCCAAACTGTCCTGGATGGTTGTAGCTGACGTCTAGCTCTCTTAGATGGAGAGGGTTGGACTTCAGAGCCGAGGCCAAAGAGGCACATCCTTCCTGTGAGATCCCACAGCATGACAATCTGCAGAGAGGAAAAGATCCCAAACACAAAGAGATTAAACCTCTGGCCTGCCGGTTCTTGTTTGTCTGGGGCACTCTAAAGCAGAGTTCCCAAACCTTGTCTTCAGGAACCACTGTCCTGCATGTGCTAGGTTTTTCCCTACTGCTGCACACCTGGAATGAATGGGTGATAGACAAGCGTCAGCAGCGACTGGAGGAAAGGAGGTAATGCTTCCCTCTGGATTAGCTGTGCTGGAGTGGGAAATATCTAAAACAAGCAGGACAGATGGCCTGAGGACCAGGATTGGGGACCACTCCTTTAAAGTATTGACAAGCCTGCAGTAAAATTTTCTCCCTGCCACACCTGAGACTGCTTGAGCGTCTCTTCTCATTCAACTGCCTCCTTTTTCCTCTCTTGCTCTCGATGAAGGCGGACGCTGTTCCCCTCTGCTCCCCTCTGCTCCCTCCCTGCCCATGCCTGCTCTGCTTGCTCTGTTTTTCTCTTTTTCTATATTTTTGGAGCCTTTTTCTGCACATCCTCCAAATCTACACATTACGGGTCTGATCAACTGGTCACTCAATGCAATTGATCAAATTTTTGACGAGAAGTCTGGGCACAGGAGAGCCTCTTGTCCTGCAGGGACACACCCAGCAGGATTCACCTGGATTTATTCATGATAACAGGATTTCTGCTGTTTGGAGCTTGTGGATTCCTGGATTATCGACACATTTGTGACGGACTTGGCCGAACTAGCGAACACTCAGACTGTTGGTGTGGACAGAGACCAGAGCTGGATTACCTTACCCTACCTTAATGGTGGTCACCTCTGAGGCATTCTTTAACCGATGATGCAACTACCTTACTCCAACTAATGTTGGATTAACCTTTAGATTTACTGTGTGGAAGAAACTTGATTCTAACTCTCATTCTACTATTACTGAATGCAGCTACATACACTTGCTTTGGAAATGGCAGACTGGAGCATTTGAAACTATGTTCATTACTACCTTATACCTCTTTGTATGGCACTGGGGTGACAATCCCTCCCAGACATTTCCTTCCAAGTTTTACCATCCCTTTTGTCCCCTACATTGGCATAGAAGTAACACCAGTGATTCCCCAGGTGACGTTCCTTCCAGCAAGTTTCCACCCAAGGACTATAACAACATTTGGTGTTCTCACCTCCTTCAATACACATAGAATATGCAGGATCATTTCCCTTGATGGTAATCCACTCTGTCATCCTCCTGTGAAAGCTGAAAGTAACTGGTGAACAAAAATGAAAGCAAGAAGTAAGCTGGCCCCAGATTAACACCACAAACCCCCCAGGGTGACTGGAATGGAATAGATTCCTTTTATCCAAGCATTTTGGTTCCTGAGTCTCTGTTAAAAGCTGGTTTTACTTATATATCTGGGATTTCTGAATATTCCCTACCAACTGAAGTAATGTTCTATGTCACTAAAACTTTAACAATTGGGATCTATTCCACACAGATATAATGCATGACTAATGTTCTTTGTGATGTGTAAAGAAGAGGAATCATCACCTGAGAGACTCCAACTGACAGCTTGAATCCCCCAGTCCAACGGAGAGGAGCTGCACTCCCAAATCCTGGATCTGGTTGTAACTCAGATCCAGTTTTCTCAGCTGGCTGTTGGAGCTCAGAGCTGAGGCAAACACCTGGCAGCATCTGCTTCTCAAAAGACAGCTCTTCATACTGCAATCAGAGGAAATATGTGAGCATAACGGTAACAAGAGGTAAATATCTCTTCCAATGACCTTCAGTCTATTTACCCAAATTCCTTCAGTTTACAAAGAGGCCCAATCAATCCAGTAGAAATCAGAGTCAACGGAGTTAACTCATCAATAAAATCTTCATATTTTTCCTTCTTCTCATGTTTTGAAAAATACCCAGACCAATCCTGATTATAACTGTAAATACAGTTTGTCAAGTCTAATGTTGTCAAGTTGGATTGTTTCATTTGAAGCACGGTGGCAAGTTGGCGACACCTCATGAAGTCCAGAGAGAAACCAGACAATCTGCGAAAAGACAAACCCTGTAAGTAAACAGCAGATTCAGTGCTGAAGTAATACTAAATAAATAAATTAAGATCAGACTAAACAGTTTATAGGACTGACCTGAGGCTCTGCAGTTTACACACAGGGCTTTCCAGCACAACAAAGAGTTCAAAAGGAAGATCCGTCTGTATATTATGGGTACCATGGAGACACAGTTCTTGTAAGCTGGAGTCTTCTGACTGAAGAATGGTCAGCAGTATCTGGAGGCCATCGTGTATCACATGTTCACTGTTGAGCCTGTGGGATTTAGAGCAACAAATCATGGTGCTGTGCTACATAAAACTCATTATAAAACTAGATACAGTCCTGAAAGATGTGAGTCCATATCCAACGTTTAGAATGATAATAGGGACATAAGTTAAAGAGTTATACTATGCTCTGTGTAATCAGATAAAATCTTAGTCTTCAGTTTTGGGTGCAAATATACATGTTAAAGAAAAAAAGAAAATTAACCTTAAATACAAACAACAAAATCCAAATACATGACTAACCCCTAATTTAAAATAAAAAACTAAGATTTTATTTTGTTTGCTGAAGCACTTTGTGGTTTATCTCAAAATGTGCTAGAAAAACAAAGTTTTACTTTCTTACTTACTAAAAGCAAAATTTTAGCACCATAAAAGTTAATTTCCCATGAGGCTAAGAACGAGAAAAACTCATCCCTGGAATATCCACAATCTATGGGGTATGAATCTGGCTCAGGGAAAATTACCGTTAACTTCTTTTTCAGATTCTCCTATGCTGCTGACCCTCCGCTTTTCACCTGTATCTCATTGCTTTTCTGCACTTAGAGCTGTGCTGATGGTGGTTAAACTTTAACAGGAGAGACTAAATTATCCCTCAGGCCCTCATGCAACTTAAGCCATACTGAAACACCAAAACAGTGTTAGAAATGTTTCAAAAGCACTCAGCGAACCCATCCACTCTGTGAAACATGCGAGTGAAGCTGAAAAACATGTTCCATATAATACCTACAGTAAGAATATCACTAACCTGTTATTGAAAGAAATATTGGGTCTCAATGAACAGTCAAAATATGTGTGTGTGTGTGTGTGTGTGTGTGTGTGTGTGTGTGTGTGTGTGTGTGTGTGTGTGTGTGTGTGTGTGTGTGCGTTTGTTTGTAATACCTTGTGGGGACGATTTTCCTGACATGTACTACGTTGTGGGGACCGGAGCCTGGTCCCCACGAGGAGAAACCCTGTTTTTGGGTCAGGGGTCAGATTTAGGGCTAAGGTATGAATTGAGTTTTGGTTGGTTAGGGTTAGGAAAAGGGTAAAGGTCAGGTTTAGGCTGTAGAAGTGAATGGAAGTCAATGGAAAGTCCCCACAAAGATAGCAACACAAACGTGTGTGTGTGTGTGTGTGTGTGTGTGTGTGGGGGGGGGGGGGTGTGTGGGGGTGTGTGTGTGTGTTTTTAACACATTTCAGATTTTTGTCATAGTTGCTCATGTAACCAGGTTGCATTTCTATTTTGTTATAATTACACAAAATGTCTTTTGTTATTCGGATTGTTCCTTTATGTGACCGTAAACACCTCAGGAAACCCCACCGTTATAACCACGCGACTTTAAGGTCGGGAGCCCCTCCGCTTTACTTCTTCTTCTATGGTATTGTCGTTAATGTGTTTGCACCCCTCAGGATCTCCCCTTTTGTAATGGTGTTTATTTTTCATCTAAACACATCCAATTATAGATATATTAAATTAGTTTTTGTCATCACCATAATATTGTATAAATTAATTTCATAATGAAAATACTCAAGTGAACCTACGATTGTAAAGTAGCAGAAATTAACTTTAGTTTTGCTATATACTTCTGATTTGTGAAGGACTGGGAGCGGGGAGCCCATAACATGGTTGTTTTCTATTCGTTGTTCCCACCAGGTATGTCATGTGTGTATAAGGTTCACACAACTTTTTATTTCAAAGTTGTGTGACATGGTCACTTGCTGCCCTTTTGTCATTTTGTTCAGGAGGAGATGACTTGGAGCAGGAAGCTGATAACATGTTTTTTTCTGTTTGTTATTTTTAACAGAATAAACTGAGAAACCACCAATTTCAAAAGGCAAACCGTGTCACAGTCTAATCTTTCAATAAAACCAGCACAATGCAAAAGGGTTCCAGTTAGACTCATAAGTTTTGATGATCTTTGCAAATTCACACATGCACTGACTTATTCCCCACCTTCCCCAGTACCTACCTACAGTGTAACCACTTGTGATATTTACTGTGCAATATTTACACTGTGAAACAACACTACCTCTGTGCAATATTTATATATATTTTGTATTTATTCATATTCTGTATTTTTAAATTTGGTAAATTTTTGTATATATACATTTTACGTGCACTTCTTTTTAATGTACATGTCTGCACTGGAAAAGGGCTTTTAATTTCATTGTACACTTGTATAATGATAATAAAATGTATTCTATTCTATTCTATTGCACAGACACTTATGTTTAAAATCTATTGATGTTTGTATACACTGAGGGGGATTTGTCTATACCCTGGCATAAATTATGGAATCAGAGTAAATTTGATTTTGCAAAAAGTGAGAGGAATTGCAACAGTAATGCTACTTCTTGTTTTTGCATCTCTTTGTACTCACACAGCCTTCTTGCAGTTCCCTCCTAGCTGGAGAAGCCTTTCCGACCCAAATAACTGTGTGTAGCATCTGGTCAGATCGAGCTCTTCAATCACTTCCCCAGACATCTGCAGCAGGGTTGACAGCACTGAGCAGTCAATGGTTGAGAGTCTCACTCCTAATTTCAGATACTTCCCAATGTCATCCTGAAACTCTCTCTCTTTGAGCTCAAACTTGCAAAGGAAAAGATTAATGCACCTCTCAGTTGGGATGTTTCCAGCATGAAAATGATTTATGTACGCTTTTAAACTGTCAGTAGTGTCAGAGCTAATCTCTGCCTGGGGAAGCAAACTTTGAATCATTTCTTGATTTGACCTGAGTGAGAGTCCAAGGAAGAAACAGAGAAACAGGTCTAACTGACCCTGCTCACTCTGCACGGCTTTATCTACAACCTTTTTCTGCAGCTCCAGGAAGCTCAGATCTGTAAGGTCAACTCCCAGGAATGACCTCAGAGGACCGAGGTCGTTCGTCTTGCAGCAGTGGAACACGAAAACAGCAGCTAGAAACTCCTGAAAGCTCAAATGCACAAAACTGAACATCTTCTTTTGGTACAAACCAAATTCTTGCTTCAGGATTTCTGAGCAAAGTCCACAAAACAAAGAAGCATCATCAGCATCAATGCCAGACTCTGTGAGGTCTTCCTCATAGAAGATGATGTTTCCTTTATGAAGCTGCTCGAAGCCCAGTTTGGATAGGTTTAGCAGTAAACCAGTGTTCTGAAGATTTGATATTCTCTTTTGGGATTTTTTCTTCTTTGTCTCATATTTCTGTGTTGTTCTTTTGGTTTGGATCAGGATGTAATAGATGTACAACTCAGTCATTGTTGTGATTCTTCGGTCACTCCATCCCTCCTTAAATACTTCAGCAATAATCCAGCAAAACACAGGGATGTGGCCCATTAAATGGAAGCTGATCATCCCTCTGAGACCTGACAGGAGTTCTTCAGCCTTCTGGGCAGAACTCATTCTCTTTCGGAAGTACTTGTTCTTTTCTTGGTCGGTGAATCCCTGCACTTCTGTCACCTGGTCGATGTATTTTGAGGGAATCTGTGAGGCTGCAGCAGGTCTGGATGTGATCCACAGCAAAGCCTCAGGCAGCAGATTCCCTCTGATCAGGTTGATCAGCAGCACATCAACCGTTGCTTTCTGATTTATATCACTCACACTCACGGCTTCTTTAAAGTCCAGTAGATATCGGTTTTCATCCAGGCCATCGAGGATGAACAGAACTTTCTCGTTAACTAGCTGTTTAGCATCTTTGAGTGGTTTGAGCTCAGGGTAGAAGTAAAGGAGGAGCTGCAGCAGACTGTGTTCCCCGTCTTTAATCATGTTCAGCTCTCTGAAAGGGAGGACGAAGATTAAATCAATGTGCTGATTGGATTTGCCCTCAGCCCAGTTTAGAGAAAAGTTTTGGACGGCAAACGTTTTCCCGATACCAGCAATGCCTTTTGTCATCACTCTTTGGATGGATTTAAATTGTGTTGATTGTAGTTGGAAATGTGTTTTTCCTGGTTTAAAAATGTCCAGACTGTTGATCTGCTCATAGTTGAACTCCATATGTTGTGATTTCCCATCAGGAAGCATAAAATGATGCAGAATCTCATGTGGAACGCAGCCTTGTTGCTCAGCCTGTTGCACAATGAAGAGCTTTGTGTAAACATCCTGGAGTTGGGTCCGACTGTCTGACGTTCCCTCGTATGTCCAGGTAAATTTTTTCCGAAGATTGGCTTTAAGATTTATTTTAATTCTGTCCATAAGTTTGTCTTGTTCCATGTCTGCAGGTCTTTGTCCACTCTGCTCTGTTTTAGATGTGGAAATAAAAAAAAAAGATTAGTTTTAACCTGATAAAACTACATATATGACAAGAAAACATTGAAATATTGTACAAGTGAAAAAATATCCATAGGTGTACAGTAATCTTAAGACATTTCACTCCACATTGTAGAATATTACAGAACCAGATGAACAGAACCCACAGTTACTGTTTTACAATTATACAGGAAGTCAGCCTGATGTAGCAGAAAATTAACACATCATAAGTCACTTAAAATCATGGTTTACTGCCTTATTTTCTCTGGATTACTGAAAACATGACAAATTGTTACCAAGATGTTAATTAATCTTTTTTAAGGTTTTGTTGGCTCTAGAGGCCTTTAATCTGAAAGTAGTTCAACAGGAAACAGGGTAATCAGAGAGGGGAAGACGTGCGGCAAATGTCACCAGGCCGGGAATCGAACCTGCGACCACCGCCATGAGGACTAAGTCCTCAATACGTGGGTCATGCTTTGCCCCTGTAGTACATTTATTTATTTCATGATATATTTACTTAATTTTGTCCCTTTTGGCCAATTGGAGGCAAGGAGCAAAAGGGGCAAGTGCTCAAGCACCCCTAACCCCCCCGTCTGCATGTGCCTGCCCTCCGATCCCCCTTGTTGAACAAGTGGGACCACCACCCCAGTCTGCCAATCCAGGGTAACTGCCTCCAATGTCCATGCAATATTGCAGAGTTGCGTCAACCAACACAACCCTACAACGTCCAGAGCCTTAAAGAACTCCAGGGGGATCTCATCCACCTCCGGGGCCCTGCCACCAAGGGGCCCTGCCACCAAGGGGCCCTGCCACCAAGGGGCCCTGCCACCAAGGGGCTTTTTAACCACCTTGCCAACCTCATACCCACAGGTAGGAGAGCCAGACCCAGACTCTCCAAGCTCCACTTCCTCAATGGAAGGCCTTTTGGTGGGATTGAGGAGGTTTTTGAAGTATTCTGCCCACCAGCCCACAACGTCCCGAGTTGAGGTCAGCAGCACACCATCCCCCCTATAAACAGTGTTGGTGCTGCACTGCTTCCCCCTCCTGAGATGCCGGATGGTGGACCAGAATCGCCTCAAAGCCGTGCGGAAGTCTTTCTCCATGGCCTCTCCAAACTCCTCCCAAGCCCAAGTTCTTCCCTCAGCAACCACCCGAGCCTCATGGACTGCTGGTACCCATCAGCTGCTTCCGGGGTCCCACAGGCCAAAAAGGCCTGATAGGACTCCTTCTTCAGCCTGAGAGCATCCCTCACCAAACTATCGGAGCAAACTCAGCACCAGGTAGTGGTCAGTGGACAGCTCTGCACCTCTCTTCACCTGAGTGTCCACAACATACGGCCACAAATCCGATGAACCGATGAGAATGTCGATCATCGAACTGCAGCCGAGGGTGTCCTGGTACCAAGTGCACATATGGACACCCTTATGCCTGAACATTTTATGGACAATCCGTGACGAGCACAGAAGTGCAGCAGCAGAACACAACTCGAGTTCAGATTGGGGGGCCGTTCCTCCCAACCACGCCCCTCCAGGTCTCACTGTCATTGAAGTCCCCCTGCAGAACAAGGGAGTCCCCAGGAGGAGTTTACTCTCCAGTAAACTCTCCAAGAACTATTAAAAAGTGGGTAATATGAACTGTTTGGTGCATAAGTACAAACAACAGTCAGAACCTGTCCCCCCACTAGTAGGCGGAGGGAGGCTACCTTCTCATTCACTAAGGTAAACCCCAATGTACAGGCGCCAAGATGGGGGGCAACAAGTATGCCAAGTCCTGCCCGGCGCCTCTCACCGCGGGCAAGTCCAGAGTGGAAGTACGTCCAGCCCCTCTCAAGGAGACTGGTTCCAGAACCAGAACCATGCGTCGAGGTGAGACTGACTATTTCTAGCCGGAACCTCTCAGCCTCACACACCAGCTCCGGCTCCTTCCCCACCAGAGATGCCTCTGACCACCACCCATCACACACTGACCCCTTTGGCCCCTCCCATAGGTGGTGAGCCCATGGAAAGGGGGACCCATGTCTCCTCTTCAGACTGAGTCCTGCTGGGCTCCATGAGTTAAAGCCCGGCCACCAGATACTGTTGCCAATGGTTGTCTTCATCATAAGGGTTCTGCAAACCCAGTCTCCAGAAATTTTAAAACCAAGTTTGTGAATTGTGACCTTTTTTAATTTGTGAAACTTCTTTAAAAGAGATTTCAGACTTTGTTTTGCATCTTATTTCTAATGTGGGCTGGAAGAAGAAGAAAGAAGGATTAATTTGGCCTGTTATTGAAGTTTTATAAATCAGATTAAGGTTTCACAAACCATAAAGTGTTTTAATTATTCAGCCTTTAGTACTTCAGAATCAAGTCCATGTTTTCTTTGGAGCTGAGATCGGTGGCAGTTTCATAAATAAAATAAAGGTTTCACAAATCACGCATTTGTTTATACATATTCTGCTACTACCTTAGAATAATTTAGTTCAAGTTTGAAATATATATGCTTGTAGTTTTTAAAGTAGAGCATATTAAAGATGCTCAAGATAGTGAGAAACTAAGAGAAGTGGTCTTTTAGTATTTCTAGAATTGGAAGCTGCAATGGGAAGCCAAATTTACAAATTCAGTTTTGTTGCATTAAAGATGTATTAAAAGAAAAGTAACTTAGTCTCTCATTCTTTCTTGGCAACCAAATCTGAAATTCAGGTCAAACCTATTTAGCCGAAGAAAATCTATAGGAAAAACGTAATGATATAACAATTACAAATTTCATATTTTGATGGGCTTTAAATTTGAAATTAGACATCAGATGTGGGTGTCTTCTAGAGATCTCTGCCCCCTGAAGTGAGAGAAGTCACTGGAAACAGTTTTACAGCAATAAATATGGCAGCTTTGGGGAAAAAAAACTAAACATGTCTTCTTTTGATTGACTGGATGGTATTTGCTGAGTGTCTTCTTCAGTTGTTTCTGTGTCACCCTGAAGTGAGAGAGGTCACTGGTCATTGTTTATGGAATCAGAGACATTTTTCACACAAAACTGAGTGTGAAATATCAAGAATTTTGATTCAGGCTGCATATATATGGTTTTCGTTATTTTTTTCACACAACGTTTTATTTATTTTCAGCTTTGTGTTCAGCTTTAAACTTTTAAAGCCACTTGAAAGCTACTTGCAGTTCATCAAACATGAACCGGATGTGCGCTTTATTCTGAAAGGAGCTCGTAAATGAGGTTGCCGTCACGCGCGTGAAACTCGAGTGCGGGCTGACTTTACATTTCTGAAGAGACGGCGAGCTTTCAGGTCTACAGGAAAGAAAATATTTCAGCTTTAAAATGACAAACTAGAAACTGAACTAAAGCTGAACAGGAAGATTTCTGACTGTTTTAAAGAAAACAAAAACAAAAAGAACAATAAGTTTTTTTGTTGATTTTCTAAACTCTGAGTTAGAAATAAAATCAGATGAGTTACTCACCGGATGTTTGTCCTTCCATCAACAGGCGAATCATTCAGATTTAAAAGGATAAGACTTGGACATACAGAGAGCGAAGCAGTCGTTAGCTGCTGACAGCAGCTCAAACTTCCTGTTCCTTTCACTTCCTGTTAGACTTTGACCTCTCAGACTGTCATCTAAAACAAACTTCACAAGCTGCAAAGCTTTAATCACATTTATAATACAACCATGCAAATAATTACTAAATGGATTCTGGTCTTCCATTATATGCAGAGATGGATAAGTTACATTTACTCAATTACATTTGCTTAAAAAAAAAAAGAAAAAAGTATATATATATATATACATATATATATATATATATATATATATATATATATATATATATATATATATATATATATATATATATATATGTATATATATATATATATACTAGGAGAAGTAAAACTTACAGGAAGTAATTTTATTTTGAAGTGATATTATCTTTCAGTACTACTGTTTGCCCTACTCACCTACCAAATTATTATCATAAATTAACTTTCATTTCTTTTTGCAAACTATCTGAGAAGGAGTCCTGAAATTTTCAAAGAAAACCTTAAACTTTATTTTAAAACCTGACTCAAAATCCATTCATGGCAACAACATCATAAAGAAAATAAGTATTAGTGGTTAGTTGTTCCCTACTTTAGTTATTACATGGTTTTATTAGATCTAATATTTATTTCTTGAACTGCATTAATGTTCTCTTTAGTTCAATGAAACTGTGTCTTTTAGCTTAATGTGCCATTTAGTTTTCATGCAGATCATAACAAGTTGGGATCATATTTTTATTTAAAAATGCATGAAGTTAAACAGGATAACTACGGATATTTCCTCCATGCACATGAATATGATGCATAACCTGAATAAAGGTAAAGCAGGGGACTTATAGACATGGGTGGGTGGCATTTCTATATGCCACCCACCCATCTAGGGGTGGGTAAGTGAATGAGAATGGTTTCTCATTCACTTTGTTAATGAGAAACCATTTTTTACTCATCAGTTGATATTAAACCAGTTGATGTTGGTTTTCATGTAGTAACAGAAACATTTCTAAATTCTGACAGATTTCAGCTGACTTATTTATTTTCTGTCATCTTGTTGAATTTTTTCTTTATGTATTAAATACATGAGGAAACATTTTTTTCTGGGGTTTTTGTATCTGATTATCTGTACCCTCACTAAGGAAAATATTAACATGTGTAAAACTTCTTCTGTAAACACTCAAAGATGTGGGTCAACAAATTATAGTTTGGTTAAAAAATGCTTTAAAAATAAATTGTTTTATTTTGTGTGAAATAATATTTCTTTACAAGCAGAAATGAAAATCTGTCTACAAATCTTTTATCTGTTTATATTAATGTTCATATTCATAATTCATCCTCTCTGTCAGAAGGACTCAGTGTTTCCATAATGGACATAGAAGCAAAATGTTTCATGTGCATTAAGGTTTTAAGCCAGTCATCACCAGACCAATTATGAATTACTGGAAGTTATTATGTGTTTCCTGTGTGGTGGGTGAAGCTCATGCTGTCAGGATCCTGTGTGTGCGTGTGTGTGTGTGTGTGTGTGTGTGTGTGTGTGTGTGTGTGTGTGTGTGTGTGTGTGTGTGTGTGTGTGTGTGTGTGTGTGTGTGTGTGTGTGTGTGTGTGTGGGTGGGTGGGTGTGTGTGTGTGTGTGTGAAAATAACTGCAGGGTTCGTTTTATTGTCACTTCTGGATGTTTTTCAGGGTTTTTCACTAAACATGTTGCTTTTCTGATATTTAAAAACTTAAAATAACCAGAAAGGCTTTAAGCATTGACAGCTTTTTGTCAAAATATACAGATTTAAAACCAATAGCACCTCAATGAATCTTCAGAAATCTTATGATTACATCATTTGAAACCAGAAGCAGAAATCTGGTCCACAGCTTCTGGGAAGTCTGTGTTTTCAGAGCAGCGTTGAAGTTTTTCCTTCTAAGTGTCTTTGAGTCTCTAAAGGCAGACCAGAGCCGTTCAGCTGCTGGGCTGATCCTCCATAGAGGAAATATTTTTAGCTCCACCCTCAGGTCCTGTTCCTCAGGTTTCTGTTTGTCAGAGTTTGTTTTCCACTCAGCAGAACAAGATCTCTCTGCAGGTAGGAGCGTCTGCATGCAGTTTACTCAGTGAAAATGTGACTTTCTGTGACATTTGGTGCTGTGATAAATGTTGTGTGTGCAGAGCTGGACCCAGCTCTCATTCCTGCAGTTTGTTTTCAGATCTGTCAGTTTGCCAGGAGTTCAGCTGATCCGATTCGCTGCAGGAACAGAACTCAGAGCTGAAGCTGCTGGTTTTGCATTCATGCAAACAAAAACAAAAAAAACCCAGATTTGAATGTTTGATGGAGGAATTCTTGATGATTCTAAGTTTGTTGATCTGACTTTAATGTTTTGAGCTGCAGAAATGAGTTTCCCAATCTGTGGTTTGAAGTTGATGTTCCTGGTTTTACTTCTTGTTTACTTGCTGCAGGAAACTGAGTTGGACTTCAGACTTTGTTTTTCTCATTTGCTGAACGAACCTCTTGTTGTTGCTGAGCTGCTCTGGCTTTGGTTCAAACCTGCATGAAAGAGAAAGTGTCAGAGTTCCAGGGATGGGAACATAAGATCAGGTTTTATTCCTGCAGAAGGTTTTATGTTTACATGTTGCTCTGCTGCAACAGGTTTTCCAGGTTTAAATTTGTGTTTCTACCTGCATGTTGTCTGACAGGTTGGATGTTTTATTTCTTCTTTTTATCAGGAGATTTTGCTTCTGTTTGCAGAGTTCTGTTAAACTCTTCTCAGCTTTTTATTAATTTATTTTATGCATTGTATCTTGTTGGAAATATATTAACGTTTGAGAAGTTTTATGTCACTGATTTTTATTTTTTTCAGAGATCTGCTTGATTCTGTCTTGGAAAACAGGAAATTTATTTTCTTACACAATCATTGTCTCTATTCCTCTTTACTGTCAGTTTTGTTTATACATTAGAGAAGGAAATTCCTGTCACTAGATGGCGCTGTTGTCACTGAATGTTCATGCACAGTAATGCATCTTTACTGTGGCGATTCATTACCACATGAATGGTGAAAACATTCATGTTTTTCACTGGAAGATAAATTAAGTCATAATTACCACCAGGTAATGTTTCTCATTTTTCTACTTATTAATAGTAAATCTGATAAATCCCAGATGAACTCCTGGGTGAAGTGAATCTGCTTCAGTAGCTATTAAATGTGTTTCATGTAACTGGGGAAACAGCGACATGAAACACTGTTAGGTTTCCTAACAGTGTAGGAATGAGGTGACCTTTGACCTTTGACGACCACTGGAAACTTCTGTGTTGAATTATTTTGATATCGGCACAATCAAACATTTTTGCCTCTCACATATTGACACATATTCTGTTTGATTTGAAGGAGATGATGAGCCATTCACTAGATGTTTTTCCATATTTATCCAGCAGATGGCGCCGTTGTGTAGCTTTAAAGAGGTTCTGTGAAATAAGCTTCAAACTGTAAAGAATCTGAACGAACCGTTTAATGCTGACAGGAAACAGAAAACGTTCAGAGGAGTGAAAACCTTCCGGCCTGTCATTCCAGACATTCAGTGGAAATGATCCAGGTTCAGTGGATCGTTTCCCGTCACCAGAACAACGTGACAGGATCACAAACAGCAGCACTTCCCTGATTATACACTTTAAATAACTGTTCATTTAAATTCACTTCCATTTGGATTTTCATTCCTTACTTACTACATATTTTCTCTTTTTAGCTCACATAATTGTAAGCCAAAAATGGATGGATTATCATTATTATTATTATTATTATTATTATTATTATTATTATTATTATTATTATTATTATTATTATTATTATTATTATTATTATTATTATAACTAGTAGTAGTAGTAGTAGTAAGTCTAAATAAGTGACGAAATGACATGACGAAAACATTCAGAGCAGTTAGATCAGTGAGCCACTAGATGGCGCCATTGTTTAATCTCAAAATAATCTCCGTCAGTTTATTTCTTAATTTGGTCGTAATATTAATTTAAAGGCATAAAGAAGAGCATCCTGTAATTTCATGTTTTATGGAAAGATTAATATTTTCAAGAAAACTCCAGTTTTGTTTTCTGGGTTTATTTATGTGCTGCTCTGTGTCTTTACGTCATAAAAGAGGTCAGGAGATGAAGGTCAATTAGAGGACAGAGCATTGAAACTCGTTAATGGGCTGAATGGACCAATTAAAGGAAAAGGAGCTTTATCCACCTTAAAAAGTTACATTGTTTTCTTACAATAAACTCATCTCACTTTGTAGGAACATAAAAAATGAAAACAGAGTGAGGATGCCTCACAGCGTCACCATTCAGTTCAAAGGTCAGAGAGGCAGGCGGCCATTTTGATTCATAAAAACGAACGGAGCTGACTGTCACGTTTTACTTTCATCTAAATTCCCCAAAGAAGCAAAGCTTCGTCAAGCCCTTTTCAGGATCTATAATAAAGTTTTATTTAAGTTACAGGATGATGTGAAGTTGGAATCTGACCGACTGATAAATGTTGGGAGTAAAACACCTCAGATCATTTCTGATCCCAAACAGATCTCCAGATTCCTGAAGATTCCCGGCTGAAATCCTTCCTCACCTTAAAAACTAAAATAGATTTTTAGTATTTTTAGCTCTTTGTGTTTATCTATATAGGTGAACCATAAATAGATTAACACATGAACTATGAATGAATGGATGAATGACTGTAGAGTAAAACATTTAGAGGCTTTCAGATTTCATTCATCAGGTTCAGGGATTCATCAGAAAAAACCCAGTAATAAATAAATTCTCAGTCGTTTCTTTATTTGGCTGATTTTCACTCACAGCCAAACTATTAGAAAACAGACGGCAGTAAATATTTATATTATTTTATCAGCACATAATCTATAGAAATAATCAATGTTCAAATTAAGATACGAAACTAAATTAACGAAAATCAAAGTATAACTATAAAACAAACTTTAAAGTTGTTTTTCATTAATTGTAGAATTGTGCTAAATATAAATAAATCCATAGGAAAAAAATATATAAAAAATAAAATTATATAATAATTAATCTTAAAAAGAAACCAAATTTACATCAAATAAAACAAGTTTTTCTGTTTGAAAACAAAGTTATGTTTGAGTTTTAGATTAAATTCATACAAATGTTTTCATAGAAACATCTGGAAAGTCAGATTTACGGTAATCTGATCTGAAAATATGAAAAAGTCAGATTAATGTTTCTGAAACTAAAAATCCAGAAATCTACTGAGGCTCATAGAAAAATATGAAACAAAACAGAAAAAATGAAGAAAAATGAAATTTAGAGAAAAAGAGGAAACATTAAATACATTCAATGTGTTTCTGTGATTAATTAAATTTCTAATTCTCCAAAATTACGTTTAAAATAATAAGAAGCTTCATGTAAAAAGAGACATCAGTGAGTTGATCATCACCATTAGATTCTCTGTACCAGATTATAATCTGAGATTATTCACATCTGCAAACCTGTGACAGATTACAAAACAACAAAACTGAATACGACACACACACACGCACACACAGAGACAGACAGACAGACAGACACACACACACACACACACACGCACACACAGAGACAGACAGACAGACAGACAGACAGACACACACACACACACACACACACACACACACACACACACACACACACACACACGCACACACCCCGACAGAAACACACACACACACACACACACAGACACACACACGGTTATACAGAACCGCATCACCCTCTCAGCTCCTTCGCTAACAAACGTTTCAGCAGTAAAAACGTTTCTAAACTCGTCTCCTCTCTGTTTCTCAGCTGCTTTCAGTTCAGATTTATTCTTACACTGAAGTTTTTCTGCTGAGTCATTCATCCTAAATGTTTCTCTTGTTTTTTCCTCCTGAGAAGCTCAAATCAAAATGGCTGCAGGGTGCAGCCATTTTGCAGCAGGTGATGCTAACCTGTACATGCTAACGCTAACAGGCTGCAGCTTTAAGGCTTTTCAGTGGAAACTGTTTGTTTATCAGATCTGCTTCTGACTAAAGTCACTTTCCTCTATTTGCTTTAAAGTTTTTTGGTTTTGATCATTGAAACTAATTTCAGTTCCTCGTTTTCAATAGAAGCACAAAATTCATCTGCAAATTTAGGAGTTTTGTTTCTGATGTTTTATTATCATTTTATTAACTTTCAGCTGAGCTACAGAGAATAAATGAAAAATGTAAGAGAAAAACAGTGAGAAATGATCTAATGTTGCATCAGAGCATTAATGAGACACAACATTCCTCATGCTCATAATTTGTCCTGTTATGTTTTTTTCTGTTCCTCACTTTGTTTTCATGCTCCTTAATTTGAGCTGTAGAAAAATTTTCAATATTCAAACCCAAATAAATGTAAACTGTTTTATCTCAGTAATAAAAGCATTAAAGTCTATTATTTTTTATTTTGTTAAAGATCTGTCAGGTGGAATGATTCATTTTTAAATCATATCTTAAACATCTCTGTGTTTAAGTATTAATATAGTTTCATAGTGAAATAATCTGAGGAGAAGATGCCAACACTCGCTGCTCCTCTGGGATTAAACCGTCACCGTAGCAACGACAAACCATAACAACTCAGAAGTTGGGATGATTTAGATCTGAGACCCAAAGCCAGTCAGAGATGAACTAAATGAGGGTTGGCCTGACCTCCAGGTTTGACCAGGATGAGATGAGATGAGATGAGACGAGATGAAATGAGATGAGATGAGATGAGATGAGACCAGACCAGGAGACGGACGGCCTGGTGGTCAGACGCTCCTGAACTGAAATGTTATCAAAGGTTAAAGTCGTTTCTGAGAAGTTAAACCTGAGGAAGAGATGCAACATGTTTTAATCATGTAAAATACAGGAAAAAGATTCATGTTTGTTAAAATGTTTTAGTTAAAATTCAGACATTTTAAATGAAAACCACATGTGGTGAGTTTTTAATGAGTGTTGATGAAACCATGATTTATTAACCATTTCACTGCTGCAGGGTGTGAATGATCAGGTTAGTATTTTCATCTATAAATGAAATTAATCTGCAGAAACATATTTATAAAACTAGAAAAGTGAGTTAATTCAACAGACTGATGAGCAGAGCTAAAGCTGTAATGGAATATTAATAAATATAATCCAACTTCTTACAAAAAGAGGAAAGAAACTTCTGGTCATTAAAGCTCAGACTGAAACGAGTTGATTCGACCCGGTCCATTTGGCTCCAGAACACATCAGAACCAGAAGGAGAAGGAGATAATCCAGGAAATAATCTGACTGTAAACTTCTCTGATCCGGTTCTGGTTGTTCTGCTTCCTGGACTTTCTCTAAGTAACAGGAGGAATGGTTTCCACCCTCTGAGCTTCAGGAAGCTGCTGAAATGTGAAAGTTTTCCTTTTCCTCTGCAGCTGCAGCGTTTCCTCATCTTAACCTTCTAGAAATACGACGAGGCTTTTAAATCCGTCTGCAGTTTAATCTGAAGGATCTGGAGACAAAAACATGAAAGCCAGAAGAATACAAACTTTTCTCACCATAACTAAATACTTTTCTGTTTTTCTTCATTACATGTGAACAAATGTTGCCAGAAACAGTCACAGTCAGAAACAGTCATCTCTACAGGAGCAGCTTACTCTGACTCTCTGTGACTCACAGGAAGTCACACGACTCCAGCGGCTCCTCAGCTGCCATCTTGTTTGCTTTCATTGTTTCTCAGTCAGAAGCTTTAAACCCAGAACTCAGATCTGCCTGCAGCTCATCTGAGATGTGTCCAGGTCAAACTGGTTTTAACTGGTTCAGGGCTGAAGTAGCTGGAGACCGACCAGCTCTAAATGATGAGCAGCAGCGATGAGCAGCAGCAATGAGCTGCATGCTGCAGCGATGAGCTGCATGCTGCAGCCGTCTCCCTCTGCATCGTTTCTCTGCTGGTTTACAGAACAAACGTTTCTGCTCCTCTGGTCACATTGTGACACATTTTCCATGTTAATTCAAAAGAACTGATTCTGTTTCAAACGGAGGATGTTTAAGATGATAAATAATGTGCATCACATGGTGTTAGACATCACTTATTTATTTTCTATTATTCCATACAGACTTATGTAATAAAGCTCAAACTGTAAAAAAGGAAAACAGTAACTGTTGGAATGAATCAGTTTAATTTGAAAATTACAACCATTTGTCACAGAATCACTGTTTTCTAAAAATATTAACTTTGCAGCAAAAAGGGAGAGGAGAGTTTGAAGAAGTTCTTCTAACTTCCTGTTTTAAACTTTCCTGTTTCTGTTGGATCTTCAGGTCAGCAGGCCGTCGGTCTCTGATTCAGTTCAGATTCAAACTTTTAATGAGAATAAATGCCAACAGAAAGTTTAATGATGACAAACCAGTTTCAGCAGCAGAGCTTCCAGAGCTGCAGCCTGGTGATCTGCTGGATTATCAAACATTTAGTCTGGAAACCAGCGCAGGATCTGGCTGATCCCGATCACTTTGTCTGAAATGTTGCTAATGATGGGAAGAAAGTCGCTGGTTCAGAGTTTTGTTCCAGTTTAGGACGTTTTTTAGGACAGATTCCTCTGGTTGTATATAAAAAGCTCAGAGGAGGAATAAAGCAGTAAATATTACCATCCTGTGGACGAAGCATAAAATCTGCTGGGGGAGTTTGGATTGTTCCTCATCGTTTGTGTTTAGTTGGGATTCGTTTCCTCTGAGGCAGAAACAAAATGACTCACGTTCTTTTCTCCGGATGAGTGGAAATGAAGTTTTCATATCTCACCGTGTGTTTTTATCCTTTATCATCACAATAACACTTTTTATACTCTGTCACACTTTCACCGCCCTGCTTACAATTCCTGTTAACATTTAACAGGAATGTTAAAGTCTCAATAATCAGCTGCTGCCAAATGTGGCTCATTAAGTTAAGGGTGTAAATACTTTTTCACCCACCTGGTTTGGATTGACAATCGTCTGAAAACTGATTTTAGTTTTTACTAAAAACGTTATTATTTTTAAAACCAGGTTATTATTTATTTAATATTAACTTGATTTTAATATTTATTTGATGATGTGAAACATTTAGAGAAAAAGAAAAGGGTGTAAATACTTTTTCACAGCTCATATTATTTTACATAGATTTATACCTCGATACTTTATTCCTACTTCAGATCAATTTTCACTATTATAGTTGCAAAGTAAATTATTATTATTATTATTATTATTATTATTATTATTATTATTATTAATGGATTACATGGAGTTAATTGCAGATAAAGTCTGTTTTACAAACTGCCCTCAAACATTTGGAAGGAAATGAAACGCCACAGGATTTTTTTCACTTTGTAGATGTGAACATTTGGTCTCTTTAATTTCTTCTATAAGTTTGAAGGTTTGTCCTGAAAAGTAACTCTTTGTTCTGGAGAATCCTTTAACCGGATCGTTTGGTCCAACAGCCTGGAGCTCGAATCCAACCACACAATCATTCCTGTTTCAGTCCGCAGCGTCTCAGCGGCCCGATGCCTCGGGCTGCAGGAGAGGAACTGGAGCCTAAAGGCCGATGAGTCACTGAGGGGAGGAAATGCTGGTCCTTTACCTTCAGCTACATTTAGAAATGATCAGATATTTAAACACTTTCCATAAATCTGACTGACTGACTGAAGCGTCTTGAGATGACGACGTGTTCTGAACTGGCAGAATATAAATAAACTGGGATGAACTGAATCTTCCTGTTAGTTTTCTCCTTCCTCAGCCGCCTCCAGATGAGCCACAGTTGGAATTAAACACCTTATTGTGGCTCAGATGTTTAAAATGAAGGATCAGATGTGAAATGTGAACTGGGACCAGAATGGATCTGTGTTTTTGTTTGTATATGACAGTTTTTGGAAAATAAAAAAAAAGTTTTTAAAAAGTCCTTCAGTATAAAAATTAGTGTTTAAGTGAATTTACTGTATCTGTTCAGCCCTTTTGTCCAGTTGTTGTCCCTGTAAAGTGCAGAAACAGAAGGTCTCAGGTTCTGGTTCTGGTTCTGGTTGGCTGGGACAGGAACAGATCGGCAGGGTGTGTCTGCCTTCATGTCAGCCTCTCTGAGTCTCTCTCACGTTTCCTCCCCCGTCGCTGACAGACGACATGCTCTCCACGGTTCTCCTCATGGCAGCCGCCTGTAAGTACTCTGACCCTCAGGAAGGTCTTACATCTGGCTGTGAGGTCAGCAGGTTCAGGGGTCAGGAGGGGTCAGGTGGAGGGTAAGTTGCAGAAGAGGATGCAGAGGTTTGGTTTCACTGACAGGTTAATGCTAATGCTAACAGTCAGAGCAGCTTTCTGTCTGTGAGGTTTTCATGTCTCTGGGTTGTTTTGAGGTTTGTTTGTTATTCTGTTCCTTCCTTTGATTAGACCATCCTCATTTGTGTTTTACTTCACCTCAGGCCTTAGTTTATGATTAATTTGTGTATTTAGTGTGCGGTTATTATTTTATGATAGACTTTATTTCCTAAACCCCAGTGTCACTTTCTCTCCTCTCACCTGTAACCTGTTAGTCCACCATCCAGCTCCAGCAATCACTCCCAGTTTCTATTCTCTCATTCCTCCTGGGAAATCCTGTTAAATTTTGTTGCTTTCCTGGTTTATCCTGTTAGTTTTTCTTCTGTTTTCCTGTTTTTGTTCTGCTCTGGCTCCCTGTTATTTTTTAAAGCTTTTAGTTCATCATTTTGTTGAACACTCTTCATCTGCAAGCTGCCTCTCTGTATTTGGGTCCAGTCTAAAACAAACTGATTCCTGATTCTGTTTGTTATGGACGAACTTTGTTTCAATTACAAAATAAAACGGCTGGTGAAACATAATGCTAGAGCTTCTTCTGATCCAGGGAGTTGTGGATTAAAAAGGGTTTTTCCTTCCTGCTGTTGGTTAAGAGCAAACCTCAGTCTCACACTGTGGGAGGGGAGTGAGGAGGTCAGGGGTCACAGTCACCTACAAAATACACAAGTACTTGAGAATCTGTCTAAAAGCACTTCTATTTTTATAGCTCAGAAACAAATATCTCCTGACATCCTGTAACGGAGGGAACCGTCTTAGTGCCACACAGAAGCAACATTCACACTTTGGACTCCAGCCAAGCAGGAAACAAATCTAAGGATCTGGACTTTTGACAAACGATTACCGTATTTTCCAGTGCGCCTTATAATCTGGAGATTATTGGTCCGGCGCCCCCCTAGGGGGCGCGCCCCACAGTTTGGGAACCTCTGATCTGGTGGATGCATAACGTAACTCCAGCCTCTACTGTAGCGTCTATTCTATTTTTCCTTATAATGCGGAAAATACGGTAGTAGTTAAAGTTGCAGCTTTAACTACCATTGGAACTGAAGCTCCTTAGTGACGTGTTCAGGTTTGAGCTGAATCTTCCCCCAGGTGGAGACGTGAACCTGTTCTTCCACTCAGGAAGCCCTTCCTCGCCAAACGTAACGATTTGGAGCTCATCACCAGAATGACGTCATCATGTGGACTTCATTAACAGGACAAACTGTTTTCATGGATATTATATCCATCCAGGATATTTATGATTGCTGGATGTTCACGAAACTTTCATCAAGATGAATTGGAGTCAAAGCTTCAGAGCTGATTTTTTATGTGAAACCCAGAAGTTTGGAAACAAACAGGAAATAGTTGATTTTCTGAGTATTTGGGAATATTCAGCTAAAAGCTACATCACTTCCTGTTGTTACTTAGCTTCTTCCTACATAGTTTTTTCCCCCTTAAACTGTAAAAAGCTTCTTTGCACAATGTGATGTAAAGATTACATTAAATGTCAGTTTCCTGCTTCGCTGCAGAGCTTCTTTCTTTATCTGCTGACCGTTTGAAAATCAGGGATGATTTTTAGTTGCTGTGGTTTCTTCAAAACGTTTCCTAGATTTTGGCCCAGTGGCTCCCTGGTCGCTAAGAGGAAAGTCAGTTTTTCCTCTCCTGTTGGAGGAGTAAAGTTTATTTCTGATTCTCTCTCCTCTTGTTGTGTTTTAGGTTTTATTTATCTTTATTTCTGTGAATTTGATTTTCATTCCTGGATATTATTGCTCCTCTTCCCCAGGTATCTGCAGGAGAAGTGACAGTTTTTGTCCCAGTAAGTTTTGTCACTGGTGCTGCTTGTGGTTTTCCTTACGGACAGATGAAGGTCTGGTCAGCGGCTCTGTGTGTGTCTGCTGGTCTGATCTCTGCGTCAGTGTGTTGTTCAGGGTCAACCCCCTGATAATGAACTATTCCTGAATAAATTACTAGATCTTAATTTTGAGCAGCGTGTGGGAATGGGAGTTTCTGGACCTGCTCGTGTCCAAACTGCAGCCTGAGTCCAGAACCAGAGGAAAACATGGAGGACAGATGAGCCTGTGAACCAAAACATTATGTTTAATAAAAGATTTCAGTTTAACTTAATTCTCATCAACCTGTTTGCACTCAATCTAAACAGACGACTTGAAGTAAAAATAATAAAAATAAATATTATTTTAGTTGATTCAGTGGAAAAAAGTAAAATATTTGAAAGTGTTTTGGATTGTAAAGGGTTAAAGCTTAAAGCCCAGGACATGCCCAGACATTACCCCACAAGCAAACTGAGGAGGAAGTTTTGAAGTTTTGCACAACTGATTTTTGTGGTGAAAAATAAAATATTGCAGGTTAACAAACAAAACGCTGCTGCTGATGTAGGCAGACCCGAAAGTAGTGTTGAGAAAATAAATTTAAAATAAGCTAGTTTTAAAACTTAACATGTCTTGATCCAAATACCTTAATTGTGGTTTTGAATTTACTAATGTATTCTGACTTTTTGACCTTTATGTTACCTGTAGTCACAGCAGATGGTTTGCTAGGATCGTTTGAATTGCCTTTAGTCTGTGTGGGAAAACAATCAGGAGAAGTTCCAGCTTTTCACACTCATCTGTGAAAAGCCGTAAACACAGCAGGGGTTTTAGGCTTCAGATAGAGGGTCAGAGATAGCTCCTGGTTGGAGGAGCAAAGATACGCCTTATTTGAATAAATTAAAGATAAGAATACGCCTTTACTATAAAACTTTCTACACAGAAGTAACAGATCAGATTTTGCTCTTGCAACTTCTCCAAAGACGTCTTTCCTTTTTGTTTGTCGTTTCCATCTTTTGTCTTTTTCTCTCTCAGGTAAATTCATGTGTTGTTTGTGTTCTGAGGTTTCTGATGTTTGTCTGGTGATAGTTTGCATCTGTCTTGAATAAATGCTGATTATTGTGACGCTGTTATCTCTGCGTGATCTCAGTCCTCGCACACAGCATTTTTCTGAACCCGGGCATAAGAGAGGATTTAACGAGTCAAAAGGTTTTTAAAGTTCAACAATTTTTCCTCTCTTAACAGTAGGCAGCTATTTTTGGGTCTGAGGTGATTGTGGAGCTGATCTGTGACACACACACGACCCAAACCTTGTCTGTGTAAACTCTCTCCTGTTTCCTGTCTGGAACAGGAAGTAAAGTCGGGTTATGTTGGTCTGATTTTACTATCCAGGATCAGAGTCAGGAGAAACAGGCTTCCTTGGTTTTTGTGTGAATTTGAACCGTTTATCTCTTCCAGTTTATGACTCCCAGCTGGTTCTGGTTTGGTGGGATTTGAAAATAGTTTCCATCTGTGATTCTCACATCCTGATTTATAGTGGATAATTTTTGTTATCCACTTTGTTCCAGTTTTACTAAATGCATTGAAATGTTTTACAGCAGAATCCAGTTTTTCTTTGGAAATCTACAGTTAAAGATTAAATGGTTTTGTTTACACCTGAGATCCGTATCTGATTGGTCCCATAATGTGTGCCGTATGGACGGGTGATCCAGTGGGTTGGTTCTGAGTCGGGTTCAGACGGATAAAAGAACTGAGTGAGGGAGCAGACGGGCTCAGTAACGCAGGAATGGTTCTGATAAACGGACCTGAAAGATGGAGGAAAACTGGATCAGAAACTTCTGCACACATGACCTTTGACCTTTCCCAACAATGACGATGGCTTCATGTTGACCTTAGATTGAACCAGAGTAATCCTTTCTACCTGAGACACCTGAGAACAGATGTCAAAGGAAAATTTCTAGTTGGTTTTTTTAAATGAATAAACTCTGGTCTTCTTTTAGACGGGATGTGTGACAGGAGATCTTGACTGAGACGTCTGGTCCCAGCCATACACACACACACACACACACACACACACACCACACACACACACACACACACACACACACACACACACACACACACACACACACACACACACACACACACACACACACACAGATAAACAGAGCTGCAGTGAGCAGCCATTCCTTAAGGGAGGAGTCATAAAAGAGGGACATGAATCACACAGCAAAGGAAGGAGATTAATCTGTTTGTTGTATTAGGAGGGAAATGCAACACACTTCTTAGCTACTATTTCTGCTGCTGGTTCTTTTGGACCTGGTTCTGGACCATTGAGGCTGTGATGGCATCTTGGAGTCAGATTTTTATTCTGGTTCTGTGTTCAGTTCTGTGTAAGTAATAGCCTCTCTTACACCTTTTATGTTATTAAAAAAATAATTACTACTAAAAGCTTCTGATTTGGTTAAGTCCAGTATATTTTAAACAAGCAGAAGAAGAAACTTATTTAATTTATATGTAAAGTCTTCCAACAGTCTGTTGAATATAATACTACTAAATTATGAATGGATGGTGATTTAACCAGCTGTAGGCGCAGAAGGAGGAAGCGAATCAGAGGACAAATGAAAATCAAAGTACATCTTTCAGCTGTTGTTTTATCCTCAGTGTCTCTTTGGCTCCATGATGGTTTTCTGTTTCCTGGTGGCGTTAATATTTAAGTTTACTCATGGTATTTTTTATTTTGGTTTAATTGCATAAATATTGTCTGCAGTTCAGACACATTATTCTGTTCCATACAGACACATTTTTACCTGCACATTTTGTGGAACCTGTAGCAGATAAATATAATCTGCATCACCTTTTCTGGGCTTTACAGACGCAGGACACCGAGACGATTTTATATTGTTTAAATGTTGCACATATTTGACCAGCAGCGTCTGACATTCAATCCACGCCGCCTCCTCACCACAGCGACCCCAGATCAATTTCTTAGCATGTCGTTTCCACCTGCTCTGCTAACATGCTAAATATAGCAGCAATCTGGTTCTGGTTCATAATATGTCCCATTCCTGGTGGTCAGTTGTTACCTTTGCATATCATCTTCCCATTATGTTGAACTTTGTGATGATCAGCTGCTCTGTATGTTCATGAAGGCCGACCTGCTGGTGATTTTGTTCTGTTTGCGTCTGGATGGTAGTTCAGGGTTTTGTGTGCCGTTGAGTTTCCTCTGGTTTAAAAACGCTTGTTGCGCCTTTTTAACAGCTCAAAACCAAATACATAATAATAATACTCATATATAAAACAATGGAATGAGAAGTTGCAGGACACCGGATCTTGACTGCTCCACGGTTTTCCCTGTCTTTGAACCTGATTGGTTTACAGCCAGTCAGGTTCAGGGAAAATGAATAGCGCTTACTGATTGGCTGCTATCAAGTAGCATTGCTCCCAAGCTGCATTTCTTTTGATTCTGAAAATAAATCCTTAAAGAGGATAATTTTTTGTACATAATTTGGATTTACGTTCCACAGAAAAGTCCAAACTGGAGCCACCAGATCCTCCCCTGAAACCCATAAAGCTTTACCAGCAAGAAGAAAATATTTATTATCCTATAAATATTTGACAGAAATATTTGATATTTCTGCTTTTCAGTGACTGTTGCTGCAGCAGAAACAAATCCCCAGCCTGTGAAGGGGAAACCTGGGGAGAAAATCACTCTGGACTTTGGAGACCAAAAGCTGAAAGCGGCCGATTGGGTCGTTTGGTCCCGTGGTTCGGACAGCGCCGTCCTCGCTCGGTACATCGACAGAGATTTATTTATATTATCCAGGAGGTTCCAGCTGGATACAGACACCGGGTCGCTCACCATCCTGGACCTCAGTGTGAACGACACCGGAACCTATCAGGGCCAGAACCTGAATGGAAACACGACCCGGAGACGTTTCCACCTGACTGTTGACGGTGAGGAAACGGCGGGAAACTAAAATCCATCCGAACTACTTTGAGTTCCCAGAAGTTTCTACGTTCTGCTGATTTAAACACATATCGTGTTTCTTAAAGCAGCTTTCTGTCTGTTTCTGGTTCAGAACCGGGCCGCAGTCCAGAAACCTCTGGACCTTCAGCAGGCAGGTCCCACTGGTCCGGTGTCGCTGCTCTGCTGGTTCTGATCGTTGCTGTGCTGCTCGGTTTCTCACAGAGAACCAACCAGCTGAAGGGAAAAGGTCAGGGTTGGTCTAAGCTGCTGTTCAAACCAGACATGGTTAAATAGCAGCTTTAGTTTGGTTGAAGAATGAAATTTATCGCTTCTGCATTTTGAGCACATTTCATAAAAACATTAAAACCGGTCAGACTGAGTTATTTTCCTTTTTCCACAGATACAATCAGTGCAGAAATGGTCTGATCTGGATCTTCTGAGGACAGAAACATCTGCAGCCTCCAGCTGCGTTTCTGGAGCCGAATTTAAGGAGACATGATGCAGTGATCTGGTCATAAACGTTTAAACCTGAACAGAATCATTCCTACTAATGAAAAACCAAATGCAGATATGAAGTTTGCAGCTTGTTGATCCCTGCAGGAATCTGACAGTCGAACGGATGAGCTGCTGCTGGGGAAACCATGACGTTGCTGCTGTTTTCTCTGCTTCTAAACCAAATTATGGTTGGTTGTCATAACGGATCCATCTGGAGAAATTGACTTTACTGTTAGTTATGTTTGATCCTGTAAAGGTGACATGTCATCCTTTAAATCCCTTATTTTCATATTTAAATATTCAGCTGAAATGACTTAACTGACATGATGATCCTCCTGGAAAAGAGGATTGTGACATGTTAGCTTTAGCCTGGAGGTTTCCTTCCAGAGTTTTACACACGTTATGAAAGTGGATGGAGAAACTGAAGCAGATTTCTTTCTGCTGATTCATGACCTGATAAATCAACTGAACGCTTCAACTGTTTCCAGTTGCTGGAGATTTAATTTTTTCTCTGAATATTTAAAAGTAAGTTATGAGTTTATTTTAAAAGACTGCACAAAGTGGAGCATGTGAACAAGTTGTTCTTTAAACTGGTGAAGCTCAGCTTCTCCTCCTGAAACATTCAAACCTCCATCAGTTCTTGTTCCTGTTCTTTACTGTCAGAATTTAACCAGCAGAAACTTTAAATCTTCGTTTTGTTCTTTGTTCTCTTGAATTTGTGAGCAGATAAAGTTACACAACCATCTGAAATGTTTTATTTCTGGGATTTACCCTTAACTGTTTGAAAATATTGATTGCGTCTGAGTCTTTTTGATTTGCTATTTTCTTCTAAATGCGTTAAAATATCTCACAAATATGGTTTGTTTTTCCAGCAGATAATTAATGTGTTTATCATAAAGTTCAAACCCTCTGCAGTCCATCAGTTTTCCACCTTCAGTCCAGAAGTCGGAGCTGAACCAACCAGATGTTTTCCTTTCTGCATTCAGCCCTGTGCATCCAGTGTTTTTCCTGTCTTGCAGTATAACACAATAAAACCTGGTTGATTTTCCATCTGTTCTGCATGTCTTCTTTGATTCTTTGCTCCGTTGTTCAGATTTCTGTCCAAGAATCTGGTTATATTTGTGTCACATAGTTGAGATCAAAGCTTCCTGCGTGCTATGATGCAATGTGTGAAGATTGTTCCAACAAATCCCCACAGCAGCCTAATAAAACCAGGGTGGCGATTCTGGAGCCTGAGTGGGAGATCAGGGACCTTTTCCAGACTCCTGAGTTTGGACCTCCAGTTATTTCCTCAGACGTAGAACCTCCTCCCACCGCCCGCCTCCACCCGCCCCGGGTTTGGACAGACCGCTGTAGAAACTGACAGACATGATTATTCTGCCTCTGATTGTTGGTTCTGGAAAGTTTCTTATTCTAAATCCTTCAAAAAAAGAGAAAAGTTCACTTAAACTGGTTGATGTCGGTTTTTATTCATGTTAAACGAAACAGAAGAACCAAAAAGTTCTGAGCTGAAGAAACTCCAGCTAAATGGAGTAAACTCAGGTTCTGTTCTATGGTTCTGTTTCACTGGTTCTGAATGCAGAACCAGGAAGTGTGTGAACTCTGCATGTCCTCAGGTCCGATCCTCCCAGTCTGCAGCAGCGTTTCATTTCTAGATGAATTCAGATCAATTGAAGCAACAAATGAGATGTTAAAGTTGATCAAACCAGAATGTCAGAACGTTGATGATGAGACATAAAGTTTCTACAGAGGAAAATGGGTCTTGTTCCCGTCAGTGACGAGATGATGATGATGATGATGATGATGGTTCAGGCAGTGAAACAGAACCAGCTGGAACCAAAGCAGGATGCTCTGATGATGAGTTTCTGTTGTCTTCTTGAAGGGTTTGAGTCGCTCCTCAGAAATCAGAGGTCACTGAGGTCACTGAGGTCACTGAGGTCACTGAGGTCAGCTGTTCCAGTTGCCTGCATGTTCAGAGCAGCAGAAACTGCAGCATAAACTGCAGCTCTAAGGCTGCAGTGGCTACAGGGTGAAAGTCCTGATCTTTCCTCACAGTGGAAGTGGGATCAACAGCTCAGCTACAAAGTGGTCGACCACTTACTGTGCATTCACACCATGTTAAGTCCAGTTTACTCCAACTCCAGTCCGCCTGTCTAGAAAGTCCAGTCCGGTTAGTTAGGTGTGAATGCTAAGCTAACTCTGGTCCGTCTACAAACCTCTGTCTCTGGTTGGTTGAAGTGAACTCTGGTTCAGTTCCAATGCTTGTGAACACCAAGCGGACCGGAGACCGCTCCAAAAGCAGGAAGTGGACTACAGCGCAGGGCATTCTGGGTAAATACAACCAAAGCTAACATGCTAGCCTAGCGCTAGCAGCAGAACAGGTTGGTTTGACTCAGAGCAGAGAGAAAGAGAACCACAGCAGCTGGAGGAGGAGCAGATGATGAAATTCTGGTTCCTGATCAAACCGAATTCACTGAACCTCTGAAGACATCAACCAGGAAGTAAAAGCTCAGATCCAGGTTGGTCTCCCAGCTGGACAGAGTCCCTCAGGCTTCAGGACAACAAAGTCAATGTTCTGCTGTGGCCATCACTGTTTGGTTTAACTTCAGAAAAAGTGGGAGTGTCTCTTTATTAACTATGTAAACTGGTTTGGACTGGAAGCAGAGGCCATTTTTCTCATACCGGAGCAGGTGGATGTATTTTTAACCATTTCTTTTGGCTTAATTAGAGAAAAACGGTCACAATTTGTGTTTGAAGAGGCGCTTCAAGGTTACAATGGATCAAAAATAACCTTCATACCATCAGTGAGGCTGGGAGGCTGGTGTGTTCATGACCCTCCTCCATCTGGGAGGAGCGGGAGGAGGGGGGGGGGAATCTCCTTCTTCTTCTTCTTCTTCTTCTTCTTTTGGTTTTTACGGCAGCTTGCATCCGTTTATGTTGCATTACTGCCCTCTATTGACTCCTATCAACTATGCCTCAAATTCTCTCAAATAACCCAGTATTCTTTAAAAAACGAAATACCTTCTTTTTCCCCTCACTATTACTCAGCTGAAAGATCACCTTCTCAAATTCCAATTCCCTATTAACACCTAGTTCCCCTTTTAATAATCTTCTTTGGCTTGCATATTTCCCACATTTAATCAAAACGTGTTCCACTGTCTCTACCTCCTCACACCATCTACATAAACCAGTGAGGTGTTTCCCCATCTTAAAAAGATTCCCATTTAAGAAACTATGCCCGGTTCTTAATCTATTTATGATTATCTCTTCCCTCCTGTTTATTCCTCTACTCCTTTCTACTTTGACTGTATTTTGAATCCTAAATAAGTGTCTTCGCTTTATTTCATTTTTCCACCTAACTTCCCATATTTCCTTGCTTTCTTTCCAGATTATACTTTTCCCTTCTGATTTGGATAATTTAACTTTCATATTAATATCATCATTTTTGATCGCCTCCTTAGCCAGCCTATCTGCTCTTTCATTCCCTGGAACACCTACATGAGCAGGAGTCCACAATAATATAACATTTTTATTTTGTTCACATAACCTATGATGAACCATCATAATCTCATATAAAATATTTTGATGATTTTTTGTACGTCCCTTTCCGATACTTGTTAATGCAGATAGAGAGTCACTACAAACTATTATTTTATTCCTATTACTTTCTTCCACCCACTCTAAAGCTACTAAAATAGCACAGAGTTCTACTGCAAATACACTCAAATAATCAGATGTTCTTTTTGAAATATAAATTTTTAATTCAGGAATCACTACAGCTATACTGGTTGCTTCACTTTGAGGTTCTTTCGACCCATCAGTATAAATTTGCAAATAGTCATTATATTTATTCTGCATATGATTATAAAATTCTTGGTAAATATCTAGCGTGTTCCTTTTCTTAATATGTGTAAGTGATCTGTCTACATTAATATATTGCCAAGTCCATGTAGGTCTCATAGGCCACAATACAGTTGGACTAAATTCCTTACTATGTACATTAAAAATTTTTGCTTTGTCATCCCCAACCCACCCAAAGCTATCAATTTGTTTCTTTCCTCTTTCCCAACACTTTTCTAATACTTTCTTAACCGGATGATCTGAATCATGTCCTTTTAAACTTATCCAATAATTAACCATTAGCTGCTGTCTTCTAATGCATAATGGCATTTCCCCTGACTCTACTTGTAAAGCACAGATTGGTGTCGATTTAACTGCCCCTAAACAAATTCTCATTGCTCTGGCTTGAATAACATCTAACTTTTCTAACCTGGTTTTGGCTGCTGATCCATACACCACACTCCCGTAATCTATTCTTGACCTAATTAGTGACACATATATATTTTTTAGTGAATCAAAACTTGCACCCCATGTCATTCCTGCTAAACACCTCATAATGTTTAAAACTTTTTTACTTTTCTCTACAATATGTTCAATGTGATTTCCCCAAGTTAGTTTCTTATCAAAAACTACCCCCAAAAACCGAAACCAATCAACCCTTTCTAACTCTTTCCCATATAAATACACCTTTTTATCAACCCCTATTTTTTTATTTGTGAAAAACATTACTTTTGTCTTTCCTATAGAAAATTTAAAACCCCACTTTACCCCCCAATTACTCACTTTATCTATTCCTTCCTGGAGTTTAACAGTAAGATGTTCCACATTTCTTCCCCTTTTCCATAATGCTCCATCATCAGCAAACAGTGACTTACCAAAACTGCTAGATAATTCTTTAAAAATGTCATTAATCATGACTGAAAATAGAGTTGGACTTACCACACTTCCTTGTGGGGTTCCATTTTCTACTTTACATAATTCCGAAACATGATATCCTATTTTAACTTGAATATTTCTATCCTGCAAAAAATCCCATATCCAATTAAACATATTACCTCTTACACCTATCTGGTGTAATTTAATCATTAACCCTTCCCTCCATAACATATCATATGCTTTCTCCACATCAAAAAACACAGCAACAACAGTTTCCTTATTAACCTGAGCTTTCCTAATATCATCCTCTAAACATAACATAGGATCTATCGTTTCTCTCCCTCTACGGAAGCCACTCTGATAAGGAGCAATTAAATGTTTTGACTCTAAATATTGTGTCAATCTCTCATTCACCATCCTTTCCATCAGTTTACACAAATTAGATGTTAAAGCTATTGGTCTGTAATTTCCAGGGTTGCTATGGTCTTTCCCAGGTTTCTTCAATGGAATAATAATGGCTTCTTTCCACTTACACGGCAATCTCCCCTCCTTCCAAATCTTATTGTATAAAATTAATAATTTATTTAAAACTTCCTCACTTACATGTCTTAGCATAATATAACACACTTCATCTTTACCTGGTGCACTATTCCTAGTTCTATCTAACGCTCTTTTCAGCTCCCCAATAGAGAAAGGATAATTTATCAGATCATTATCATTCTCCTTTCTTCTTAAGATTCCATCATTTTCCTTTCTAGTTCTCTCCCTTCCCTTTATTTCATTAACTGATAAGTTTTCCCCACTATGTATCTCCACAAATGTTCTCACTAGCATATCAACCTTTTCCCTGTCAGTTACAGCTACTATAACATTTTTATTTAATATAGGATAACTCCATTCCCTTCTATCTCCTCCCATTTTTTTGATCATCCCCCAAACATCCCCTAGTTTTGTATTACTGCCAATTGTGTCACAGAAACCTCTCCAAAATTCTCTTTTTGTGCGTCTTATTGTTCTCCTTACTTTTGCTTGAGACTTTTTATATTCAATTAAATGTTGAAAATTATGAGACCTCTTAACCAATTTAAATGCTTTATTTCTTTCTCTAACTGCTTTCCTACACTCTTCATTCCACCATGGAACGGCCTTTCTCCTACTTTTCCCCGATGTTTTTGGAATAGTCGCCTCACCAGCCACTAAAATACCCTGACTAATCTCTCGGTTCATACTTTCAATACTCTGATTATTTTGAACATTTGAAATTTTCCTATCACATAATTTATAAAATTCCTCCCAATTTGCTTTCTCAAATATCCACTTTCCTCCCATCATTTCAGTATTATGCACCTGGCCCATCCTTATTTTACTAATTATAATGTAGTGATCACTACCAAATGACTTATTTTTAACTTGCCAATCACATAATGGAGCTAAACAGCTAGAAACAAATGTCAAATCTAATACAGATTCCTTACCTGAATTTATATCAATTCTTGTTTTCTTACCATTATTCAATGGTAAGATTAGATTAGATAGATTTCCTATCTAATCTGGTTTTAGATAGGAAAACCAGATTATTCCTATCTAAAAATTCTTCTAAAATTTCCCCATTACAATCTACTTTTCCACTACCCCATAATGAATGATGTGCATTAAAATCTCCACACCAAATAACATTTCCTTTCATTTCTATCTCGTCAAGTTTACTTAACTCGAGCTTTTTACAAGGATTGTAAAAATTAAGAATCAACATTACCTTCTCTTCCACCCATATTTCAGTTGCAAGATATTCTAAATCTCCTTTCCTTCCAATAATTTTATACGGAATACCTTCCTTAATCAGAGTAAGACACCCTCCCCCATTACCTTCCTCTCTATCATATCTAACTGCAATATACCCTTTTACTTTGAAATCCAACCAAGGCCTCAGCCATGTTTCCTGTATACAAATTATGTCAGGTTTTCCTTTTAATTCATAAATATACTGTTTAAAATCTTGCCCATTTGACAAAAGACTCCTTGCATTCCATTGTAAGATTGAGACTATCCTTCTTGACTTGCTTGGCTACACAGCTCTCCCCTTATGTCTTCCCACCTAATATTCTTTAAGTCTAAGCTATGGCATGCTGCCTTCACAATAATCTGAATCCTTTCCGTTTTTGATTTTACGTCCGATGTTGCATTTATAACTCCTGCGATAAAAGTCACCATTTTCTTTTTTTCCTCTTCTATTTTCATTTCAACCATTTCCATAACTTTTGAGATTATTTGCTTTTCTCCTGTTAGAGATTTCCCATTTTGTTTCTCTTTCTCAACTACTTTACACGCTTCTGCATATGTTACTTTCTGTGCTACTTTTGTTTTCTGTACAATTGTTTGTTGTTTCATTACTTCGCATCCCCAAAAGGCTACACTGTGCTCCCCTCCACAACTACAGCACTTTGGTTTGACTCCAACTCCACATTTACCATATTCATGATCTCCAGAACAACGGGCACATCTCCTTTTCCCCTTACACATTTTTGCAATATGTCCAAATTCTTGACAGTTGAAGCACCTCACTGGTTTTGGCATGTATTCCCTGACACTAAATCTTATCAAGCCAAAGAAAACCTCCCTTGGCATTTCTTTTGTTTCAAATTCCAACAACACCGTTTCTGTTTCAATCTTCTCTGCACCCCTTGTCATTCTCCGTGCTCCTTTTATTTCCTTATTTCTTTCTTTTAAATTCTCAACTAAGTCCTTCATGTTAACACTCAACGGTACTCCTGTGATAATTCCTTTGCTTTCATTATTTATTTTTTCACCCACTTTCACAACTGCTCTAATTTTGACTTTACACAACCCTCCAAGCTTTTTTGCCTTTTCAACTTGCCCTTCCGAATTACATCCAATCAAAAGATTTCCATCTCTCAGTATCTTAGCGTGTTTAATTTCCCCAATATGTGCTTTAAGTGCTTTCGTTAGTTTAAGTGGATCAATCTTCTTGACTCCTTCTCCTTCATCAAATCTTATTATAATGTTCAGGTTTAGTCTTTTTGGCGCTTCTTTTCCTTCCTCAGTTCCTTCATTATCGGTGTCTTCAGTGCTTTCCTCATTTCCTTTTTTCCTCTTTCTTTCAGCAGGACGCTGCTTCTTTCCATCCTTTCCCACCATTTCCCACTCTTTATCTTCATTCTGTCCACTCCTGACTTTCTCATCACTACAATCCATACTATAACAGTCACTTCTTTCTAAAGCCATCGTTGTCATGTTCCGACTTAAGTCGCATTTACCACCACGAGCTGCCCCTCTAGCCAGGCAGCTAGAAGTTGTCAAGTTTGTTCAACGTCCTCTCTCTTCCGCCTTCTATCCACCCAGTCGCACCAGAACACGCACAACAGTCCGACCACACCTGCCCAAAATCTCCTTATAAGGACATGTCCTTATAAGGAGTGAGGCTCTGTCCACCGCTGGCCAATCACGGCCAGTGCACGTGATGAAGTTGATGATGAGTTTTGTGTGGAAGCGTGCAGGAACCGTGCAGACTGTCTGATGGGCGCTGGGTGTGAAAACACGTCAGACTCCCTTCGCTGTTTCATCCACATGGATTGCTGGAAGGTTCTGCTTCTCTGTGAGTTTTTCGGTTCTTATTTCTGTGTCTTTGTGAATCAGGTTCGGTTCACATGTCGGCAGTTCTGTTCAGAGTTTATCGGCGTCTTTTCTGCGGAGTTTAGGAGAACTAACAGGCTGTTGGTACCGAACCAGAACAGAACCTGAAACACACCGGAGTCGGATGAAACTTCGGAAAACAAGAGAAACCTTTAAACATCTGCAGGGAGAGGGACGCGGAGTTTATGGATTTTAAATTATGATAAATGATAAACGGAAGGAGAACCCAGGAATCCAGAATGATTCAGTTCGGTTCTGTTGCATCAGCATCAGGTCGGATGAAGGAAAACCTGCAGGAGGTTTGTGTCTTTAACAAGCGGATGGAGAATCATTCAGAATCTGCGAACAGTTATGAAACTGATTAAACACGGATATTGTTGCATTTAAAGCTATTAATACATTTTATTGTAATTACAGATAATTCTCATGAGGCTCCTTTGTCAGATTAATAACCTTTAAACGCACAAAATGTTTTTAATTCTGTAATATTTTAACCTCAAACAATGTTTAAATTCACTGGAAGCAGAAAATTGTCGTAATGAATAGGAATAAATTACATCCATAATGTATGTCTTATGTTTCAGCAGGTCGTTTTAGTCACAGTGGTGTTAGAAATGAGGAGTTGCGCAGCAAAGCAGGGAGAGCAGTGATGGTGATGCTGTAACTTCCGGATGAATCACCTTTTCCTGTTCTCACGTCGTCTGCCTTGACCAACATTATTACTAGAGCAAGAGAGACAAAATGTTTCAGGATGACAGAAATGATTTTTCTAGCAGTGATTATCCGATCAGAGGATCGATCACTGATCTGATCGGATCTTAAACCTGTGGACCTTTTGAAGAACTTTGAACGGCCTTGGTGCTGAAATGTAAGAGTACTTTATTTAAAATCCTTTTATTTGAGTCTTTCTGTGTTTTCTGCCTCATTTGTCTGATGCCTTGAGTGGAGCTGAGGAGGAACAAGTTACATTTACTTCAGTAACTTAAAAAAAAAAAAAAAACTTTTTACTTTTACTTAAGTAATTTTATTATGAAGTATCAGTAAAATTTCTGGATTTTCAACCCACTGACTGAAAAACAAACATGTTTTAACCAAAAATTCACCAAACTCACACCTGCAGTTTCTGTTAAAGTTCATCAGTTTTTCTTTTGCTTGACTTTATTTTTTGTCACTTATGTGAATTATTGTCATTTTTTGTCCTTAAATTATCAAACTTTCCACTTTATATTTAGATCCACCTGATGATGTAAATATGAACTGATTGATAATTTGATCAGTTGTAAACTTTTTACCAAATACTTTTCCACTCTTGGATGACTATTTTACTTTTCCTTGAGTAACTTTCTGTTGAAGTAGTGTTCCTCGTAGTAACATGTTTGGGTTCTTTACCCTCCTGTGGCTGTGAGGCGGAAACGGACGGACTGGTTCTGTGAACTGACCGGGTTCTGTGGGGAAACTGTCTCCGTTCCCCAGGATGAACAGATCAGTGTTTAGATCCTCTGAAAGTTGATTCTGATCACCTTGTTTTAACCTGATGGAGAATCTGGAGCATTTAGTTTTTAACTCTGTGATCTGTTTGTGTTTCAGTCGCTGCAGCAGCTGCAGCAGCAGCAGCAGCAGCTGGAGCTGCAGCAGTAAATCTAACCAGGAAGGTTGGTGAGGACGTGACGTTGAGTCTGGGACACAGGCTGCTGAAACCTGGCGACCTGGTGGTCTGGTCCTACGGTCCAGAGACGGGGAAGGAAAATCGTCTCTTCGACATCGACATCGGGAATCATGGTGGATCGACCAAACAAGACCAGTTTGATCTGGATCTGACCACCGGCTCTCTGACCATTAAACATCTCTCAGCTGCAGACTCTGCAGTCTATTATGGTCAGATCATCAATGGCAACGGGACCAATCAAATCTACAACCTGATGGTGGAGGGTAAGTATCTCAGCTGGATCAGTACATGCAGGTCCTAGCAGTGCTTTGACTAGGCCAGAGATTATCTGAAACATCCGATAATCTGAGCATCTTTAAGATGATCAAAAGAGAAAAACTGAGACAAAAAATGGCAGAACAATGTTGCCATGGGAACCAGGAATGAAATCCGTTTCTCCCCAACCAGGCTGGGATTGGGGTTGATTTTTCCAACAGGCTGAAGAGCCGAAACAATGACTGTAACTCAGATCAGCAGATGACGACCTTCATCTCTCATCAACAGGAAAAACGCCTGAAACTAAAACGACAGTGAAATAAACTAAATCTGCTCAGTTCAGCCAGCCGGGTTCACACCAGATTCTCTGATAGAAAGTTTTATAGTCATCTAAACCTCCATGCAAAACGTTAAAAATGTTTTGGAGGATTTTAACTCCCAAACTTTTATAGATATTATTTAGTTTGTAGATTAAAAATCTCTTAAATTGGATTTGTAAAAATCTCAGTCAGTCCATGGATAGAAACTGAACATTTTATTAATCCTAGAAATGGAAACTCATTATAAAACCTGCTGCTGTTTGATTCACAGGGCCTGGTCCCATCCAACCCATCCAACCAACAGCTGAACCTCAACAACATGGAAAAACCTGGATCATCATCGGTGTTGTTGTTGTTGTTGTTCTCATCTGTCTCCTCATTGCTGTTATAGTGAAGAAGCAAAAATGTTGTGAGTGATAAAATTATTATTATTATTATTATTTTGATCATATTAATATTGTTTTATGGTTTACATTTCACTGCATTTGGACAAATGAAACAGTTAAATTGTGTTTCTCTGAATCCCCTTAAAGCTGAACAACATAATCCAGCGTAGAGCAGAAATCACTGAGCTAAGCTGTGTTAGCATTCTGTTAGCATTCTGTTAGCATTCTGCTAGCATTCTGCTAGCATTCTGTTAGCATTCCGTTAGCATTCTGTTAGCATTCTGTTAGCATGAAGCCTGATGATAACAGGAGTTTAAACTGTTTGAGCTGCTAAAGAACAAACTGCTCCTCCTGATCCAGGCTAAATGTTCTGGATTTCCTCCTGAAACTATCAAATTATTTGTTTATTTCAAACTTTAACATTTTACATTATGTGTTAATTTATGTGAGGCCAAAATAAAAACTTTAAAAATATATTTAAATGTTATGGTAAAAAAGCTGTGATGTTTGATTCCTCGTCCAGAGATCAGATGTTTGGATCTAAGCAGCTTAATTTAATTATTATGATGGTAAAAATCCCTGAGATGCTTTTACTTCATAAACAGAATAAACCGACGTCGCCTGAACTCATCATCACTCGTTCAGCTGGATGTTTCTCCGTCATCCTGAATCTGGAAACAGACGAGTTATTTCATCCCCATTGCAACAATTTATTAGATCAGAAGAATCTGTTTAGTGAAAACAAACTTTTCTGATTCATTGATTAAATAACATCATGTCTACCTGGTTACATATTAAGGTTTTATTTCCTGTCCTTTCTGACCGATGTTCATCTCTGTCCTCTCCTTAGGCTGCACTGATACGAATCAGACGACTGATACAATCGTCTGATTCCCAACAAAAGAAACCTTTTCTCATTCCTGCCCAACGAGCCTCAGCTGATCCAAACTGACTCCTGCCAAGAAAACCATTGAAATATTTTCAGTTCTTCCACCAACATCTCCTACCAGCAGCTGTGACAGATGTAGACAATCAGAAACTCAACAAGTTTAGTGTCTGTCATTCATTTGTTGTTCAGAATCTGGGAGTTTTCTGTTGCTCCTGATCACGGTGCTCCTTTATCCTCAGTGAGCAGAGGGACTTCAGGGGCCTCAGGGAACTCAGGGGCCTCAGGGGCCTCAGGGACCTCAGGGACCTCAGGGACCTCAGGGACTTCAGGGACTTCAGGAGCCTCAGGGGCCTCAGGGGCCTCAGGGGCCTCAGGGACTTCAGGGGCCTCAGGGACTTCAGGGACTTCAGGGACTTCAGGAGCCTCAGGGGCCTCAGGGACTTCAGGGGCCTCAGGGACTTCAGGGACTTCAGGGGCCTCAGGGGCCTCAGGGACCTCAGGGACTTCAGGGACTTCAGGAGCCTCAGGGGCCTCAGGGACTTCAGGGGCCTCAGGGACTTCAGGGACTTCAGGGGCCTCAGGGACTTCAGGAGCCTCAGGGGCCTCAGGGACTTCAGGAGCCTCAGGGGCCTCAGGGACTTCAGGGACCTCAGGGGCCTCAGGGGCCTCAGGGGCCTCAGGGACCTCAGGGGCCTCAGGGACCTCAGGGGCCTCACGGGCCTCAGGGATCACAGGGACTTCAGGGACCTCAGGGGCCTCAGGGACTTCAGGGGCCTCAGGGGCCTCAGGGACTTCAGGAGCCTTAGGGACCTCAGGGACTTCAGGGGCCTCAGGGACTTCAGGGGCCTCAGGGACTTCAGGGGCCTCAGGGACCTCAGGGGCCTCAGGGACTTCAGGGACTTCAGGGGCCTCAGGGAACTCAGGGGCCTCAGGGGCCTCAGGGACCTCAGGGACTTCAGGGACTTCAGGGACTTCAGGGACTTCAGGGGCTTCAGGGGCCTCAGGGACTTCAGGGACTTCAGGGACCTCAGGGGCCTCAGGGGCCTCAGGGGCCTCAGGGACCTCAGGGGCCTCACGGGCCTCAGGGATCACAGGGACTTCAGGGACCTCAGGGGCCTCAGGGACTTCAGGGGCCTCAGGGGCCTCAGGGACTTCAGGGGCCTCAGGGGCCTCAGGGACTTCAGGGGCCTCAGGGACTTCAGGGGCCTCAGGGACCTCAGGGGCCTCAGGGACTTCAGGGGCCTCAGGGACTTCAGGGGCCTCAGGGATCTCAGGGATCTCAGGAGCCTCAGGGATCTCAGGGACTTCAGGGGCCTCAGGAGCCTTAGGGACCTCAGGGACTTCAGGGACCTCAGGGGCCTCAGGGACCTCAGGGACTTCAGGGACCTCAGGGGCCTCAGGAGCCTTAGGGACCTCAGGGACTTCAGGGGCCTCAGGAGCCTTAGGGACCTCAGGGACTTCAGGGGCCTCAGGAGCCTTAGGGACCTCAGGGACTTCAGGGACCTCAGGGGCCTCAGGGAGAAGCATTGGGACCCGTTTTATGTTTGTATCATTGTGTCCTGCCAGTTCAATGGTTCAAACACCAAAAACACCTAAATGTGCATGAATACAGTCAGAGTGTCTCTAACATCTACAGTCTTCCTTACTGCAGCTCTCAGGGGTCCAGCCAATCGGCACCAAGGAAAATAAATGCTGCTCCATTATTTGCTGCTTTGCAAACACCAGCCAATAGCATGTTAAGTAGCACTGCAGAGGATTAAAAACAGCTAACGGTGCACCGATTGCAGTTTTCCAGACAATCACAGTTTACCAATCTTTTAAAAAGCCTGACCTGCCATTTCAGATTCTGGCTGATGCCAATGTTTTTGTCTGAAATGTTGCTCCATACAGTTGCTGAAATGGGAACAGTGGGGTCCCTATTACCTGTCAACCTGCAGACATGGCCTGGTGGCCGGTCAGTCAGTCAGACCTGCTCACAAAGGACAGAGGTTGATTTTTAGGCCTTTGCTGAGGTCGATAACATCAGTGTATCGGCTTCACTTGTAAAAATCACCGATCTCCCAAAAACACTTGGTCATAAAAACACTTAGTTTTTATTATCACTAGAGACTGAAGGGTATTCACCACTTTTACAAATTTAGAGCACACTGAGTAGGTCCAGAGAATATTTTTACTTCTTTAGCATCCCAGAACAAAGTTAGAATCCAGAAAAACTACCGTAGCCTCAACGGTTCAGACTCCTGTTCTCCAACCCAGAAAAGGAACCAGAGGAAACTTATCAACCCGAACAGGAGAAACTAGTTACAGACTTTAGATCAACACTGGATTGATTTGTTATTTTGTTTGTATTTCCTTTTAATTCCTGTAAAGCACTTTGTGTTGCCTTGTTACTGAAAATGTGCTTTATAAATAAATTACCTTACCACAATGAAGGAATTTGGCACCGATAAATAAATCACTGAACCCCCAGAGAGAAAACAAACATCTTAATGCCTCCTCTAAAACAGCCAGTATGTCTTATTTAATGTTTAAGGTTAAATTATGTTATTTAAAAACAAAAATCTAATTTATTTGAAATGGATTCAAACCACAAGAGTTCATAAATATGTGCAAATTCTCTTTAGATGTTTCTTTTGCTCTTTGTAGAAATGCCAGTTCTGCTGTTGTTTGCTCATCATTTCTATTTATTCCAGTGTTCAGTGTAAATATTTAATTTATGATCATCAGGGCAAAAATACTGTGATCTTCTAACCTTGAATTCAAAATTGATCTTCCCATAAACATTATGTCTAAGTGGACCAGGAGTTTGTTGAATAAATCAATAATTTAAACTGAAATAAAAAGATCAAATTGTGTCTGGAGAAACTGTTTTATTGTTCTGTTTATTTATTGTTTTAAGTTCAAATATCAGGTTTTAATCTTCACAGATGTTTCCATAATAACCATAATTCAGTCTTTAATAATAACTGTGTTTCTTTCCATTGTTGATTTTCTGCCTCAGTCTGAACTGATTCAGTTTCCTTCTGGTTTCTGAAAATTATTTCTGAATAATATAAAAAATAAAACTTTAGTTTTTATAGCTGATTAAACCAACAAGCCGATTCTGGATGTTGCTGTTAAACTCTGTCAGCTCAAAGCTGCTCTTTCAAACGGTGATTTTATTTTACTGCTCTAGTCGTTTTGCTCGTTTTCATGTCTTACTTTATGAAAGGTTGTTTTTTTAATCAGAGAGAAGCCTTTAGATTCATTCTGCACATGCAGCTGCTTTGTGTGATTATGGGAGGAAGGTGTTGAGCTCATCAGATCCTCTGGTCGCGGCGTCTGCCTCCAATTCTTCAGTCGGTCTGCTGTAGTTTAAACCAGCAGTCGTCCCACAGCTTTGTGTGTAGCAGATACTGGGAACTCTGCCAGGGCTCCTGGGGCCCGATCCGTCCTGCAGACAGAGAGCTGTGGGTGTAAATGGCTGCTGGTTTGGTGATTTTCCTCACTTTGACTTTCTGTTTATGTTTCTAATCTTTATGGCTTGATAATTGTCTGATCTCGGCGTTTTCCAGCAGGAGGTTTAACCTCCACTTGGTGTTTTCTGGAAGTTTGTTCCAAATCTGTGGTGCATAGAAACTGAATGCTGCTTCTCCTCGTTTGGTTCTGGTTCTGGAGTTGCAGAGCAGAACCAGAACCTGAAGATCTGAGGGATCTAGACGGTTGGTACAGCAATAACAGATCTTTAATGTATTGTGGTGCTAAACCGTTCAGTGGTTTATAAACTAACATCAGTATTTTAAAGTCTATCCTCTGAGCTACAGGGAGCCAGTGTAGGGACCTTAAAACTGGTGTTATGTCTCTATCTTCCTGGTTTTAGTCAGAACAGCAGCAGCAGCTTCTGGATCAGCTGCAGCTGGAGGATTGATTTATTAGTCAGACCTGTGAAGACGCTGCTGCAGTAATCAATGCGGCTGAAGATAAACGCATGGATGAGTTTCTCTAGATGGCGCTGAGACATCAGTCCTCTAATCCTGGAGATGTTCTTCAGGTGACAGAAGGCCGACTTTGTGACTGTCTTAATGTGGCTCTGAAGGTTCAGGTCAGAGTCCATCACTACTCCCAGGTTTCGGGCTGATCGCTGGTTTTCAGTTGTAATGACTGAAGCTGAGCATTGACTCTAGTTCGCTCCTCTTTAGGTCCAAAGATAATAACTTCAGTTTGTTTCTGTTCAGCTGGAGAAAGTTTTGGCACATCCACACATTGATCTGTTCTAAGCATCTATTCAGTGACTGGATGGGGTCAAAGGTCACCTGGTGACATCGTGATGTAGAGCTGTGCATCATCCGCATAATTGTGGTAGCTGATCTTATTGCCTGTTATAACCTGAGCCAGTGGAAGCATGTAGATATTGAATAGGAGGGTCCTAGGATTGAACCTTGGGGTTCCCCACATGTGACCTTTGACCTCTCTGATGAGAAGTTTCCGACTGAAACAAAGAAATCCCTGTTCTTTAGGTAAGATTCAAACCAGTTGAGCACTGGACCGGAGAGTCCGACCCGACTCTCCAGTCGATTCAGTAAGATGTCCTGATCTGCACTGAGGTCCAACAGAACCAGCACTGTGGTTCTCCCACAGTCTGTATTTATATATGGATGTCATTGAACACGGCCACCGTAGTGGTGAGCACGAAAACCAGACTGGAAGGAGTCAAAGCCATTCATTATTGTTAGGAAACTATTTAATTGGTTACACAGCTTTTCAATCATTTTGCTGATGAATGGGAGGTCAGAGGTCGGCCTGGAGTTCTGCAGTAGTGATTTGTCCAGATTGATCTTTTTTAACAGTTTGATAAATGAGCCTCATATAATTGTTGTGCTGACCATATTGTTTTTTGTGGTCTCTCACCTGACAGAGCTTTTATTCAAATGCAGTCAGCTTTTAATGTTTTACAGATAAATCTCCCCATAAGATTAATGCACATAAATTAAAGATCTGAAAATTGAAACACTGTGACCACATAAATATTTATGATTTTTAACTTTCTTTGTCACCTGGGGAAGAAGCTGAGATAAAACTAGGATCATTTATTTCAGGATCAGATCCTGTTTATCTTTTATTCTTTGTGTCTTTACTGAACTATGGTGACGTTTTAAACATGCACAGTTGTTTTAAATCTTGTTTCCCTTAAATGGTTTTACTCACTGGGTCTAATTTATCATGGAGCTTTAAGGTTTATGGCACATTTAAAGGTTTTACACATCGCTGCACATTTCACAGCCGGGCTGGATGGAGGCTTTGGCCGCTCTTCATCATATTTTTATTCATGATGTCACAACAGGACTTCTTCCTTCACGTCTGTTGGCTGTAGAAACAGAAAATAATGTTACAAATGAGTGAAATTAGTCAGCATGTCAGAAAGTCGCCTCATGTGAGGAACTTCCTTTAGAGGAGGAGGAGGAGGACTTCCTCTCTCTGAGCCTCAGTCTCTCAGTGTTTTCTCTCCCACCATGTTTTCTCCTGTCAGCTGCGGGATGTTCGCCTTTCTTCTCGGTGAGTGCTCACTTCTTTACAGCTCCGTCCTGGTGGGATTCAGCTGCGCCTTTAGCTGCCATGTTCTGAAGGTTTTTATTCATTTAGATGAAATGCTTCCCTCTTTCATGCAGCTGCAGGGAGACGTTGCATCATTTTTATCAGCTGCTGGTCAAAACTTCATGTTCAGATTAATAATTTAATGTGAGAAAGAAGAGAGTCAGTCAGTTCTGCACTTGGAATTGATTCACAAACTGAAACTTAAAAGGAGGCTTTGTTTTTAAAAACCAACAAGCACTGAGCCATTATTTCAGAGGCTTCGATTTATTTTTTATGTTTTTTCATTTCATAAGTTCATGATCCCGATTACTAAAAGCCAAAGAGACTTTGATGACCTCAGAGTTAAAGTAGAGCTTTATCTGCTTCTGTTGTTTATGTTTTTTAAAGGTATGAATAAAGTGACACTGGCGTCTCTGAATGCTAATAAACATCTCACCAAAATCCGTAATAACTAAATGGAGTAATAAATGTGAGTCGACACAAATCTACAGACTCCGCCTCTATGTGGAGTCAGATTTATTAGTTATTATTATCCATCCAGGGATGTGCTGATAAATTATCTTTTTATAATAATAATAATTTATTGTAATCTGCTTATTTTGGCAACATTTTTTACACAACTGTAAACTATTTTTTAATGTAGGACTACTGATGAGCAGAGCGCCACTTCCTCTCATTGTGTTGTGCTTTAAAGGTCTGAGTTAACCAGAGATCCAACGTCCTATGAAGGAATTAAATTATTTTCCATTGTTTAATGTAACACATTGAAATAGTGACACCTTCAACAAGAAGAGAGGAGGGTGTCGGGTTGCTGTATTATAGGAAAATTAACAATAAAAGACTTTCTTTCAGCTTTGTACCAACATTGTCTGATAAAGAGCAACATGACTGATATTTTCCCTCTGGGGCAGATTAGCTGTGGCCAAAATGATCATTTTTATTCAGTAACTCAGTAATCAGAACAGTTTTATTATTATTATTGTTGTTGTTGATCAAAGTATTTTTGCTCCATGTTTGAGTTCTCTCAGTCAGACTCCATGCAAAGAGGAAGATGTAAAAATTCATATAAAAACTTAGAAGATCCTGAGATGATTTACTGAAACACAGAAACGAGTTTTTAACGGAAACGTTTTCTGACTTCATCATGTGACTCTGATGACAAAAGATAGAGAATCGTTCAGATTATAATTTTTTTTCCCCATTTTCATCATTTAGTTGCTTTGACTGCAGCAGAGGAAGTTCAACACCTGACAAGGAAGATTGGTGAAAATGTGACCTTTGACCTCGGGGCCCAAGACCTGAAACATGACGACCATGTCATCTGGTCGCATGGCGCCGGCAGCGCTGTGATCTACAGCGTTCACATCGGAGAGGATCAGATCGACCAGCTGAGGAAGTTTGGCCTCAGTCTGAGAACCGGCTCGCTCAGCATCCATGATCTCTCCTCTGCAGACTCTGATGTTTACCTCGGACAGATCATCAACAGCAGAGGAACCAGGAAACTCTTCAACCTGACTGTCCAGGGTGAGTGAGTCAGTCCAAAACATGAGACAAAGTCTGAGAAACATTAATGCCACAGTAAGAAGATCTGAGTTATTCCTGTTCCTGGTCGCCTGAAGCCAGAATGTTCAGCTGAACGTCAGGCTCAGCGTTTGTTTCTCTTTTGCAGATTTATTGATCATTTTTAGCAGCACGACTAAGAAACGATGATCTGCTTTCTACTGGCAGTTTAACTTTATCAGTTTCATTAAAATCTAACCTCAGCTCTGTCTGGACTATCAGCCACCCATAAGAGCTGTGAAAATATATGTCTATCTATATCTATACCTATAAATATATATATATATATATATATATATATATATATATTTATATGACTGATGCTTATTTGCTTTGGTTCAGTAAATGACTTTTGAGAAAAGGCGTCGATTATATAAAACTTCTTTTCTTCAAACTGAAATTTCATTCAAAACTTTTATGTCAACATGTGACATGTTCATGTTAAATAATAAATTAGCAAAACAGAAAATAAATAAACAATACTCAAACACCAACTGTTGAGTCTCAAAGAGGCAAATAATAAAATACAATTCAAATAAATAATATTTTCCCTTCAGTCAAATCCTTAAGCCAAGTCATGTAATGTTGGTCACATTTAAATGTAAAATACATTAAAATATTAATGGACAATGATGAGAATGCGTACCTAAATACTCTGAAAGTATTTACTGCATTAAGTTTTCTTGTGTTTGGAGCAAGATTTTGATTTGCAGGTTGTGATTATTGTTTGCTAAAGTGAATGAAGAGTTATAACTCAGTTATAACTCAGTTATAACTCAGTTATAACTGAGTTCAGTTATAACTGAGTTATAACTGAGTTATAACTCAGTTATAACTCAGTTATAAGCTATGCAAGCTCAGCCCATCTATGATGTCTCTGTTTCTGCTGTAAAAATCCTGCTCAACAGAAATAAACATTATTTATTAATACGTCCTGTAATGATGATCCAGTCAGGACCGTGAATCTATTTGTCTCCTGGTTGCTTCACAGACCCCGTGCCACCGACCTCTGACCCCCCTCACAGCAGGGAACCCTGGGTAATTGCTGTCATTGTGACTGTCGTCACTCTTCAGTTACGCAGTGAAGAGATATTTTTGGTTAGTACCATAAAAGTTTAGTCTTTTTATCATATAAATATTAAAATTCAGTTGTGATTATTTATTTTTATTCAACATTTTCAGTAAATCTCAACTCAGCTGAAAATACAGAATTAATATTTGCTTTAACTTGAAGAACATTTCAGGAAAAATCTCCGTTGGTTTTAGTGTGAAACCTTTTTTATTAATACTTCCTGTTGGTTACCAGCTTGTGTTATGATCATAATCTTTGCTGTGCATAATGCAGAGCTGTGATTTTCTTCTTGAGTTGATCTCACCAGCAGCAGCAGTTTGTGACCAAAGCCAACAGGAAGCTGATCCACTGACCAGCTCGGCGCTCCGGGTCGGGACCGGCTGACGGATCCTTTCTGAAGAACCTCCACCAGCTTCCCGTCGTTTTCCAGCCCAGTCTGCTCTGATCCTCCTTTCCCACAAATGTTGATCCATTTTAAATCAGGATTTATTAACCGACATTGGAAGTAGTAGAAGAATAAGTTAGTAAAGTTTTGTTTCTAAAGCACATTTTTACAAACAGCAGTCAGGAAATTGTTCAAAGGGAATGTAAATACATTCCTATCAATAATTTTATTTCATAAACTTGCACCAGAAAAGAAGTGTATCTTTAATCCAGTTATACTTCTTAGCTGCCTTCAACACATTCAATCATTTCATTTTTATTGTTACTCCTTAGGAAAATGAACTTTCAGATGAAGCATCTTCTTATTTCTGTAAACTGATTTGATGTTCGTGAAGATGATGGTGCTTCCAACAGATGCTCCCTCTGGGATCCCTCAGGGCTTTGTGTGTGAACCTGATGTATTGTTGTGTTATGAACGCTGCCTCTGCTCCGACTGTTACTAAATGTTTGAATCTGGAGAAGCACAGAGCTGCTGAAAGAACACAGGACTGGAAATAATCTGCTACTGGAAGATATATTTAAAGTGTTTGAGGAAATGCAGGGTTTTGTTGTATCACTGTGTGCTTTAATGCAATAATGTGATCAGAAATGCACTTAGAGAGTAAAACATACAAGTTAAAAGATTCTTGGAGTGGCTCAGTTCACACTAGCAGATCTGTCCAACTGACGGATGGTCAGGAAAACAAGCGGCAATCTTTCTTTACTTCCAGTTCCTGCCCTTTTACCTCTGGCTCAGACTTTTCTGTATGAATCTAACGAGCACAAGCAGCCTTCACCTCCACAGAGATTTCTGTTTTTAATGCTGGATAAGAGGAGTTGCATCTGATTGTTGGGGTTTATTGGCTAATCTGTTGTGATTTACAACCTTCTTTACTCGGCTGTTGTGGTGAAGAAGGAATTTAGCTAAAAGGTTAAAATTTCATATTTTCATAAACACCTTTAAATCTAGGAAAAGTGCAACAGCGCCATCAAGTGACGTTTTATACGCACTGCATGGCTCCTTGATGAATAACCAGATATTTGTAATGAGTGAAAAATACGTAAAAGTCAGAAGGAATTTTCTCAAAAAATAAATATTCTTTACCTTTTTCCATAAATTGCAAACTATGAGTGACGTAAATAAATGTAACTATTTACGAAAGCTAAACTAAGATTTTTGAGTGGCGTTTATTCATAAAGGAAATTATTATCTGTTTTTTGTTGTTTTTATTTCCTGTGATTCCATTAAACTTCCGACATTCCGACCTGTTATTGATCATGATTACCTTTTAAAACAAGCCGTGACGTTTTCGCGCTAAGTCCCGCCCACATACAGACGCCAGCTGTTGTAACAAGCTTCTTTGATCTCTGTGACGTGTGAATCGACGTCACAGAGACAGCAACTACCTCATTTCTCTTGTTCTCTTCACATCTTGGCATTCAGTTGTAAGCTAGCACAGAGAAGTGATTTTCCTGAAACAGCCATGAGTTCCCCTTCAGAGCAGAGCCAAGTGATTTCCACACAGACCGTGAAACCCGCCGTCGACTGCTTTTTCAGTGACCTCTCACCAGAGCAGTGGATGAGTTTGGCTTCAGGAACCCCAGATCAGAGCACCAACTGCAAGCTGACTCAGCTGCTGGGGGACACCATGGAGCTCTTCGTGGCGTCCGTCCTGGAAAAGGTCCAGCGTGAAGAATTCACGTGTGAGATCGTGGAAGACGTTGTGGGCAACATCATCACTGAAGCTTTCACACAAAGTATGAAGATCAAACACGAGGTCCGAACTGAGAACACTGAGAATCTAAACAGGTTAATTGTCGAATATGTGACGGAGAGGGTCAAATCAAAGTTCCCCTCTGACGACGAGGATTCTGCAGAGAGTTACATAAAGAAGATAAGTGACATGTACAGAAAGGATGCGGTGGTTCGAAAAGCCACTGCTGTGATACGAGAACTCTTTTCATTGATGTGCAAATCTCTGCCCAGGAGCAAGAGGATTCCTCTTTTTCTGCTAGTGGACAAACAGCGGGTCAAGTCTGCCAGGAAGGTTTCCCTGAAGAGCTGTCCAGGAAATCAGGCTGACTGTGGGAAACAAGACTCCTCTGTTCAACCTGAGGCGCCTTCAGATGGCAGCGACGAACTCAGGATCCACAGCCAAGCCTCTTTCCCAGCTACCAAGCCAAAATCCAAGGTCAAAGGTCTGAAAAGGAAGATCAAAAAGTTTTTCACTAAATGTTTTCACAGACGTTCATCCACGGTTACACCATCAAGTGTACCAGAGAGCCCAGAGGAGAAAAGCTCTGCGCACACCTTTCTTGGAGGATGGTCTACTCCTGCAGATAATGTCTCAGACGTCTCACCGACAGACAGATCCTCTCCTGTGGACCAGGAGGAAAACATCCCTTATCTGGAAAAAAGCACATTCGAGGGCGAAGGTTCAGAGGTAACGTCTGTACGAGAATTTATATCCGATGATCAGCCAGCCAAAATTACTCAGATAGAAAACTTACAGCCTCAGCTGAACGGCTACGTAAAGGAAGTTTGTCCAGCTGCTGAGTCCATCATGCCTGAAACTCTGTCATACGTTCCCTCATTTGAGGAAATGCAGGAACTGGCTGCAGATTTACAAGAGCAAGGAAAAAAAACTGTAGTGAGCATCCTGGTGCACGAGCTGATCGCTCAGCTCATTAAAGCATCCGACGGGAACATCGCCATCTCTTTTTCGGACTCCAAAGCCACACACAGGCGGCTCGTAGACAAAATCTGGGCTGAAGTTCAGAAGGAAGACGTTCATATTGACCTAGAAAGAGCCTTAAAACTTGACAAGAAAATCTACAGCAGCATCTGTAAAGCACTGAGGTGTCCAGGTGACCTTAGAGCCCTATTGCTTTTCGAAACGGCAACATTCGACAGTGCAGTCGTGTCCTGTTTCTTGAAACATCTTGTAAGATCTGTGGAAAAACCTTTCCTCTCACAGTTTTTCTCAGCTGTGGGTGAAGCCATATCCAAGCTCTTTAGGCAGCCAAGGGCAGACTGTGAGGAGTTCATCCCATCTGAAGACGACAGCAGCGGAAACAACGCTGCAGAAGATGAAGTATGGTCCGACTCTGAGCAGGACTCTGATTCAACAGCACGAAAACCAGAGGACATTGACTGGTGGCCCATGACTCCAATGGCTCCAATGTCTGACAGCCAACAGCAGGAAAACCTGCAGGAAACTGAAGAGGGAGAAGAAAAAGAGTTTTCATTTTCCTCTTCAGATTTTTTGACTGAAACCTCAACTTCGGTCGAAGAAACTGAGGTAAGCGAAAAAGAGTTGGCTGTCAAGATACTTATTGGTGAGCTGGTTTGGAAGATCGTTGAGAAGTCAGGGCAGTGCTACCCAAGGCAACAGTATCATACCGTCTGTGAGCGTCTGTCCCAAAACCTCTGGGCTCAAGTTAAGGCCAGTCTCGATAACTTGTCTCCAGAGAAGATTAAAAGCCTGGACCGAGTCATTTACAATGACCTCTGTAAGAGGTGGGACCACCCAGAGAGCCTCCTGGTCCTCCTGGACTTAGGGCAGCCTCCAATGGACCAAATCATTTTGTCTTGTATCAGAAAACGTCTCCTGAACCCATCAAGGTGCTTAGTTTCATAAAGAATCTGTTCAGTGATCCCCAGAAACATATCAGGTCTGTTAAAAGCAGGATTCAGAAATCTGGGATAAGAGATAAAACCAGGCTTGATACATGACATGATCCGTTTCACAAAGGCCAAACCGGCCGAGGAAGTGGGGCTGTGTCAAACCAGGCTTGATGAATTCACTTATTCTGCAGACCATGAGACCCATCACAGACTCACTGATGCTACGAAAAACATCATAATGGACGATTATGAGGAACTGAAGCACTAAAAAAAAAAACTACAATAAAAAACCACAACAGCAAACAATACCAGACTGATTCAAAGCATCAGTTCACATTTCCAAACCATCTTATCAATATTTATACAGAACAAACATGACAAAATTAAACATAAGAACCTTTAGTCGTATCTGGATAAAATCCAGTCACTGTTTTCAGCTGAGTGTCAGATAAACACCAGATTCAGCAGAACAGAGTCGACTGCTCCGTCCTCCAAACCTGGGTTTTCTTCGGGTGATCCGGTTTCCCCTGAAAAAAACAGACAAACAATCCAGCTACCTAACTGTGTGTGTGTGTGTGAGTGTGTGAGTGTGAGTGTGTGAGTGTGTGTGTGTGAGTGTGTGAGTGTGTGTGTGTGTGTGTGTGTGTGAGTGTGTGTGTGTGAGTGTGTGTGTGTGTGTGTGTGTGTGTGTGTGTGTGTGTGTGTAGAAGACCAGCCAAAGTTAAATTTGGAACATTTATACCATCAGTAACTTGATACTGATGGTTTATTTTATGTTGAGTTCGCTCACAGTTGATCTTTGATTATGATTTTTTAAAATTTGATTTCAACTTTAGTTTTTTTGGGATCACTTTTATCCGCTTCATTTTCTTGCTATGCTATCTAACATTCTCCATTTAACAGATGCAGCTAAATTTTCTTCTGTGCCTTCTGTTCTTTCATCGTTAAAATTCAACATTTTGCTTTCAGCTAGTAAAACCTGTAATCTTCTGATCTGGACACCTCAAACATTTATTTCTATATTCAATATTTGGTATCTGTTCCTTCATAAAAGTGGCCAGCTGGTGCTACTGACCTGAAACTGTTTGTATCTCAGAATAAAGTTCTCTGCGGTCCGTCCCTCATCAGGACCGGCCTGAAGACGCTGCATTAACATAATTTCTCTTTTCTTTAAACTTTCCCTCCATCCCTCCATCCCTCCTTATGTTTACTGCTCACCATTACTCTGACCACAAATATTTCCTTGTTGAATTTATTGAATGCAATTTTATATTCTGTAGAACAAATCTACAAAATATAACATTGCATCGCCGAGTCTTCCTGCAGCAGAGTAATGGTTCATGGTTCTTTGAATGTTTTTACCTGAGGACACTTTTATTTAAAAGCTAAGGCGATAAAACTCATGACAGAAATGTCGGCCGTACTATCTGCCTCGGGAGTTTACTGCGGTGTTTGTCACCAATGTTTACATCCCGCCTGGTGCTAACGGCAGCGAAGCATTGGAGGAGCTACACCGTTAGCTCACTGCAGATGAAGCACCCGGAGGCGTTTTACATGGTTCTGGGGGACTTTAGCCACGTGAAACTGACCGACACTTCCCGTTTTAAACGGGCGGCGGAGTCCGGCGACGACAGGCGCTTAAATTCCGTAACAAAAATGATTTTATCTTTTTTTAAAAAATCTTTTTTAATCTTTTTCTTCTTTTTTCAAAATCTATTTCTCTTTCTTACTGTTTATTCAATGTCACATGCTGTTTTCATTTTGTTTTTTAATTATGTAAAGAACCTTGAAATGCCTTGCCGCTGAAATGTGCAACACAAATAAAATTTGATTTATTTATTTATTTAATTTGGATTTTATTTTTTTCTTTAAAATGTATTTTTATTTTGTGAGGTGACTTTATGTGTCCTGAAAACACCTTTTAAATAAAATATATAATTACTAAATACTCATACTGCTACAAACAAGGACGTTGCCATGGTTACTGCTTCACGTGGTGAGAGACTTCCGGGTATTTATACTAATTTACATATGTGTTTATGGGAATAGAGAGGGCGGACCAGCAGCTGCTCTATTTCCCGCAAATTAGGATTTATAAAGGAAAGGTGCGCGGCCAGGTGCGTGCGCACGGCTTTATGTATTCCTTTTTTTTTTTTGCGCTGCACTTTTCCACATTTTTCTGTACGCCAAGTTTTAGCGTGAAAACTGCGCTCTCTTTTATGCCAGAAGAAACTCCCCTCATTTCTCTAAAATTTCTCTTCAAACTGAAGCGTAATCCAATCTTATTGATGATCATTTAAGGGAAAGGCATTCAAATCTGTTCATTCTGAATTATTCTGAGAAAAGAATGAGTAAACCCAGAAATGTTTAGGAAAAGCTCAGAGGAAAAGAAAAGTGCCTCATGCATAAAAGATTTCGCAGTATTTTCTTTATTTGTGTGCGTGTTAACTTATTGTCTGAGGAAAAATGTGGTTCAGTTTCATAATTTACTTTTAAACAATAAAATATTAAAATCATGAAAAAACATCGGCTTTGAAACTTCTTGCTCTAAATAACATTGAATGTAATCCGGTTTCAGTGTATTTAGGTGAGTTTTGACGCTTTGCAGTTTGTCCACAGAAAAGGTTTGTGTGGCTGCCGCACATTTTCACTCCAGCGAAAAAGTGTGTGCATATTTCTGCAAACTTTGACACAAAGTTATTTATACATGCCGACTTGTGCGTAAAATATGGCGCCGCACATTTTTTGTGCGCACGCCGCTTTATGCATGAGGCCTCTGGTCTCCTTTTATGATGCAGATTCAACAGCTCTGATCTACTCTGAACCAGATGTTCCTTCGCTGAGAAACTCTACCCATACTTCAGTCCTTCCACTGATAAAGCCGGTAAAAACTCTGCACCTCTTGTCATCATGAAAACACTGTTTGTCATCACAGTTTGATTGGCTTTACTCCTAAGCTGATGGTCCAGCATTCACTGTGTTCAGGAAGTAAACTAACACTGCGCACAGAAAAGACGTGAACAACTCACAGACAGACTGCAGGGCCAGAAAACCACAAACTTACTTATTTTGATTCTGTGTTTTACTTAATGTGAAACTGATTCTCCCCGAGCTCCCTCTAGTGGTTTCGGGGAGAAACTGATCATTTTACAAGCGTCTCTCATCTTTATTGGAAACAAAAAATGTGCAAATATAAACCACAACCTTGCTAATGTTCCTCATTCTAATGGGCCAGCTAACACAATCAGTTAAATGTTTTCGGTCTGCTGATGCACCACAATGTAAAGAGTTTTAAAAAATTACATGAATTAGTTTGTTTTACAGTTAATTAGAAGAATATGAGAGTAAATAATGTTAACAAGCAAATCACTGTCTCGCATGGGGAACCTAAATGCACCAGCTGTTGTGGTTCAAACCAAAGAAATTAAAAGTGGTTTGATCAGTTATTGGTTTGATCAGATATTGGTTTGATCAGATATTGGCCATTCAGAGGAACAGACTAGCTGTAACAGGTGGAAGCTGCAGGGTGGAGCCAGGTGTTCATTTCCTGTGACCATGCCCAGCCAGCATGCCTAGGTGGGCCCCATGTGGGGGAAAGGAGGGCTGATATATGGGTCCCATATGGGTTTGTCCGCGGGTTCCATGATGGCCCCACATGGGTTTGCCCATGTAGGGCCACAGCCCACATGGGCGCTACATGGGCCCTAAATGGACAAACCCATGTGGGGCCATCATGGAACCCACGGACAAACCCATATGGGACCCATATAGTCTGCCCTCCTTTTCCCCACATGGGGCCCACCTAGGCATGCTGGCAGGGCAGGTGTTTGCTGGCTGGTAAGATTTGGAGGAAAACTGTTAAACTGATTCTTTTGAATAAGGTGGTGCAGATGTGGTGTTTTATTCAGGGCCCTGCTATTAATGAGGTTTTGAGGTTGCTTTACCTGGGCGAGTGGCTGCTCGACGGCGCAGGTAAATTTTATATATTTGTCTCTTTTAATTAGATTGAATTGTGTGTTTATATATATATATAAATATATTTTATTTATATATTTTATTTTATTTATTTTATTTTATATATATATATATATATATATATATATATATATATATATATATATATATATATATATATATATATATATATATATATATATATATATAAAAATTCCTCTCTCACCCTCCGTGGGTGGTCTCTTTCATCCTCTGAGCTCGGGTTCTCTACCAGAGGCCTGGGAGCTTGAGGGTTCTGCGCAGTATCTTGGCTGTGCCTAGAACTGCACATTTCTGGACTGAGATGTCTGATGTTGTTCCTGGGATCTGTTGTAGCCACTGCTCCAGTTTGGGGGTGACTGCCCCGAGGGCCCCGATGACCACAGGCACCACTGTGGTCTTCACCTTCCAGGTCTTCTCCAGTTCCTCTCTGAGGCCCTGGTATTTCTCCAGTTTCTCATGCTCCTTTTTCCTGATGTTGTGGTCACTTGGTATTGCTACATCCACCACAACGGCTTTCCTCTGTTCTTTATCCACCACCACAATGTCGGGTTGGTTCGCCATTACCATCTTGTCTGTCTGGATCTGGAAGTCCCACAGGATCTTAGCTCGGTCATTCTCCACCACCTTTGGGGGTGTCCCCCACTTTGACCTCGGGGCTTCCAGTCCATATTCTGCACAGATGTTCCTGTACACTATGCCCGCCACTTGGTTATGTCGTTCCATGTACGCTTTCCCTGCCAGCATCTTGCACCCTGCTGTTATGTGCTGGACTGTCTCAGAGGCCTCCTTGCACAACCTACACCTTGGGTCTTGTCTGGTGTGGTAGATCTGAGCCTCTATTGCTCTGGTGTTTAGGGCCTGTTCCTGGGCGGCCAGGATGAGGGCCTCCGTGCTGTCCTTGAGTCCAGCTTTTTCCAGCCATTGGTAGGATTTCCTGATATCAGCCACTTCAGTTATTTGTCGGTGGTACATCCCATGTAGGGGCTTGTCTTCCCATGATGGTTCCTCCAGCACCTTGTCCTCTGTTCCCCACTGCCTGAGACATTCGTTGAGCACATCGTCCATTGAGGCTTTGTCCTTGATGTATTTATGGATCTTGGATGTTTCATCCTGGACAGTGGCTCTCACACTCACTAGTCCTCTGCCTCCTTCCTTACGGCTCGTGTACAGTCTCAGGGTGCTGGATTTGGGGTGGAACCCTCCATGCATGGTTAGTAGCTTCTGAGTCTTAACATCCATGGCCTTCATCTCTTCCATTGGCCAGCTAATTATTCCGGCAGGGTATCTGATTACTGGCAAGGCATAGCTGTTTATTGCACGGATCTTGTTCTTGCCATTGAGCTGGCTTCTCAGGACTTGCCTTATTCGTTGGAGGTATTTGGCTGTGGCTCCTGTCCTTGTGACCTCATCGAGGTTGCCATTTGCTTGCTGTATTCCCAGATACTTGTAGCTGTGCTCTATGTCTGCTATTGTTCCTTCTGGGAGTGAGACCCCTTCTGTGTGGACGACCTTCCCTCTCTTTGTGACCATCCGGCCACACTTCTCTAGTCCGAATGACATCCCAATGTCAGTGCTGTAGATCCTGGTGGTGTGGATCAGTGAGTCGATGTCTCGCTCGCTCTTGGCGTACAGCTTGATGTCATCCATGTAGAGGAGGTGACTGATTGTGGCCCCATTCTTAAGTCGGTATCCGTAGCCAGTCTTGTTGATGATTTGGCTGAGGGGGTTCAGGCCTATGCAGAACAGCAGTGGGGACAGAGCATCTCCTTGGTATATGCCACATTTGATGGACACTTGTGCAAGCGGTTTGGCTTCAAGGGTGGTTTTCCACAGCCCCATCGAGTTTGCAATGAAGGCTCTTACAGTCCTATTGATGTTGTACATCTCTAAGCATTCAATGATCCAGGTGTGTGGCATTGAGTCATAGGCTTTCTTGTAATCAATCCAAGCGGTGCACAGGTTGGTGTGTCGGGTTTTGCAGTCTCGGGCGACTGTGTGGTCGCCCGACACCACACAGTTGAGTTGGTGTTTGGCTCCTCTACTATTTATGCCGATGCCCTTCTGTGCCGTGCTCATGTATTTATCCATGTGTCCGCTTATCTTAGCCGCTATGATGCCTGACATGAGCTTCCATGTTGTAGAGAGACAGGTTATCGGCCTGAGGGGTCCTTCTGGATCAGGATTGTACGCCCTTCAGTTAACCATTCAGGGTGAGTCCCATTTTGTAGCAGCTGGTTCAGTTGAGCTGCCAGTCGCTCATGGAGGTTCTTTAGCCAGTAGGCATGGATCATGTCAGGCCCTGGTGCTGTCCAGTTTTTCATACCCGAGACTCTTTCTTGGACATTTGCCACAGTGATGGTTACCGGGGCTTGTTCAGGGAGGTTGCTGTGGTCCTCTCGTAGAGAGGTTAGCCACTGTGCATTGCTGTTGTGGGACGCCTCCCTTTCCCATATGCCTTTCCAGTATTGTTCAGTCTCCAGCCTTGGTGGGTCTGCTCTGTTGTTAGTACCAGTGTTGTGGTACTCGAAGTTGGTCTTGGTCTTAAGACCGGTCTTAAGACCATTTTTTGATGGTCTCGGTCTCGTCTCGGACTCGACCGCATTTGGTCTCGGTCTTGTCTCGGTCTCGGGCGCTGAGGACTCGGCATTTTATTTCAAGACCAGTCAAGACCGCAACTGTGAAAATATCACTAAACGTACAGCATACTGTCCACTTTATTTGTTAACATCTTTGTTTTCAGTGGATGCAAAATGCACCAATTAAAATCCAAGCAACTACGTGTTTCTGTTACTCCCCCCACCCTCCCCACCTTTCACTCTCCCTCCTCCTCCCCTCCCCACCTTTCACTTGCACACGGCGCTCCAGGACATGCGCAGTGGTTTTCTCTCAGCGGCAGAAAATGTTTGTCTAATCGTCAGTAATATAATAGCGCTGCATAAATAGTAAGAAATCCGATGGCCACAGCTAACTCAGTAGCGCTTCACTTTCACAGACGGTGGAGACAACGTCTAACTTTTTTCGTCACTTAGAAAAGTAGCTCAAAGAAGGTAAGCTCCGTTAACGTGATGTTAGCAAAGCTAGCTGTACAGAGACACATAAGCATTGTGATGAAATATGTTATCACTCACTGTGCTGAATTATTGTGCGGAGGTGTTGACTGACTTGTCGCATATATGGGACAACGCTATGTCCAAAAGTCTGCAATATAGTGAGGTGACATTCAGAAACAGTCGATTCTTCTCCACGGCTCTTTACTTATTAGATAGGACTGGAGTGTCACTCACTGAGAGCCGTTGTTCTATCAGATAGCCATACGCTGTCAGGATAGCATACATGCATTAAGCATTAAGAAATCCGACTGTCAGAGGAGTTGTCAGTTCACCATACACAGCAAGTTATGATGAACTTAAGTCATTAAATTGTTTTCAATGATAACTATATAGATATACATGTGTTGTCATGGTTTCAAAGTGTATTTAAAGCAGGGTCTGGCTGCAGCTGGAGTTAGCTACAACACACGCCCGTGTAAAACTCACTTAACCGCTAAGTCAGGATGCCATACAACTGTTAATAACAAAGCGTATGACGATCTACGTCATGATTCTATGTTGTTGATTAAATTAAATCTTATGGTAATGATGTGTCTGACAGATATAGCCGTTGTTCTATCAGATAGCCATACGCTGTCAGAATAGCATACATGCAGTGAGTACCATGCCAGTGCATGCGCATTAAGTCCGACCGTCAGTGTAGTTGTCAGTATACGCAACAAGTTATGACGAAAATAAGTAATTAAATTGTTTATAATATGACATAATGTGATAACTAGATGGATATACATGCGTTGTCGTGGTTTCAAAGTGTGTTTAAAGCAGGTCTGGCTGCAGCTGGATGCCATACAACTGTTAATAACCAAGTGTATGATGATCTACGTCATGATTCTATGTTGCTGATTAAATAAAATCATATGGTAATGACAGCGTATGCATATCTGAGCTAAACGTACGACTATCTGACAACGTATGCTGATCTGACAGAACACCGTGATCTGACCTGACAGAACACCCGTTCTTTGTTCTTGTAATGCTCTGTGTACACTGCATCATTATTTTATTTTATTATGTACGTTAATATTTAAATTAACAAATAACTAAAACACAAGAACGAAAGAGCATGCACATTGCTCTTTGATTGTTTTTGTTCAAAGTGGCAGCTGCAATGTCTGCCATGGTGTCAGACTACCTGGCTTCATGTACTGGGATAGAGAGTGAAAACAGTCACTATGAGCGCCTTCTGTTTGGTTACTTCTTGCTTGTTGCTCCTTGGTCAGTGTTCATGGTTGAGCGTTATTTACCGTCAGGGCATTGCCTCAATTGCTATGTTTAATGGTGCAGACAGTGGTGGCTTCTTATATGAGCAATATGGGCAAATGCCCAGGGTGTTATGTTTTTAGGGATGGCACGAGACCATCACACTTTTTAGCACATAAATGGAATATTTAATATTAGTAAAATGTATTAAGTATTTAATATCTAGGTGTTTTATGGTAATATGGATCTTTCAGATTATTTTGAGAAGCAATTTCGATCATATTTTACATCTTATTGTGTCATGTAGCGCAGGCCGCTGGTCTTGGTCTTGACTCGGTCTCGACTCCCCTCGGTCTTGGTCTTGACTTGGTCTTGGACCCCAAAAGTCTTGGTCTTGTCTCGGTCTCGATACACTCTGGTCTTGGTCTTGTCTTGGTCTCGGGTTAGGTGGTCTTGAACACAACACTGGTTAGTACCCTGCCATTGAGAGTACACTTTAGCTGGTTGGGTGGAGAAGAGCCGGTTAATCCTCCTGGCTTCATTCTCTCTTGTGTATCTCTTTAGGCGGCTGGCCAAGGCTTGAAGTCTTTGTTTGGCAGTTTCGAGTGCTTCAGGTATGGGCATCTGGCTGTACTTCTTGGGTACTGATCTTTTCATTGCACCCCTTAGGAGCTCTGACAGCTGGCTCACTTCCCTCCTTGTTATCTTGATCTTAGCCTCTAACCGTCTTTTCCATGATGGTTCCATGGTTGCTCTTATAGCCAAGCATTTCAAGGATCACTGATGCTGAGTTGTATATCAGCTCATTGGTTTCTGTTATGGTGTTGGTAGGGATTGTTCTCAATGCTGCATTCACATCTTGAATGAGACTTTCTGATGGTACTTCACTCAGCCGTTGTAATTGGCGTCGGGGTTGCCTGGTGTTCATTCGGGCCACGATTCTCTCTCTCAGGTCAGTTGCTGTCTCGTTCAGCTTTGATAGTTCGTTCATTACTGGGGCTGCATACCCAGTCTCGGGGTGGGGAGTTGTAGTTAATGATATATATATATATATATATATATATATATATATATATATATATATATATATATATATATATATATATATATATATATATATATATATATATATATATAGCTGACTGTATAGCTCAGTGGGTAAGACACCAGTCAATTACAATTACAACCCCGACGCCGTTGTAATTGGCGTCGGGGTTGCCTGGTGTTCATTCGGGCCACGATTCTCTCTCTCAGGTCAGTTGCTGTCTCGTTCAGCTTTGATAGTTCGTTCATTACTGGGGCTGCATACCCAGTCTCGGGGTGGGGAGTTGTAGTTAATGATATATATATATATATATATATATATATATATATATATATATATATATATATATATATATATATATATATATATATATATATATATATATATATATATATATATATATATATATATATATATATATATATATATATATATATATATATATATATATATATATATATATATATAGCTGACTGTATAGCTCAGTGGGTAAGACACCAGTCTACCACCCGGGAGACCGGGGTTCGAATCCGGGCTGGGGCAAGTTACAACAAGTTACAACAGTGCAATTGAGCTATGCAGTGTGGGTCCTTAGGCAAGACCCTTAGAGCTATATAGCCTACCTCATACCATGAGAGACATTGATAAGCACGACATGCCGGCTCAGACGTCGCCCGGCCAAACAAGGTCTGCGTCAGGTGCTGGGGAACCAGAGCACCTTGATGAAAAATGGGCTACTGGAACAAGACGGAAATGGGCGAGAGACGAAAACATGGATCTGTTGGAATGCTACTACTCAAGTAACCCTAGTCAGAGGGGTTACATGCAAAGACTGAGGGTGGAATGGTTACTTCGACACCCACAGTCTACAATGACTGCCAAACAACTAGTAGCTCAGTGTTCCAACATCCGCAAACGGCAACTGCTATCACAACTTGAGATTGACGAGGTACAACACAAATGCTACGGCAAAAGGGAGGAGCCCAAAGATAAGGTCAGGGGGGAGTTAACTACTCCCCACCCCGAGACTGGGTATGCAGCCCCAGTAATGAACGAACTATCAAAGCTGAACGAGACAGCAACTGACCTGAGAGAGAGAATCGTGGCCCGAATGAACACCAGGCAACCCCGACGCCAATTACAACGGCTGAGTGAAGTACCATCAGAAAGTCTCATTCAAGATGTGAATGCAGCATTGAGAACAATCCCTACCAACACCATAACAGAAACCAATGAGCTGATATACAACTCAGCATCAGTGATCCTTGAAATGCTCGGCTATAAGAGCAACTATGAGACCCAATATCCATCATGGAAAAGACGGTTAGAGGCTAAGATCAAGATAACAAGGAGGGAAGTGAGCCAACTGTCAGAGCTCCAAAGAGGTGCAATGAAAAGACCAGTACCTAAGAAGTACAGCCAGATGCCCATACCTGAAGCACTCGAAACTGCCAAACAAAGGCTCCAAGCCTTGGCCAGCCGCCTAAAGAGATACACAAGAGAGAATGAAGCCAGGAGGATTAACCGGCTCTTCTCCACCCAACCAGCTAAAGTGTACTCTCAATGGCAGGGTAATAACAACAGAGCAGACCCACCAAGGCTGGAGACTGAACAATACTGGAAAGGCATATGGGAAAGGGAGGCGTCCCACAACAGCAATGCACAGTGGCTAACCTCTCAACTGAACCAGCTGCTACAGAATGGGACTCACCCTGAATGGCTAACTGAAGGGCGCACAATCCTGATCCAGAAGGATCCCTCAAAGGGTTCAGTCCCATCCAACTATCGGCCGATAACCTGTCTCTCTACAACATGGAAGCTCATGTCAGGCATCATAGCGGCTAAGATAAGCAGACACATGGATAAATACATGAGCACGGCACAGAAGGGCATCGGCATAAATAGTAGAGGAGCCAAACACCAACTCCTTGTAGACCACACAGTCGCCCGAGACTGCAAAACCCGACACACCAACCTGTGCACCGCTTGGATTGATTACAAGAAAGCCTATGACTCAATGCCACACACCTGGATCATTGAATGCTTAGAGATGTACAACATCAATAGGACTCTAAGAGCCTTCATTGCAAACTCGATGGGGCTGTGGAAAACCACCCTTGAAGCCAACTGCAAACCGCTTGCACAAGTGTCCATCAAATGTGGCATATACCAAGGAGATGCTCTGTCCCCACTGCTGTTCTGCATAGGTCTGAACCCCCTCAGCCAAATCATCAACAAGACTGGCTACGGATACCGACTTAAGAATGGGGCCACAATCAGTCACCTCCTCTACATGGATGACATCAAGCTGTACGCCAAGAGCGAGCGAGACATCGACTCACTGATCCACACCACCAGGATCTACAGCACTGACATTGGGATGTCATTCGGACTAGAGAAATGTGGCCGGATGGTTACAAAGAGAGGGAAGGTCGTCCACACAGAAGGGGTCTCACTCCCAGAAGGAACAATAGCAGACATAGAGCACAGCTACAAGTACCTGGGAATACAGCAAGCAAATGGCAACCTCGATGAGGTCACAAGGAAAGGAGCCACAGCCAAATACCTCCAACGAATAAGGCAAGTCCTGAGAAGCCAGCTCAATGGCAAGAACAAGATCCGTGCAATAAACAGCTATGCCTTGCCAGTAATCAGATACCCTGCCGGAATAATTAGCTGGCCAATGGAAGAGATGAAGGCTACGGATGTTAAGACTCGGAAGCTACTAACCATGCATGGAGGGTTCCACCCCAAATCCAGCACCCTGAGACTGTACACGAGCCGTAAGGAAGGAGGCAGAGGACTAGTGAGTGTGAGAGCCACTGTCCAGGATGAGACATCCAAGATCCATAAATACATCAAGGACAAAGCCTCAACGGATGATGTGCTCAACGAATGTCTCAGGCAATGGGGAACAGAGGACAAGGTGCTGGAGGAACCATCATGGGAGGACAAGCCCCTACATGGGATGTACCACCGACAAATAACTGAAGTGGCTGATATCAGGAAATCCTACCAATGGCTGGAGAAAGCTGGACTCAAGGACAGCACAGAGGCCCTCATCCTGGCCGCCCAGGAACAGGCCCTGAACACCAGAGCAATAGAGGCTCAGATCTACCACACCAGACAAGACCCAAGGTGTAGGTTGTGCAAGGAGGCCTCTGAGACAGTCCAGCACATAACAGCAGGGTGCAAGATGCTGGCAGGGAAAGCGTACATGGAACGACATAACCAAGTGGCGGGCATAGTATACAGGAACATCTGTGCAGAATATGGACTGGAAGCCCCGAGATCAAAGTGGGGAACACCCCCAAAGGTGGTGGAGAATGACCGAGCTAAGATCCTGTGGGACTTCCAGATCCAGACAGACAAGATGGTAATGGCGAACCAACCGGACATTGTGGTGGTGGATAAAGAACAGAGGAAAGCCGTTGTGGTGGATGTAGCAATACCAAGTGACCACAACATCAGGAAAAAGGAGCATGAGAAACTGGAGAAATACCAGGGTCTCAGAGAGGAACTGGAGAAGGCCTGGAAGGTGAAGACCACAGTGGTGCCTGTGGTCATCGGGGCCCTCGGGGCAGTCACCCCCAAACTGGAGCAGTGGCTCAAACAGATCCCAGGAACAACATCAGACATCTCAGTCCAGAAATGTGCAGTTCTAGGCACAGCCAAGATACTGCGCAGAACCCTCAAGCTCCCAGGCCTCTGGTAGAGGACCCGAGCTCAGAGGATGAAAGAGACCACCCACAGAGGGTGAGAGGGGAATTTATATATACCCTGCCGGAATAATTAGCTGGCCAATGGAAGAGATGAAGGCCACGGATGTTAAGACTCGGAAGCTACTAACCATGCATGGAGGGTTCCACCCCAAATCCAGCACCCTGAGACTGTACACGAGCCGTAAGGAAGGAGGCAGAGGACTAGTGAGTGTGAGAGCCACTGTCCAGGATGAAACATCTAAGATCCATAAATACATCAAGGACAAAGCCTCAACGGACGATGTGCTCAGCGAATGTCTCAGGCAATGGGGAACAGAGGACGAGGTGCTGGAGGAACCATCATGGGAAGACAAGCCCCTACATGGGATGTACCACCGACAAATAACTGAAGTGGCTGATATCAGAAAATCCTACCAATGGCTGGAGAAAGCTGGACTCAAGGACAGCACGGAGGCCCTCATCCTGGCCGCCCAGGAACAGGCCCTAAACACCAGAGCAATAGAAGCTCAGATCTACCACACCAGACAAGACCCAAGGTGTAGGTTGTGCAAGGAGGCCTCTGAGACAGTCCAGCACATAACAGCAGGGTGCAAGATGCTGGCAGGGAAAGCGTACATGGAACGACATAACCAAGTGGCGGGCATAGTGTACAGGAACATCTGTGCAGAATATGGACTGGAAGCCCCGAGGTCAAAATGGGGGACACCCCCAAAGGTGGTGGAGAATGACCGAGCTAAGATCCTGTGGGACTTCCAGATCCAGACAGACAAGATGGTAATGGCGAACCAACCGGACATTGTGGTGGTGGATAAAGAACAGAGGAAAGCCGTTGTGGTGGATGTAGCAATACCAAGTGACCACAACATCAGGAAAAAGGAGCATGAGAAACTGGAGAAATACCAGGGCCTCAGAGAGGAACTGGAGAAGGCCTGGAAGGTGAAGACCACAGTGGTGCCTGTGGTCATCGGGGCCCTCGGGGCAGTCACCCCCAAACTGGAGCAGTGGCTCAAACAGATCCCAGGAACAACATCAGACATCTCAGTCCAGAAATGTGCAGTTCTAGGCACAGCCAAGATACTGCGCAGAACCCTCAAGCTCCCAGGCCTCTGGTAGAGGACCCGAGCTCAGAGGATGAAAGAGACCACCCACGGAGGGTGAGAGGGGAATTTTTTTTTTTTATATAGTTTTTATGTGGCAGGGTTGCATCAAATGGCCCATATCAAGGGTGGCTCTCGAGTTGGTGTGGTAAACCGGAGAGCGAGGGTTTATCTGGTGCAGGTATGCATTGTTTTTAATGTTTTTAGATTGACTTAATTAAGGTGATTTAATAAGTATTTAGTAATTTTTGTAGTTTTGTTTTTTACAGTTATATCACTGTTCTTGCTGTTTGAATTGTATTTCTTTTTTGTTAGTCTGCTCAGTGTTGGATTGTTTGTCTTGTCTTGGTGTTTGTGAGGGCAGGCTAACCATTTTTTTCCCCATTTATTTTGTTTTGTTTTTCGGTCACTTCCTAAAAATGCACACCTTAATTGTATAACAATAAAATTTGCTGATTGATTTTATACTGGCTGTTTATTGCATTGGGGAGTCGTAACACTAGCAGCAGGAGGGAAAGTTGTGTTGCTGGTTTCCATGACGGATAATGAATATTTGGGGATTTTAAGCATCTTGCATCATGATTTTCCATTTTATCTGAGCATACTCAGGTTGGACTACTGGCTCCTCCTACCAAAGTGTTTGTCATTGGCATTATGTGCAAGGTAACCAGGTGAAAGCATCACATAATTAACTATTGGATGTGCCAATGCTGAAGAAGTCAAACTCTTTAGTGATTTTAGCACTTTTATATTTAATAACTCCTAGAAACCAGAGTGTTTCCCTCTCAGGCTGAGGAAATGTCAGACCTTCATGAAGGAGGAGCTGCAGGTAACACTGCAGCTGCTTTCACTTTCAGTTTGCTACTCAGACGGTTCTGTTCGGTTCTGTAAACTCCGATTCCGGATCATCAGGACGGAGGTGAGTGAAACTTTTTACATCTGTCTTTGTTTCCTCTCACTCAGCTTTTCTGTTCGGTTTCTGCTGAGTTCAAACATCCACGCAGGTTTGTTTTGTGTGGAAATGTTGAAGTGTTTCAGACTATTGTTGATGGGATAACAGAAGGATGGTGGCATAAATTACATGTAGAAGTCCTTAATTGTGCCATAAATCTAATTTTACCGAGGACCAGATGTTTGTTTAGAGATCAGCAGCAGTACTTTCCTCTCATCTGATTGGCTTTTTGGTTTTTGTTTTTCTAACTGGTTGACATTTCCTGCAGAGATATGATCTAATGGGGAGGAAGCAGCAACAGAGGAATTTAAACAAAACAACTCGACATGTTTATAGTTTCATAGCACATCATTAGTAATGTGTTTGTTTTTATCTGGACTCTTTACTGAGATCAGAACAAAATGTTCCCTCTGTGAAACATTAATAAAACTGAAGCATCAAAGCAAACGGTTTCTGAAATGAACCCAAACCTTTCACTGATTTGGCCTGTAAAAAGTTTTCACACCCTTAGATGTTTTACCTTTTTAATACTTTTATAAATCAATCATAATCATTTATTTTTTAACAAAAACCCTTCGATGTCAGGGTGAAAACTGATTGTTTGGTGTCCACCTATCACAGCATCTTGTCTGATGGGCAGAAAGGTCCGCTTTGGTCTCAAAGACCAGAAAACGTCTGTCCACTGACCATGGGGTCTCTTCTATGCCTTTTGACTTGATGTGAGTTTTCTCATCACCTCTCTCCATAATAGTTCCTTCAGCATCGTCATGATAACCTGGCGACCTCTCTGGTCTCCTTCTTGAAATGTCACTCAGGTTGTGGGGACGGCCTGATCTAGCCAGATTTACTCTCTGTTCCTTTAATGTGTTGATGATTTAACTGAACTCCAGAGTCTGTTCGGTTTCTGTTGGTCTTGACTGGCTCCTTGTGCATTCTGGGTTCTCTCTGGGTACTCCAGGTTCCTGTTGTCTTCTGAAGACATGCCAGGTTTATTAGACGGTTAGCCGCTCTCAGGCAGCTAGCCATGTTGCTGGACTGGTGACCTCAGAGTTCTGACCAGCTGTGCTGTTGGGTTTCAAACATCTCACCTTCTTGCCTTCTTCCCTCAGGTCCCAGCGCAGGCATGTCCACGGCCAGCTGTCTCCTATCTGAGGACCAGTTTAAGTGCTTCATCTGTCAGAATGTCTTCACGGATCCGGTCAGCACACCATGCGGCCACAACTTCTGCAAGAACTGCGTCACAGAAAACGTGTGTGATGATGTCCCGTTTCAGTGTCCAGTGTGTGAAAAGATGTTCTTCCCAAGGCCGGAGCTGGAGGTCAACACTCTGATCGCTGAGCTGCTCGATGAGTTCAGAAGGTCAGCTCTACACCAGAACGCAGAGGCAGAAATCCCTGGTCCAGTTAGCGGCAATCTCTTCACTAAAAATAGAAAGATTGCCATATTATGTGGCATGGTTCTCTTATTTATTTTATCCTCCCAAGTCAATCACAGCCCTCCTCTGACAGAGGAAACTGAAGGGAATGCAAAGGGAATCATGGAGGACATTTGGTCCTGTAGTCCAGCAAAGAGATGCCAGAATCTGACCTCTGGACAGAACGGGACTGCGGTGGGTTCGCTCTCTGCCTCTCAGCTGGAGCAGATCTTCACTGAGGTGATGAAGAAGGAAACTCCCAGGCTGCTGATCCGAGCCGAGCTGATGAGAGCAAAACGCTACGCCGTGGATGTGACTCTTGCTCCGGATACCGTTCATCCCAAACTCATCCTGTCGGATGATGGGAAACAAGTGAGCTGTTGCAACCCAACGGGGAATCTCCCGCATGACCCAAACAGGTTTAGGTATCTTAAATATGTTTTAGGAGAGCAGAGCTTCTCCTCCGGCAGGTTTTACTTCGAGGTCCAGGTGAAAGGAAAGACTAATTGGACTATCGGCGTGGCCAAGGAGTCTGTCTCTCGGACAGATCGCATCAGACTGATTCCTCGGTCTGGTTTCTGGTCCCTAACTGTGAGGAATCAAAACGAGTTCTTTGGTCTGTCCTCCCCTCCCGTCCCATTATCTCTGAAGTCTGGTCTGGAGAAGGTGGGGGTGTTTGTGGATTATGAAGAGGGTCTGGTCTTCTTTTATGATGTAGATGCTGCTGCTCTGATCTTCTCCTTCACTGGTTGCTTCTTCACTGAGAGACTCCACCCATTATTTGGGCCAGGTCATAACAACGATGGGACAAATGGGGCCCCTCTGATTATCACACCGGTCTCCATTGTCCCTCAGTAACAACCCGATAATCCATCTGCTTCCTTTCTCCTGGTTCTCCAAATGCTTTTTGTCTTTGATGATCCACTTCAAGCCTTTCACTCAGATCAGTTTCTCCCATCCACTTCTGATAAATACAGGAGACTGTTACTGAAATGTATCATTTTAGCTTGAACCTATACATACCGCTCAGTATTCACGTATTTTCATGTGGAACATAACTAACTTATTGGTGGAAAACATGCGCACAGTGGACACTAAAGTTAATAACGATAATCCTAAATCATAAACATGAGTTGCACAAACAGCTGTACTATAGATGCTAATGCTAAAGTGCTACTATCCTCCATGTGTTACCCTCCACAGGAACAAATTTACCTAAAACCTATCATAATGGTTACGCTTCTGGAAGTAGTTCTTTGGAACAGATCTTTCACTCATGGTTGCATCTTTGCTCGATTATTCTGTATTTATTTGTTCAGTTGTATTCTTGCCACTTGCTCAATAAAGCTTTAAATGAAAAAGAGGATGAGAAATTTTGTTCAACTAAAAGTTTACAAAACATCCAATTACATAATGCTTTAGAATTTATCCATAAAAATTAATTTAGGGGAAGCTTGTGAAATCACAATAAAATAAAGTATCCTGTGGAAAAAAAAATTAACTACAGAGAATAAAACGTAGATCAATAAAATACAAATAAAATGTTTGTATTAGTATACGCACAAGGATGTCTTGTATGTATGTATTTATTTTGTTTGCAAAAGTCCACGGGGTAAAATATCTGGGTCACAACTTTTACCCGAACTTATAAACAGAGACACAGGTGTGACAGGAGGGGGGGCAGGTGCGCGGTGTGAGGAGACGCTGAACGTCGGACCGGTGCAGCTCCGGAATTTTAACCGGAGAAACATTATCTTGGGTTGTTGGGGGAATACTTGACCCACGGCTGCAGGAATAAAAATGACCTCTGGATGTAAAATAAAGGCCACACGGGGCAAGGACCGGACCGGATACCGGGAGCGATTTGGGCGAAGGACGCTCCAGGACTGAAGGAGGAGACGCCCGGTGACAGCAGCGATAATGAATGTACGGTGTCCAATGAACGCTGACTCACTCCACTATAAATTTCGATGACGTATGATTTTGTTCAGCGCTCCCTGGTGGTCTAGTGGTTAGGATTCGGCGCTCTCACCGCCGCGGCCCGGGTTCGATTCCCGGTCAGGGAACAGTTATTTTCTCGTCCTTGGATAATTTTATCTAAGTGGTGAGGAAATCATCGGAAGTTCCTTTAGCCATTTTCAATGTTTCTTCTTAACCCTCCTTAAAACGAGCAGCGTAAGGAAAGCATTTATTTATTTATTTTATGTGTTTATCAGGAGATCATACATACATTGATATTACATACATTTTGCAAAACTTACATGACTTACTTCTCCGATTTTTAATTTTTTTCCCCCGTAGCGAACATAGATCACCGTATTGACAGGAAAGCATTTAAACAAATTAATCCATTGTTCTGTGCTTTAAAAATTGTGTTTCTTTCTAGTACTTTTCCATGAACAGTTCGTTGTTGTGCTTCATTTTTATACATAGACAGTGTAGTGTATTGTCATTCAATTGTACATTTAAAAATGTACAAATTGAAAGAAATGTCGTAGCAAGGCTCCAATAATAAGAAATAAATAAGCAATAATAAAAGTGTATAGCAAAACCAGACTGCCTGAAACGCGAATAACTCCGAGGATAGCTTGCATGCTGCAGTCGTTAGGGTGAGGGTTAGTTAGTTAGGGTAATAAGTGACAAAAAATTCGCCTCCTTCGAGCCGGATTCGAACCAGCGACCTAAGGATAACTGGCAGACGCCTCTACAGTCCTCCGCTCTACCAACTGAGCTATCGAAGGTAGCTGACTGACTTCAGCACGCCGTGACGTATTTCACAGGGCAACTCAGTCCTCCGTTCAGCGTGTTACATGTTTTCAATTTAGTTTTACTTTTATTCCACGGTATCGATAGATGACAGGACACAGGAGTTTAAATTTCATTCATTCTTTATTTTTCTTCTTGTATTAATCATTCATACTCCAGCAATTATTTATGCCATATTTACACTTTTTTTTGTTGTTGTTTAACATGTTTTCATGCGTTCAAATCAGCACCCATGATCACGTCTCTCCTTCCACTACAAGATGCCACCGTGGGCCGATAGTAATCCACACATTTACTGGTGAGGAGAGTTCAGTGGGGATGAGGCATGATGGCGGTTTAAACAAATTAAAAAATAAATCACAATGTGAAGTTACAGAAGAAGATTAGGGCCACTGAAAAATAAAAACACAATTATGAAATTCACCTCAGAATGCTGAGAATGTTTCCCCCAAATTCTGAGATTACAATAAGAATCCTAAAATTAAAGACAAGTTTAAAGTCTAAATTAAACTCAGAATTCTGAGTTTATAGTTGGACTTCTGAGAAAAAAAGTAAATTATGTGTTTTTCCAGAGGCTGTAATCTTCTTCCGTATGAATCCCATCTGGCCTCACGCTGCACACGCTCAGAAGGAAACGTCGTGTTGTCTGAGCCAAAGAACAGGAAAACATTTATGACAAATGGAGGTGATTCTGGAAAAGTTTTTAAGACCAAGTTTAAATGCTTCCAGCATCACGACAGACACTGACAGCATGAATACACAGCTGCAGCTTTCAGTTAGAAAAACGTATTACAAGTCACACTCAGATAAAAGTCTACCATGAAATTCCTTTTCCAAAGAAAAGATGCAAATCAGCTTCATTTCTGTACAGAGAACAAAAGACGGTGTATTTAATAATACTGTCTTCGTAAACAAAAGGTAACATAAAAAACAGGATAATTAATACAAGATAAATGTACAAAATAAGAAAAAGGCAATTTATTCTATAATAGTGTCAATAAAATGCTACTAAAAGCAAATATGTAGCTAAAAAATGTAATAAAGACGCTAAGAGTGGAGGGAGTACCATCATTAGGACAACCAGCATCAGGTAGAAGATGATGATGATGATGATGGTGATACCCAAATATAACCCGGGATTCTTCTGACCTGGTCATTAACAGAACCTCACAGGTTCCAACAGCTGGGATAAAAAGTGCATCTACAAGTGTTCTCATTGGTCGAGCTTAAAACATGGCAGCCAATCAGAAGCAGTACACTCTCTGTTGATACAAAGCTGCGTTCAATGTACCTCAGAGGAAAAGAGTCTGAACTTCTATCGTACCATTTTTGATCTTTACTCTGATGAACAGGTAAATATTTTATCCTCACCAAGAAAGATAAAATTAAAAGCTTCACACTTGTTCAGTTGCCAAATAAGGTCATAATTTATAGAAAAATGTCAGAACATCTTTAGTTTACTTTTTGTAATGGAGAAAAGCAGCTACTGGATGAAAATATACTTTAAATTTCTGTAGTAAACAATCAAACATGAGTAAAGTTCTGACATTGAATGCTAACAGAACCATTTGGACCCTCCTAACCTGGCAGTGAACGCACCGCCAGGTTTGGTTGAGTTCACCTCAACAGGACGAAGCATTCAATGACAGTCAGGACAAAACAGCGAGCGTCGGTACCAACTGATATGACTAAGAACAATAAAAACATAAACGTAGTTGCGACCCGGAGGCTCAGTTCTTCCGGATCTTCACAGAACAATCATGAACATGGCGCTGCAGGATCTGACTCGAAGCGAAGAATGAAGTGATGAGGAAACGGTGAGGACCGCTTTGCTCCAGCTGCCCACCAGGGGGCGCCACCTCACCACAGCTTAACAAAGCCAGCCCATCTGTTGGTCCCTCTAGCACCTGAACGTACCACACAAGTTATTTCACTCTACTGCTATCCTAAGCTACATTCATACACCTTCTCTCTCTTCCTCCTCCTCAACCTTCCCTCCTCTTCCTCCCTCTCTCCTCTTCTTCCTCCATCTTCTTCCTTCCAGTTTTTGCTGCATTTTACCAACTTTTTATTCGTTCATTCAGTAAAGTTAACTTGTTCCTGTTCTAGATGTTAGTACCCATTCATTCTCACTCTTGTTTAGTACCTAGACCCACAAGCTTCGTCTTCCTTCTCTTCCTCCTCCTCTTCCTCCCCTCAACTACTCGTTTGATGCGCTGGTTTAAAAAATTTGGAGAAACTTGCATTGAAAGGCTAAGCCAGCGTTATAGTCTGAAGAACTCGGTCGCTGTCCTCCTCATCTCCTCCTAAGTGCTGGCAGAGAGTCTTCCTCCTCTTCCTCTCTCACTTCTCTACCAGTGCATCTTCCTCTGTGATGCCCTGAGCTCGGAGCTCCTCCAACACGTTGTCCAGGTGACCCGGGTCGGGGAATCCGTGGCCCGTCAGGTTGGACCCGAACTCAGTCTTGTGGTGGACCTGAAAGTGAAGAATGACATCCCGTTGTTAGCGTGGTTAGCGTGGTTAGCGTGGTTAGCTTGGAGGTTTGAGCGGACTCCGCACCTCGTTCCAGATGACGGTGTCGGATTCTCCCGTGGTGCTGGACGTTCCGACGGAGAAGATCAGCCGGCGGTCCCACGCCACCAGCAGCAGCCTCAGAACCTGCAGACGGGTCGGAGAGAAGCCGCGTCAGCAGAACCGCCGTTACTGCCTCGTTTTTCAATCTGCAATCTGGAGATTCTTTGATTCTTCCGTCTTTCTGTTGTTTGGTTGTTAATTTGCTGCTGTGTTTGGATCATGGTTCTGCTGACGACCCAGTTTGGACCCACATTTAACATTTAATGAAAAACTTTTTTCGTTCCAAAGGGAAACTAAATGTTGTTGGAAGTCATCCGAGTTTCTCTGCAGTCAGTCTTACAGCCAATCTGGAGAGGCCTCTGACTGAAGACTGTCGCTAACATGACCCTCATATCATGCTAACAGCTCAGTATCCAGGCAGCAGAGCAGATATCCCACAGCAACATGTCCCATCATCAGCTGTTAGCTAGCTCCGCTAATCCACCTCCTTTCCTTCTGCTGTTCCTCTTTAAATCTCTTTCTGGCTGTTTGGTTTGAAAGTAGGGGATGATCTTTCTTTTCTCTCTGATCTTTTGATAGGCTAATCAGCAGCTTTGTTTCCATGGTAACGCATCATAAGTACCAGTGTAAATAAATGTTGCAGGCGTTGTTACCTTGCGCCCCTTCTCGCTGTCTGGGAGGTAGCAGTGTCGCGGGAAGCCTCTGGCAGTGAAGGGCTTCCCCGGGTTGGGGTGCTCTGGTCCCTGGAGGAAAAGCTTCCCGTTAGTGTCTGATGGCAGCGGGTCAGCAAGCAGAGCGCTCCGCGGGTCGGTACCTGGATCCCTGGCGGTATGTTGTAGATGATGCGGATGCTCTTGCAGTCGGGGTGACCCGGTAAGGAGTGGGGGATGACGTGGTACTCCATCTTCCCGGCTGGCTGGTTGCCAGTCTTCACGCCGTAGATGGTCTTACAGGTGGGACACTGGAGGCTGAGACAGGAAGTCGGGTTATTTTCCCTCTCAGAGATCTTAGGCTTGTTTCTGGGCCTGGTTCTGGGCCTGGTACTGGACCGACCTGCCGTCCTTGTTGCCATTGTTGTACATCGCCACCAGACACTGGAAGTGGTACTGGTGTCCGCACTGGGTGAGGCGACCCACCGACTCTGCCTTGGAGACGGGTCCAACGCCCGGACCTTTGTACCCGGACGGGCCCCCAAGTGGCTCCATGCAGATGGTGCAGTCCTGGAAGAGACCCACAGAACCAACGTTAGTCTGCAGTTAGGGCTGAAACGATTCCTCGAATGATTCGAGTACCTCGATTACTAAAATTCCTCGAGGAAAATTTACCTGCCTCGAAGCTTCGTTAATTGATGTTTTATTAGTTAGCGCACCGTGTTCCGGCCGGGACTTCATTTGCGTTGCGCGGAGCTCTCACTTCCGCCTCTGAGTTGTTGACAAAAGCTAAGTCTCAGCGGCATAAAGTCCAATCTTCAAGATTGGCCCGTGGGGATTTTATTGATTGATGATAATGCCCGACTTTTTATCGTTTTTGGGGAACCAATAAGCATCCTTAAAATGACTGGGGGAATGCCTGGAGTACGGCAGCATTTCTCCTCCGGGGCTGCTGGTTGAAAGCGAACGGCGGGAAGAGCGCTGAGGTGAGCGGATAGACTGAGCAGGGCGGGCGGCTGAGTAGCTGATGCTTACCGTGTAAATGTAGCTTTACCGACGAACCGCACAATAAATTTCATATCCCGGTCTGAAGAAACGGGTGGCGGAGCGCATCGTACATGGCTGGTAGATGAGTTTCTGAGTGTGACCAGTGAAGGTGTCGTAAATATCCCGTATTGCTTCCCCCCGTGTTCGTCCCCCGGTCTAACGGTTCGTCAGTCCGCTGGTCTATTTCCTCCCCTCCACCCATCTTACGTTCGTTCATTCGCCCTCTCCTCCCACTCCAGGCGGCATTTCCCGTATTTTCAAACCCAAAGCGTGACAGGTTAGGTGGCAAGGTGAGTTTAATTAATCTATTAAACTCACTGAAGATGAATACATAAACTAAAAACTGGATTGTAGACATTTTTATAAGCATATTTGTGAGCCTGCCTCTTTGTTATTAAATTCAATATAATTTCAGATTTTTCTATAACTTTTCTTCTGGTTAACTTAGAAAGTGAGCTATTATTGTTACAGGTTAGTTTTCTAAACTACAAAAAAGCAACTGTTAGGGAAGCTCAAATATGAAAAATTGGACTGATATTGATATCTGATAGTAACACCGGTATTATGCCAGATTTACCAATATTTCATTTTATAATTTTTTTTATCCGATTACTCGATTAATCGTAAGAATAATCGATAGATTACTCGATTACTAAAATATTCGTTTACAACAGCCCTATCTGCAGTATCTTCACAGATTCATCAGCAGTGACAGTCAGAGGCAGGACTCACCTCCTCTGGAGGACTTTTTACTTTCTGCAGGTATTTCTTCACAACCTCCTCTGGAGTTTTACCTGCAGAAACACAAGAAATGAAGAGGGAAAGTGTAAATCAAGCTTTTTTTACAGATTTCACGTAATTTAATGCAGAGGATTTGAAAAGATTGATGTTTCAACAGACTTCAACAGAAATATCAACACAGCTCACTAAATCACAGTGTCATCAACAAATGAATTAATTTTACAAATTTAATTCCATGAAACATCCGTTTAGGCTCTTTACACACAGAGAGTTTTATATCAGTGAGCAATACTGAATATTTTTGGCATCAGACTGAAACTGACACTTCTAACAAAATATTTAAAAAACATAATATTTGTGTATATTTTCCTAAATGAACAAACTGCAAACAAAATTATCATTTGAGAGAAAACTGAAACAAAATCTTTTTGGGGGAAGAGATGAGAAACTATAATACAAAAATAAAACAAAATTAAGAGGGAATCTGAAACTAAAGTATGGCTTTTACCACACTATTATCGATCTGATACTGATATCAACTTGATATTGATATTATTGATCTGCCTACTTTTATATTATATAGATTATATACAAGTTTTTCTGTTCATTTCGATGATTACGACTTTCAGTTAAAGAAACCTTCAAACTTTTCTAACAGTTTTCCTTCCACTCAATTTTCCATTGAAATGCCTAGTTTCCACCAGAAAGTTCAGATGACGACAGAAAACATTTGAAGCACATGATGATGATGATGATGATGATGATGATGATGACCTGAGCAGCGGTTGCCAGGTTGGAGCTTACCTTTGCGGACCTGCTTCTTGGTGGTCTTCCTGCAGGAGTGGTTGAAGCCCGGTACCGGCTTGATGTCGCTCTTGCTGACGGGTGGGGGGTGCAGTACCAGCTTGGGCGGCCGGGTCAGGCACACAGGCAGCGCCGCGGCGCTCATCAGGATCCCGGTGATCCCTGGAACAGAGAGCAGAGCGGATGGGATCCGGCCCTCGGCTCGCTCTGCGATCTGATGAAACCAGCTGCTGGTTCTTACCGGCCAGCGCGGGGTGGACCGGGCTGGACCCGTTCAGGTTCTTCACCGGGACGGTGGGAACGCTGCGGGAGAAAACACACGGCGGTTAGTGAGGAGCATTCCCACTGCTCCCAGGCTGGTGGAGTCCAGAGGAAACTCACAGACAAACTCTGATGACCGTCATTCCCAACATCTAAAACCCGGTTCAACAGGCGGTGAGCCAGAAGCAGACCGGGTCAACCGGACCGATCACCATGGAAACAGAACCGCTCACTCGTCTGATGAGAGCGACTTCCAGAGGCGTTTTCAGAGCTAATCCTGGGAGTTTCCATCGGCTCAGAGACGGACGTCAGCCAGAGGATTACCTGATCCGTCAGCAACACCGTCATCATCCTCAGAGAGCGGCCAGAGCGCACGTAGCACACAGACACGCTGTGGATCACACTGTGGATCACTGTGTGGATCACAATGTGTGGATCACTGTGTGGATCACCGTGTGGATCACTGTGTGGATCACTGTGTGGATCACAATGTGTGGATCACCGTGTGGATCACAATGTGTGGATCACCGTGTGGATCACAATGTGTGGATCACCGTGTGGATCACCGTGTGGATCACTGTGTGGATCACCGTGTGGATCACAATGTGTGGATCACCGTGTGGATCACCGTGTGGATCACAATGTGTGGATCACCGTGTGGATCACTTCACAGATCACACTGTGGATCACTGTGTGGATCACCGTGTGGATCACCCTGTGAGGATCACAATGTGTGGATCACAATGTGTGGATCACTGTGTGGATCACCCTGTGGATCACTGTGTGGATCACAATGTGTGGATCACCCTGTGGATCACCGTGTGGATCACAATGTGTGGATCACCGTGTGGATCACAATGTGTGGATCACTGTGTGGATCACAATGTGTGGATCACTGTGTGGATCACCGTGTGGATCACTGTGTGGATCACTGTGTGGATCACAATGTGTGGATCACCGTGTGGATCACAATGTGTGGATCACAATGTGTGGATCACAATGTGTGGATCACCGTGTGGATCACTGTGTGGATCACCGTGTGGATCACAATGTGTGGATCACCGTGTGGATCACAATGTGTGGATCACCGTGTGGATCACCGTGTGGATCACAATGTGTGGATCACAATGTGTGGATCACCGTGTGGATCACTTCACAGATCACACTGTGGATCACTGTGTGGATCACCGTGTGGATCACCCTGTGAGGATCACAATGTGTGGATCACAATGTGTGGATCACTGTGTGGATCACCCTGTGGATCACTGTGTGGATCACAATGTGTGGATCACCCTGTGGATCACCGTGTGGATCACAATGTGTGGATCACCGTGTGGATCACAATGTGTGGATCACTGTGTGGATCACCGTGTGGATCACTGTGTGGATCACTGTGTGGATCACAATGTGTGGATCACCGTGTGGATCACAATGTGTGGATCACAATGTGTGGATCACAATGTGTGGATCACCGTGTGGATCACAATGTGTGGATCACCGTGTGGATCACAATGTGTGGATCACCGTGTGGATCACCGTGTGGATCACAATGTGTGGATCACCGTGTGGATCACTTCACAGATCACACTGTGGATCACTGTGTGGATCACCGTGTGGATCACCCTGTGAGGATCACAATGTGTGGATCACAATGTGTGGATCACTGTGTGGATCACCCTGTGGATCACTGTGTGGATCACACTGTGGATCACTGTGTGGATCACACTGTGGATCACAATGTGTGGATCACAATGTGTGGATCACCGTGTGGATCACTTCACAGATCACACTGTGGATCACTGTGTGGATCACTGTGTGGATCACCGTGTGGATCACCCTGTGGATCACCCTGTGGATCACTGTGTGGATCACCTGTGGATCACACTGTGGATCACTGTGTGGATCACTCTGTGGATCACTTCACAGATCACACTGTGGATCACTTCACAGATCACACTGTGGATCACTTCACAGATCACACTGTGGATCACTGTGTGGATCACTGTGTGGATCACACTGTGGATCACTGTGTGGATCACTGTGTGGATCACCCTGTGGATCACTTCACAGATCACACTGTGGATCACATGTGGATCACCTGTGGATCACACTGTGGATCACTTCACAGATCACACTGTGGATCACTGTGTGGATCACACTGTGGATCACTGTGTGGATCACCCTGTGGATCACTTCACAGATCACACTGTGGATCACATGTGGATCACACTGTGCTTCATCAGCACATAATAAAGGACGTTCAGAGGGAGATGGAAATGAAGGGACCCTCGACCATCCAAATCCGCTCCCCAGGCACACATACACCCCTCTCTCTCTCCCCCTCAGTTCACACTCCTCCTCCTCCCAGGAGCTGCTGCTCCGATTCCCTGGAGTCCAGATGGACATCAGCTGGACTCCTTTAGGCACCAGACAATAACACACACACACACACCTACACACACGCACACATTCTTTCACACAACACGGTTTCCTGTGGGCGAGGCGATGCTTACTGAGGGATGTTGGGACTTCGTCTGATCAGTTCTGCTGTGCAGAAGCAGAGAAACTCTGAAAGCTTCCTTCAGAACGTTTTCTGGAGGTTCTGCAGCTCTGAACCGGATCAGGATGAAACTCTGGGCTGCGTTTGGACTTAGACACCGTCTGGTTCTGCCCCAGCAGCTGGAGCAGCAGTAACTCTGGGTTCTGGTTCAGACTCAGATCCACTCTGACTCTTCTCATTAATGGATGATTAGCGGACCAGAACCGACCCTCTCTGCACTACAGCTCCCCCTACTGGCCTAAAGCTGCAGCCTGTTGCAGAACCAACAGGTGTCCATGTTCCCACGCCCCATCATCCCCCTCTGCAGAGCTGAAAACACACATCGTTCGCTCCAGGCCAATATTTACTTCTACAGTGTGTGTGAGAGCAGAGGACAATGTGTGTTAAATGCCTTCACAGCTCTCTCTCTGCGTGTGTGTGTGTTTCTCTGCAGTTGGCCTGATCTCTTACTCCACATCACCATCAATCATTGACAGTTTTCTGACTCGTTTCTTTTCCCCTCCCCCGTCTCCTACATATATTTACATCCCCCCTTATACGACCCCTCCCCACCCCTGGCATGTCAGCGGGGTGTGTGTGTGTGTGTTTGAGCAGTGATGCTGAGTAGAACAGAAACACTGTCTATACTCTGTAACCCAGAAATTATTCCAGTCCCTGTCCCATTTCACACACACGCCTCAACAAGCTGTCTGTGTGTGTGTGTGTGTGTGTGTGTGTGTGTGTGTGTGTGTGTGTGTGTCCATGCTGACCGCTGAGGGACGTTTAACAGACCAGACCTTTTCACCTTCTGGACTACACTAGGACAAAGCGATTCATGGCTGAGGTTTGAACTAATGTTGCATCTTCATCTAAAATCTGATCCATTCTGGGATCTACAGTGAAACCTGATGCTAAATACGGACACAGGAGGGGAAAAAATGTTTGAAAGTCTCCTGAAAGTCTAAACCAATCAGAGGCAGAGAATGGTGGAAACTCTCCTCTGATTGGCCGTGGGCTAGGCTGCTCAGATAATCAGAGGATTTAACGCAGACAAGCAAAGAAAATGAAAAGAATGATTGAAACATTTTCATCAACTTCAGCCGTTGACAGTCTGAAAATCATCGCCAACGCTCTGAATCATCACAGGTCATCAAACATCCTCATGTTTTCCTCTTCTTGCCCATAAACTGCACATCATCTCTGCTGCTGATTGCAGCTTATGTGCCGAACGCAGTGAGGCTGATCAGAGCGCATGTATCCAACAATAACTGATCATGTTTCCATTCACACCAGGCCTGCTTAGTTTGCTTTAATCAAACTCAATACTGATTTATGTTTTGTCTGAAGAGTTGCTGAATATAACAACAAAGTCACTAGGTTTGCAACATTGGGGTGAATATTGTTAACCGCACGTGCAAGTAGATAAGATCAGTGGATAAAATCGATTCCTCATGTATCGCTGGTCTCCGCCCCACCTTCTTCAAGTCGGACAAAACTGGTGAAAAACGTTTGTGCTGCTTTGGCTTTGGATATAATAATGACAGTTTATTGGTCCATCTCCTGTAAGGGTTGTTCTAGAATAATTAAACTGCAGCTTTAAAGACGCACCAGGGACAGGGTGTATGAATACATTTGATTTTGATTAGAGAAAATCGTAACGGGGCGAGGTGTTGGGGTCAACAGGTCACCAGTCCATCAAAGGAGTCAGTTCCACCAAAGAACAATTTGGACAGACTGATTAACTTAGCAGCCATATTTCTGGACAGGCGGGGGGAGCTGGAGTACCCAGACAGTACCCAGAGAGAACCCAGAGAAAACCCAGAGAGAACCCAGAGAGAACCCAGAGAAAACCCTAAGAGAACCCAGAGAAAACCCAGAGAGAACCCAGAGAGAACCCAGAGAAAACCCTAAGAGAACCCAGAGAAAACCCAGAGAAAACCCTAAGAGAACCCAGAGAAAACCCAGAGAGGACCCAGAGAGGACCCAGAGAGGACCCTTAGAGAACCCAGAGAACCCAGAGAGAACCCTAAGAGAACCCTAAGAGAACCCAGAGAAAACCCTTAGAGAACCCAGAGAAAACCCAGAGAGAACCCAGAGAAAACCCAGAGAGGACCCAGAGAAAACCCAGAGAGAACCCAAAGAGGACCCAGAGAGAACCCAAAGAGGACCCAGAGAAACCCCTAAGAGAACCCAGAGAAAACCCTAAGAGAACCCAGAGAGGACCCAGAGAGAACCCAAAGAGGACCCAGAGAAAACCCAGAGAGGACCCAGAGAAAACCCTAAGAGAACCCAGAGAGGACCCAGAGAAAACCCTTAGAGAACCCAGAGAGAACCCAGAGAAAACCAGAGAGGACCCAGAGAAAACCCAGAGAGAACCCAGAGAAAACCCTAAGAGAACCCAGAGAGAACCCAGAGAAAACCCAAAGAGGACCCAGAGAAAACCCAGAGAGGACCCAGAGAAAACCCTAAGAGAACCCAGAGAGGACCCAGAGAGGACCCAGAGAGAACCCAGAGAGAACCCAGAGAGGACCCAGAGAAAACCCAGAGAGAACCCAGAGAGAACCCAGAGAGGACCCAGAGAAAACCCTAAGAGAACCCAGAGAGGACCCAGAGAGAACCCAAAGAGGACCCTTAGAGAACCCAGAGAGAACCCAGAGAAAACCAGAGAGGACCCAGAGAAAACCCAGAGAGGACCCAGAGAAAACCCTTAGAGAACCCAGAGAGAACCCTAAGAGAACCCTAAGAGAACCCAGAGAAAACCCTTAGAGAACCCAGAGAAAACCCAGAGAGGACCCAGAGAAAACCCAGAGAGAACCCAGAGAGAACCCAGAGAGGACCCAGAGAAAACCCTAAGAGAACCCAGAGAGGACCCAGAGAGAACCCAAAGAGGACCCAGAGAGAACCCAGAGAGAACCCAAAGAGGACCCAGAGAGAACCCAGAGAGAACCCAGAGAGAACCCAGAGAGGACCCAGAGAAACCCCTAAGAGAACCCAGAGAAAACCCTAAGAGAACCCAGAGAGAACCCAGAGAGAACCCAGAGAAAACCCAGAGAAAACCCTAAGAGAACCCAGAGAGAACCCAAAGAGAACCCAGAGAGAACCCAGAGAAAACCCTAAGAGAACCCAGAGAGAACCCAAAGAGAACCCAGAGAGAACCCAGAGAGAACCCAGAGAGGACCCAGAGAAACCCCTAAGAGAACCCAGAGAAAACCCTAAGAGAACCCAGAGAGGACCCAGAGAGAACCCAAAGAGGACCCAGAGAAAACCCAGAGAGGACCCAGAGAAAACCCTAAGAGAACCCAGAGAGGACCCAGAGAAAACCCTTAGAGAACCCAGAGAGAACCCTAAGAGAACCCTAAGAGAACCCAGAGAAAACCCTAAGAGAACCCAGAGAGGACCCAGAGAAAACCCTAAGAGAACCCAGAGAAAACCGTTAGAGAACCCAGAGAAAACCCAGAGAGAACCCAGAGAAAACCCAGAGAGGACCCAGAGAAAACCCAGAGAGAACCCAGAGAAAACCCTAAGAGAACCCAGAGAGGACCCAGAGAGAACCCAAAGAGGACCCAGAGAAAACCCAGAGAGGACCCAGAGAAAACCCTAAGAGAACCCAGAGAGGACCCAGAGAGAACCCTTAGAGAACCCAGAGAGAACCCTAAGAGAACCCTAAGAGAACCCAGAGAAAACCCTTAGAGAACCCAGAGAAAACCCAGAGAGGACCCAGAGAAAACCCAGAGAGAACCCAGAGAGGACCCAGAGAAAACCCTAAGAGAACCCAGAGAGGACCCAGAGAGAACCCAAAGAGGACCCAGAGAGAACCCAGAGAGAACCCAAAGAGGACCCAGAGAGAACCCAGAGAGAACCCAGAGAGAACCCAGAGAGGACCCAGAGAAAACCCTAAGAGAACCCAGAGAAAACCCTAAGAGAACCCAGAGAGGACCCAGACAGAACCAAGAGAGAACCCAAAGAGGACCCAAAGAGGACCCACACATCCACAGGGAGCTTGCAGAAAGACTCCCAGATCGGGATTCCAACCCGGGACCTTGTATCTGTCAGCCCTGGACCTCAGGTTGCTATCTTATCCATCGCTGCTTTACACGTTTTATGAAGTCGATCAAATGTGACGCATCAGCCTGGAAAAACGTCTGAGGAAGGAAAAGGAAGACGGCCAATAGAGACGTGTTTTCAGGACGCAGACAGGAGAGGAAGAGTAGGGACAGAATATAAAGCAGGGCTGGAGGGGGGGCGGGCATTGTGCTGCTAATGTGTCCCAGGGCTGGCCAGCCAACAAAGGTTACCGTGGAGACCAACAATGGGGCTCCGAGGGGCCCCGGCGGCCGAGTGGAGCCAGGAGGAAAAACAGGAGAAGGAGGAGGAAGAAGAGGTCCTGTTAGAAAAATAAAAGCTGCACCCTACTGACTGTCTGACTGCGCTTTGACTATACCAGAGATGAAACTCAAAACGCATCACGTCATGAGTGGAATTTCACCAGAAAACTGATCAGGAAGTGGATCTGAGTCGGTGACCTGTTTCCACTCTCAGCTGGTTGCTGACTGGAACAGCCGACTAGTCCAGGTGGTTTCCATCGGACCGATCCAGACTGAGGAGCCACGTCGTTACGCCAGGACCTCCAGATGGTGAAGTTCTGAGGCAGAGCTAGAAAATGCTCATTCTACTCCTCCAAACCTGTAGGTGGTGCTAAACATGGAGTCTGTGCATCAAGCCTCCAGGTTAGCGGTAAACATCAGAACAAAGCACAAGGAGTCTGTGAGGAGTCATGATGAAGTCATTTTAAAATAATGATCATCTTCCTCCCACTAGCATCACAAATGGGACATCAAAGTTTCAACAGAAAGGAACTCAGGACACATCCTGACGTTCCTCATGGATCCATAACAGATCTGAGGTTCTGGAGGAAGTCCTGACCTTTGAACTCTGCTGCACAGATCCTACACAGACTCAGAGAAATCCGGTTTAGCGGTTACATGACCAGGGAAGCTGCAGCTGCCTGGAGCTGTGGTTCAGAACCAGATTGCTCCAACCGAGCCACTTCACTGCAGCTGGAAGCATCCGGGTCGTCTGGTCCCGACCGGAACCATCAGAGGAGCACAGCTGCATGTTGGGGCCGGCCTGCAGCAGGAGCATGTCTGGCTGCTGATCAGGACATGCTGAGGCACAACTGACATGTTTTATTGGACCATAGAGAGAAACAATCTGGATGATGCAATAACTGCTCAGGTTCATCAGCTTCTTTATGTTGAAGGACCAGAATCAGGTAAAACCAACAGTCTCAGCTTTTAGGGCTGTTGTAAACGAATATTTTAGTAATCAAGTAATCTATCGATTATTCTTACGATTAATCGAGTAATCGGATAAAAAAATTATAAAATGAAATATTGGTAAATCTGGCATAATACCGGTGTTACTATCAGATATCAATATCAGTCCAATTTTTCATATATGAGCTTCCCTAACAGTTGCTTTTTTGTAGTTTAGAAAACTAACCTGTAACAATAATAGCTCACTTTCTAAGTTAACCAGAAGAAAAGTTATAGAAAAATCTGAAATTATATTGAATTTAATAAAGAGGCAGGCTCACAAATATGCTTATAAAAAATGTCTACAATCCAGCTTTTAGTTTATGTATTCATCTTCAGTGAGTTTAATAGATTAATTAAACTCACCTTGCCACCTAACCTGTCACGCTTTGGGTTTGAAAATACGGGAAATGCCGCCTGGAGTGGGAGGAGAGGGCGAATGAACGAACGTAAGATGGGTGGAGGGGAGGAAATAGACCAGCGGACTGACGAACCGTTAGACCGGGGGACGAACACGGGGGAAGCAATACGGGATATTTACGACACCTTCACTGGTCACACTCAGAAACTCATCTACCAGCCATGTACGATGCGCTCCGCCACCCGTTTCTTCAGACCGGGATATGAAATTTATTGTGCGGTTCGTCGGTAAAGCTACATTTACACGGTAAGCATCAGCTACTCAGCCGCCCGCCCTGTTCAGTCTATCCGCTCACCTCAGCGCTCTTCCCGCCGTTCGCTTTCAACCAGCAGCCCCGGAGGAGAAATGCTGCCGTACTCCAGGCATTCCCCCAGTCATTTTAAGGATCCTTATTGGTTCCCCAAAAACGATAAAAAGTCGGGCATTATCATCAATCAATAAAATCCCCACGGGCCAATCTTGAAGATTGGACTTTATGCCGCTGAGACTTAGCTTTTGTCAACAACTCAGAGGCGGAAGTGAGAGCTCCGCGCAACGCAAATGAAGTCCCGGCCGGAACACGGTGCGCTAACTAATAAAACATAAATTAACGGAGCTTCGAGGCAGGTAAATTTTCCTCGAGGAATTTTAGTAATCGAGGTACTCGAACCATTCGAGGAATCGTTTCAGCCCTATCAGCTTTACATCGTCTTATACAGCTGGTCCCTCATCAGAAACAAACCTGGAGAGTTACTTTGATTCTTTCACGACTGAGAAACCTTTTAATCTCCACCGAGCTGTTGAAACACCTGGTTGGGCCTAGCCCCGCACACACACACACACACACACAGACACACACACACACACACACACACACACACACACACACACACACACACACACACACACACACACACACCCAGCTCCTTCAGACTAGCCAGAAGCTATTAGCAAACTGCTGAGCTCATTGTAGGAGCTACTTCTCAGAGCAACGCTTGTAAATCATTAACAGAGGAGCCATGTTGGGATGACTCCCTGAAGGCGGAGTTTCAGAAAGAGCAGGAGCTTCTTAAAGAGACAGAGGCCCAATTTCAAGGTGTTAAATTAGGAAGTAAAATTTTCTTTTAAGTCATATTTGATACATATGGCAATTTCATAACAACTGACAGTAACATAGTTACTTAACTGTTCTATAATGGCTCCATGTGGGTGGAGAACATAAAATAATGCCCCTTTAATAGATAATAATGTAACTATAATAAAATCTCTACAGAGGTCGATATGTCCAAAAATGCTCAGCAAACAGTGAAACGCACTGCAAACACATGAAGGATGCAAAATCCAAAACTCCCAAACACAAAAACAATGCGACAGAAAAATACTGCAGAAGCAAAATGGAAAATGATGCAAATAGCAAAAACAGCAACAATTCGGAAACACTGTAAATGCCAGAGCAGTTCAACAAAACCAAAGTCTTCCAGACCACTAGGGGGAGTCTAGAGCAGTTAATATTACTTACATAAATATGCTGCTCTTCTGTTATATAGTAAAAGACCGCGTGCCTGAAAATGATTTTTTTTCCAACTTTTGGTCATTACGTTAAATCATGACATCTGTCTGTGGTGACAGTCTGAGCTCATTTGGTTTGGTTCTGACTCCCCCTGGTGGTCTGGAGTAAGACTGCGGTGTTTATTCTTGCTGCTGTTGTTCTGTTGCCTTTGTTTCTCCTCTGTTCTGACTCACCCTGAGGCTATAAGCGCTCTGGACTGCGCCATGGCGATCCTCTGCAGCGCCGGCCTGCTCAGCCCGGCCAAGCTGGACCGCTGCGGTAAGGGGGCGTGGCACGCCGACATCGCCGTTGACGATGGCGTGCGTTGCGGCTTCATCACCACGGGCGACGGAGACGGCACCGGGGAGGGGGGCGTGGTGACGGCGCTGGCGGGGGTTATCAGCGTGGCAGTCGGTACCGGTTCTGTGGCTGAGGAAGAGGAGGAGAGCTTGGGCGGAATGGAGGGCGGGTTCTGGTTGGACATGGGTGGCTGCGGCGGCGGCAGCGCCGGTGGCGGCGGCCTGCTGGAAGATGCTGAGAGACCCATGGAGGAGGCGCCTGCAGTGAGGGCGGCCAGCGACTGGGCGAACAGCTGGGCGTTCCTCCGTGGCGACGCCGTGTTCTTGGTGATGGCCAGGCCGTGCGGCAGCGTCTGGTAGTAGGCGGGGTTCTGCTGCAGGCCCCGCCCCAGGGTGGCCGACTTAGACGGGCTGAGGGGGCGCGCAGCGGGGGGGGCGGAGTTCTTCTGGCGCTGCATGGTTAGAGCGCGCCTGTTCAGAGTCTGGATGGCCGCTGCGCCGCCTCCTGGTCCTCCAGGGCCTCCTGCACCGGTCTTCACACTCAGGACCAGCATGCACTGCTGGCAGGAACACGACTGGCCCAGACCCAGAACCGGCAGGCCGCCATTAGAGGTGACGGGGCCTCCCACCCCCATGTTGGCCCCTGACACCCCGACGCCCAGCAGGGCCCCCGTCAGGCCCCCCCCTCCTCCCACCGCGCCTCCTTTGGGGACGGGCAGCGGGCCGGACACCAGCGGGTAGGCCAGGTCGGCGCGCCTCTGGATCCGCCGGCACCGCTGGCTCTGCCGGTTCACCTGTGGGTCAGAACAAAAGAACAAAATTTAATTTCAATAATTTAATTCAGATTCTTAAATAACTGCCTTTGTTGGATCCTAGAATATCACTGGAAAGTTGAGTGGAAGGAAAAACTTTAGTTAATGCAGCCTTGTGAGGATTGTTAAGGAAAGTCCATCAAAGAGTTTGGATGTGTGAAACACAGAGATATTCAGAACATCAGAGATCCACCACAACCAGATTTCTGTATTAAAAAGAAAATAATTTCCTGTAATCTGAGCTTTTATCCAACCTGCTGCACAAGATATTTATTAGAATCTGAGTCCAAATCACTGCTCTGTTCAATGAACAGGACACTTCCAACACTTCCTGTCAGCTGATCCAACCTGCGTTCTGTATCCTAGCAACACTTCCTGTCAGCTGATCCAGCCTGCGTTCTGTATCCTAGCAACACTTCCTGTCAGCTGATCCAACCTGCGTTCTGTATCCTAGCAACACTTCCTGTCAGCTGATCCAACCTGCGTTCTGTATCCTAGCAACACTTCCTGTCAGCTGATCCAACCTGCATTCTGTAGCCTAGCAACACTTCCTGTCAGCTGATCCAACCTGCGTTCTGTTGCCTAGCAACACTTCCTGTCAGCTGATCCAACCTGCGTTCTGTATCCTAGCAACACTTCCTGTATGCTGATCCAACCTGCGTTCTGTAGCCTAGCAACACTTCCTGTATGCTGATCCAACCTGCGTTCTGTAGCCTAGCAACACTTCCTGTATACTGACCTGTGTCATGTTCTTAAAGTCGATGAGGTAGCAGAAGCCGAGCGGCGTCAGGTCCAGGCAGGTCTGCTGGCGGCTGTGGGCGCTTTCGATGGCGATGGCCACCTCCATGTCGTACGGCGTCCATGTTCCCGCGTCGTTCTCCCACTCCCACTGCCAGCCCTGACCCGGGGCGGAGACCGGGTCGTAGAAGGTCCTCCGGACCGGACGGATGGTTCCTGGAACAGAAAAAAGGAAATAACGTTCCTGATGTTGCTTCATCCAGTGACGGCGTCAGGACTTTAGAGAAGTCTTTCTTTGGGTTTTCCTCTGAGTTCTGCTGGGACTGTTCAGACCCACAGATCAGATTTCTGCTACAAATTAATATTTTTTAGGTTTTGTGTCTCAGAAATGCAGAAGGATTTCTGAGACACGAAATCCTGACTTGTCTGTCAGAGATGTCAGTATTTGTCCCGAGTCGTGTCCTCTGAGGCTGCATGCATGACTTTCATTAACATACTTGGACTGAAGGGAAAACGCCCTCCCAGCTCCATGCAGTCATTCTGAGATCACATTTTAAAGCAGGACTTTCATCCGTTCAGCTTTATTCTGATGTTTCACATTCAGGCCCAAATAAATAATCCAAAAACAAGCCAATAAATATCCCTAAACCCCAATAAACCAACGGAACAATGGCTCTCTGTGCCGCGCCGGCGGCAGGACGGCGGTTCAACCAGCCACAAACTAAACCCGTCTCCAAGGCAAAGGGCTGATCAGCCGGCAGCAGAAAGACGTGATCATGAGGACATGAAGAGAACGACAGACTGCAGAACCGAACGCTGCGACTCGGTTTGACCCGCAAGAACAGAAGATAAAGATCCAAAGAACCCAGCAGAACATCAAATGTTCATCAGCAGCTGATGACTCTGAATGATCGACTTCATCGTCCGTATCGTTTGATATGTGGGCCGAAACTAAGAACCGATTACAACCACCATGCTGCCCTGTGTGTGTTTCTGCAGGGGGAGGAGCTTGGTCACGTGGCGTCTGTTGGTCACGTGGCGTCTGTTGGTCACGTGGCGTCTGTTGGTCATGTTGGTCACGTGGCGTCTGTTGGTGATGTGGCGTTTGTTGGTGATGTGGCGTCTGTTGGTCACGTGGCGTCTGTTGGTCACGTGGCGTTTGTTGGTCACGTGGCGTCTGTTGGGCATGTGGCGTCTGTTGGTGATGTGGCGTCTGTTGGTCACGTGGCGTCTGTTGGTCATGTGGCGTTTGTTGGTCATGTGGCGTCTGTTGGTCATGTGGCGTCTGTTGGTCATGTGGCGTCTGTTGGTCATGTTGGTCACGTGGCGTCTGTTGCGTCTGTTGGTCACGTGGCGTCTGTTGCGTCTGTTGGTCACGTGGCGTCTGTTGGTCATGTGGCGTCTGTTGGTCATGTGGCGTCTGTTGGTCACGTGGCGTCTGTTGGTCACGTGGCGTCTGTTGGTCATGTGGCGTTTGTTGGTCATGTGGCGTCTGTTGGTCACGTGGCGTCTGTTGGTCACGTGGCGTCTGTTGGTCACGTGGCGTCTGTTGGTCACGTGGCGTCTGTTGGTCACGTGGCGTCTGTTGGTCACGTGGCGTCTGTTGGTCACGTGGTGTCTGTTGGTGATGTGGCGTTTGTTGGTGATGTGGCGTCTGTTGCGTCTGTTGGTCACGTGGCGTCTGTTGGTCACGTGGCGTCTGTTGGTCACGTGGCGTCTGTTGGTCACGTGGCGTCTGTTGCGTCTGTTGGTCACGTGGCGTCTGTTGGGCACGTGGCGTCTGTTGGGCACGTGGCGTCTGTTGGTCACGTGGCGTCTGTTGGTCACGTGGCGTCTGTTGGTCACGTGGCGTTTGTTGGTGATGTGGCGTTTGTTGGTCACGTGGCGTCTGTTGGTCACGTGGCGTCTGTTGGTCACGTGGCGTCTGTTGGTCACGTGGCGTCTGTTGGTCACGTGGCGTTTGTTGGTCACGTGGCGTCTGTTGGGCATGTGGCGTCTGTTGGTGATGTGGCGTCTGTTGGTCACGTGGCGTCTGTTGGTCATGTGGCGTTTGTTGGTCATGTGGCGTCTGTTGGTCATGTGGCGTCTGTTGGTCATGTGGCGTCTGTTGGTCATGTTGGTCACGTGGCGTCTGTTGCGTCTGTTGGTCACGTGGCGTCTGTTGCGTCTGTTGGTCACGTGGCGTCTGTTGGTCATGTGGCGTCTGTTGGTCACGTGGCGTCTGTTGGTCACGTGGCGTCTGTTGGTCATGTGGCGTTTGTTGGTCATGTGGCGTCTGTTGGTCATGTGGCGTCTGTTGGTCACGTGGCGTCTGTTGGTGATGTGGCGTTTGTTGGTCATGTGGCGTCTGTTGGTCACGTGGCGTCTGTTGGTCACGTGGCGTCTGTTGGTCACGTGGCGTCTGTTGGTCATGTGGCGTCTGTTGGTCACGTGGCGTCTGTTGGTCACGTGGCGTCTGTTGGTCACGTGGCGTCTGTTGGTCACGTGGCGTCTGTTGGTCACGTGGTGTCTGTTGGTGATGTGGCGTTTGTTGGTGATGTGGCGTCTGTTGCGTCTGTTGGTCACGTGGCGTCTGTTGGTCACGTGGCGTCTGTTGGTCACGTGGCGTCTGTTGGTCACGTGGCGTCTGTTGGTCACGTGGCGTCTGTTGCGTCTGTTGGTCACGTGGCGTCTGTTGGGCACGTGGCGTCTGTTGGGCACGTGGCGTCTGTTGGTCACGTGGCGTCTGTTGGTCACGTGGCGTCTGTTGGTCACGTGGCGTTTGTTGGTGATGTGGCGTTTGTTGGTCACGTGGCGTCTGTTGGTCACGTGGCGTCTGTTGGTCACGTGGCGTCTGTTGGGCACGTGGCGTTTGTTGGTCACGTGGCGTTTGTTGGTCAAGTGGCGTCTGTTGGTGATGTGGCGTCTGTTGGTGATGTGGCGTCTGTTGGTGATGTGGCGTCTGTTGGTCACGTGGCGTTTGTTGGTGATGTGGCGTTTGTTGGTGATGTGGCGTTTGTTGGTGATGTGGCGTCTGTTGGTCACGTGGCGTCTGTTGGTCACGTGGCGTTTGTTGGTCATGTGGCGTCTGTTGGTCACGTGGCGTCTGTTGGTCACGTGGCGTCTGTTGGTCATGTGGCGTCTGTTGGTCATGTGGCGTCTGTTGGTCATGTTGGTCACGTGGCGTCTGTTGCGTCTGTTGGTCACGTGGCGTCTGTTGGTCACGTGGCGTTTGTTGGTGATGTGGCGTTTGTTGGTCACGTGGCGTCTGTTGGTCACGTGGCGTCTGTTGGTCACGTGGCGTCTGTTGGGCACGTGGCGTTTGTTGGTCACGTGGCGTCTGTTGGTCAAGTGGCGTCTGTTGGTGATGTGGCGTCTGTTGGTGATGTGGCGTCTGTTGGTGATGTGGCGTCTGTTGGTCACGTGGCGTTTGTTGGTGATGTGGCGTTTGTTGGTGATGTGGCGTTTGTTGGTGATGTGGCGTCTGTTGGTCACGTGGCGTCTGTTGGTCACGTGGCGTTTGTTGGTCATGTGGCGTCTGTTGGTCACGTGGCGTCTGTTGGTCACGTGGCGTCTGTTGGTCATGTGGCGTCTGTTGGTCATGTGGCGTCTGTTGGTCATGTTGGTCACGTGGCGTCTGTTGCGTCTGTTGGTCACGTGGCGTCTGTTGGTCACGTGGCGTCTGTTGGTCACGTGGCGTCTGTTGGTCACGTGGCGCCTGTTGGTCACGTGGCGTCTGTTGGTCACGTGGCGTCTGTTGGTCACGTGGCGTCTGTTGCGTCCGTTGGTCACGTGGCGTCTGTTGGTCACGTGGCGTCTGTTGCGTCCGTTGGTCACGTGGCGTCTGTTGGTCACGTGGCGTCTGTTGGTCACGTGGCGTCTGTTGGTCACGTGGCGTCTGTTGGTCACGTGGCGTCTGTTGCGTCCGTTGGTCACGTGGCGTCTGTTGCGTCCGTTGGTCACGTGGCGTCTGTTGGGCACGTGGCGTCTGTTGGTCACGTGGCGTCTGTTGGTCACGTGGCGTCTGTTGGTCACGTGGCGTCTGTTGGTCACGTGGCGTCTGTTGGTCACGTGGCGTCTGTTGGTCACGTGGCGTCTGTTGGTCACGTGGCGTCTGTTGGTCACGTGGCGTCTGTTGGTCACGTGGCGTCTGTTGGTCACGTGGCGTCTGTTGCGTCCGTTGGTCACGTGGCGTCTGTTGGTCACGTGGCGTCTGTTGGTCACGTGGCGTCTGTTGGGCATGTGGCGTCTGTTGGTCACGTGGCGTCTGTTGGTCACGTGGCGTCTGTTGGTGATGTGGCGTTTGTTGGTGATGTGGCGTCTGTTGGTGATGTGGCGTCTGTTGGTCATGTGGCGTCTGTTGGTCATGTGGCGTCTGTTGGTCATGTGGCGTCTGTTGGTCATGTGGCGTTTGTTGGTCATGTGGCGTTTGTTGGTCATGTGGCGTTTGTTGGTCATGTGGCGTTTGTTGGTCATGTGGCGTCTGTTGGTCATGTGGCGTCTGTTGGTGATGTGGCGTCTGTTGGTGATGTGGCGTTTGTTGGTCATGTGGCGTTTGTTGGTCATGTGGCGTTTGTTGGTCATGTGGCGTTTGTTGGTCATGTGGCGTCTGTTGGTCATGTGGCGTTTGTTGGTCATGTGGCGTTTGTTGGTCATGTGGCGTTTGTTGGTCATGTGGCGTTTGTTGGTCATGTGGCGTCTGTTGGTCATGTGGCGTCTGTTGGTGATGTGGCGTCTGTTGGTGATGTGGCGTCTGTTGGTGATGTGGCGTCTGTTGGTGATGTGGCGTCTGTTGGTGATGTGGCGTTTGTTGGTGATGTGGCGTTTGTTGGTGATGTGGCGTTTGTTGGTGATGTGGCGTTTGTTGGTCATGTGGCGTCTGTTGGTCATGTGGCGTCTGTTGGTCATGTGGCGTCTGTTGGTGATGTGGCGTCTGTTGGTCATGTGGCGTTTGTTGGTCATGTGGCGTTTGTTGGTCATGTGGCAGTCATGATGATGCATTTTCTGTATAAAATCCAGTTTGTCATACTGGGTGTTATTTGGGGGTACCTGGGTAAAGGAGGTTGAATGAGAAGTTGCAGTTGAAGGGGTGTGAATACTTTAGGAGAACCAGCAGAAACCCGCCGTCCTCTCCAAACCGGGCGGTTCTGTTATGTCAACAATAAGGAGGAGTAATCTGCTGCTCTCTCTGTGTTCATGACCAGAGAGGCAGAACGTGTGTTCAGTCAGAGCGTTATCTGGGCTCAGAGCGACTGTACACACACACACACACACACACGCACGCACACACGCACTGTCTGCTCATCCAGGCTGCAAAAGAGCGAGAGAGAGAGAGAGACTTACTGCTGAGTACAGAAACGTTTCTGTGTCCCGTTTAGGGCTGAAAAAATTAATCAGATTAAAAGAAAAACTAACAGGGTTTCAGAAGTTTATAAATAAACTTTAAGCTGGTTGGTAATAATTAATAGTTTGATCCAAATTAAAAATACATTTTTGCTTCAGCCTCCTGCTTTAAATATGAACTATTCATGAATTTCATGCAGGGCCACATAAAATCAGTCCACGGGCAGCAATTAGGCCCCGGGCCGCAGCTTGGACACCCCTGGACCAGGGCAGTTATCATACCAATAACTCTAACTATAAACTGTAAATTATAACATAAATACTCTAAAACCCAAAGGTTATGACTGTTACTTTTTCTGTTGTTTCTACCACTCTTATGATGAAAGAAGAAATAAATAATATTTTTAAAAATAAGCAGCTATACATTATTTTTAAATTGTTTTTACGTAATTATTGTGTTTGTCAGGCTTTGACTAGACCGATATGCAGCCCCAGACATGCTTCCTCTAAAATAGCCTGAGAGAAATCTTTTTTGATCATCATTTTCTTATTGATGTGAATAGAAAAATACTACAAAGTATGGTCCTAAACATTTATGTCCATGTTGCCTGACACTAACATGCACTTCTCTGAATATTAACTTCATTTCTGTGAGACCTGGAGCAGGACGAAGAGGAGGAGGAGGAGGACCATCTGGCCCTCATTGTTCTCTGACCCCTCCCTTCACACACACACACACACACACACACACACACACACACACACACACACACACACACACACACACACACATCTGCAGAGTGACCAGCAGGCAAACAGCTGTCCCGTTTCTCTCTGGAAGAATCTCCCACTTCAACGTTTTCCCTCCATTTCAGGAGTTTAGGGATAAAAAGTGGAACCAGCTGAACATTGAGGAGAATCCGCCTTCAGTTCTCCAGGCTTCTTCTTCTTCACTCTAAATATTGTGACTGCATGACTTGTGACTTTTCTCCCTCGCGGCTCAACTTTCTCTCACTTCAAAACATGCTAATCGCTAATTTCAGCAACATTAAGTGCAGCGGTTGACCTGCAGTCTGACCTTTCCGGTCCTCAAAAGGCTCCTGACGGCCTGGTGCTGCAGAGCGCTGAGGCAGCGCGGACTGAAACGACAAAACTCATGAAGCAAACGAGCCTTAATGAAGCTCCAGGGCTACAATCTGCCCACTGCAGAAGGTCAAAGGGCAATCTGTGGCACATTTTCAGCTGGATCAGCAGAGTTGAGGCAGCAAACAGGAAGTGGGACATCGTTCGGCAGAGACACAGAAACAAACTGACAACAGGCTGAGTTCCTGGAATAAGGAAGACAAGTTCTGACAAAAACTCTTGTTTAAAGCTTTTCCTTAGAAACAAGCCGGTTCTGCCTTGGCACCAAGTTTCAGTCGGGTCAGACGTTCAGCTGATCAATCAAATGAAGAAGAGTTTGGCTTCACAGTGAACAGAAAAACTTCACTCCCTTTCTGTTACTGCCACAAATGAATTTAATACAAACAAATCTCTGTTTCACTCAGTGTGAGACTACAAGCACCAGTTGACTGGACCTCTGTTGAATTAGGTCAGTTACTAGAGCGAATGTTGATGCAATCACTAATCAGGGCAGCATAGCTTTAGTAAAACCATGTGAAAGTTCAGGCTGAACTTCAGGACGGTGTAGAGCTGATCTGAGGATTACTTTTATATTAACTGATCAATAACTGGATGGTAAAAGGTGCTAAATAAAGTTTAGCATCTTTGGGCCGAGCAAATCTACAGAAAACGTGAATGCAAAATATGGATATGTTGAGCAGCTTTGGCTTGATTGCTGCTCAGTTTATATTGTTTTATTGATTAATAAATTAGTTGATTATTTCACTAATCAGTTCATTGCAATTAATCCGATTAATTGTTTTAGCTTTAGATCAGATCTGAGTTCATGGAAACTGAACACATTTAGAGACAGAGACAACAATGACATGAATATGAAGATTTTCTATAAAGTTACTGTGAGAAATGAACCGGAGCAGAGAGAAACCCATCATCATCATCATCATTACCATCATCACCACCATCATCATCATCACCATCATCATCATCACCATAATCATCATTACCATCATCACCATTACCATCATCATCATAATCACCATTACCACCACCATCATCATCATCATCATAATCACCATAATCATCACCATCATTACCATCATCACCATTACCATCACCATCATCATCATCATCACCATCATTACCATCATCATCATCATCATCACCATAATCATCACCATCATCATCATCATCACCACCATCACCATTACCACCATCACCACCATCATCATCATCACCATCATTACCATCATCACCATTACCATCACCATCATCATCATCATCATCACCATCATTACCATCATTACCATCATCATCATCATCATCACCATAATCATCACCATCATCATCATCATCATCACCATCATCACCATTACCATCATCATCATCATCACCACCATCATCATCACCATCATTACCATCATCACCATTACCACCATCATCACCACCATCATCACCACCACCATCATCATCATCACCACCATCATCATCACCATCATTACCATCATCACCATTACCACCATCATCATCATCATCATCATCATAATCACCACCATCATCATCACCATCATCATCACCACCATCATCATCATCACCATCATCATCATTACCATCATCACCATCATCATTACCATCACCATCATTACCATCATCACCACCATCATCATCATCATCATCATCATCACCACCATCATCATCACCATCATTACCATCATCACCATTACCACCATCATCATCATCATCATAATCACCACCATCATCATCACCATCATCACCACCACCATCATCACCACCATCACCACCACCACCACCATCACCATCATCATCATCACCACCACCACCATCACCACCACCACCATCATCATCACCATCATTACCATCATCACCATTACCACCATCATCACCACCACCATCATCATCATCATCATCATCATCATCACCACCACCATCATCACCACCACCATCATCATCACCATCATTACCATCATCACCATTACCACCATCATCACCACCATCATCACCACCACCATCATCATCATCATCACCACCATCATCATCACCATCATTACCATCATCATCATCATCATAATCACCACCATCATCATCACCATCATCTCCACCACCATCATCACCACCATCATCACCACCACCATCATCACCACCATCACCATCATCATCACCACCATCATCATCACCATCATTACCATCATCACCATTACCACCATCATCATCATCATCATCATCATCACCACCATCATCATCACCATCATCACCACCACCATCATCACCACCATCATCACCACCATCATCATCATCACCATCATCATCATCATTACCATCATCACCATCATCATCATCATCACCATCATTACCATCATCACCATTACCACCATCATCATCACCATCATCATCATAATCACCATAATCATCACCATCATCATCATTACCATCATCACCATTACCACCATCATCATCATCATCATAATCATCATAATCATCACCATCATCATCACCATCATTACCATCATCACCATTACCATCATCACCACCATCATCATCACCATCACCACCATCATCATGATCATCATCATCATCACCAATTCCATTACCATCATCATCATCATCACCATCACCATCATCATCTACCTTCTGATTGTCCCGCTGCTGATGTTGAGTATTTAGATTATTCTGACTCCATCATGCTCTGGTTGCTGGTTCTGATCATGTGACCCGCCCTCCCGCTCCAGTAACCCGACACGCAGAGTTTCAGAACAACTTCCCAGGCAGAAGCAGTGGTCTGACCTCTGACCTCTGGGGGTTTTATTCATTCATCATAAAGCAGAGTTTTTCCGTCTCCCTCACATTTTCACCCCTCGACTACTTTTGACTTTGCGCTGACTCTCGCTGCCTTCAACTCTGCGTGTGTCTCTTTGTCTTTGTCCCACCTTGAAAAAGTCGGCTCCCTTGAGTTTTGGGTTCAGACTCAATTTTCAGCTTCAGAGAGTGAGAATAAAACGCAGGAAAAAAACAAGCGCAGTGGGAGAGAGATCAGATGAACCAAAGGAAGAGCTACATGAAAGAGAAGCTAATCCACATGGGCTGAAGACAGACACAACCGCTTAATGTGTGTAAACGCTGCTGTGTGAGAATTTAGTCCTGGTTTCATGTCACATCTGTCTCTCACAGCCCAAACAGAGTTTTTATCACCGTCTGACTTCACATCAAACCAAACTTTTCCTGTTTAGGTCAGTTAGGATTATTAGAGGACGTTCTGACATGTGACCCAGAACAGCAAGAGCTAAAAACCTGAAGGGGATCCTGGATGAAGCTGATGGCGGTCAGAGGAACACGGGCTGAAGTGCCGCTCTGAGAGGAAGAAGCCATGAAAACAGATTGCAGTTTGTAAATGTTCTCATTATTTAAGTATTGGACACATTCTGTGATCTAAGGCTGAAATGATCCATCGGATTAATCAATATGTAAATAATCATCGACTAATTTCGTAATCAATGAATCTTTTACTAGAGTACACACTTAATGAAGACTAAACAAGAATAAAAAGGGCCATTTGCTGAGAGAACAACACAGTCAGAGCTGTACAGAAACATCAGTACAGTTTGAATTTAAGATAAAAACTGTCTATGAACCTGTTCTACCCAGACTGAGTTTCACCAGGCTCAGATTCTGTAAGACAACAACCCTCCTATAAAGCACCTTCTGATACCCAATTATTAACTGATTAATAAAAAACTGATTTTGTTTCAGTTGTATATTTTCATAAACACCGTCTTAGCCCAATTATTAAATATCCTGCCAAGAATTGTTATTGTTTTGTTAGCAGTAGAAAGATTAATTTAAAGTGTGTTGTGAAAATCTTTATTTTCCATGAACAGTCTGTTCATGGGTGCAATTTGGGGGTGTGTGTACTTCTTCCTGTCTGAGTCCTGATGAACAGAGAACCTCTGGTTCAGTTCATGGTTTGGTTCTGTGGATTTTGCTCACTGAACTGGTTATTTTTATTAACACGTTTACTGAACCACACTCGTCCTCCTGATCGCCTCTGAGGCTCGTTAGGGGCTGTAATTTGTTGCTGACAGACATGTTGCGCCGCCATCGCAGCATCAGAGGACGCCGCCGAGTTATTCTTAGCTTTTCCTTCTCAGCTGTTTGGAGACAGGAAAGGAAATCCAAATAAACACAGCAGCGTTTCCTCTGGCGGGAAACTCAGGAAACATGTCAGCTTCAACAGCTTCCTGCAGCCGACCTGATCACCTCCTGCTACCAGATGGAAACATATGCACACGCACACACACACACACACACACACACACGCACGCACACACACACACACGCACATGCACACGCGCACACACACACACACACGCACACACGCACACGCGCACACACACACACACACACACACACACACACAGGCAGCTGCTAGTTTAGCTTAAGTTAGTTAGTCCTCCAAACAGGTTAGTTTAAATCTTTGATGGCACTCCCATTCCTTTGTTTGTCACCACACTCAGAGAACCCCCTGGTCTCTGGGGAGCGCCCCCCGCCCCCTCCACGCGCCCCCGCCCCCCGGCCCCGCCCTCCATGACCCCAACGCCTCGCAGCTTTGTGTGTCTCTGGGAATGTGTCTCCTCCAGCCGGCCCAGCTGGAGCCCGAATAAAAAAACCAAAGAAAGGAAAGTGACGACGGGTTGGTCTGAGGGAAACCTGCTGTAATATGTGGAGGAACACACAGATCTCCCAGGACCCTAAACGCGTCATCTGAGCCGCTCCACAGGACTGACCGTTTTTTTAGGGGTCAGTAAACGTTCCACGGCGAAGCACCAAATCTGGGTTTTTATTCTCACAGGAATAAAAATGTCTTCAGTGTTTAATTGTTTCACTGAGAGAAAAATTCAGAGTAAAACTCTGACCTGCTCTCCTGTCCCACAGCATGATGCTGCCACCACCAAGCTTCACAGTGGAAACGTCATTTTCAGGCTGATTTTGCTCCACATGAGGTTTTCTGCAGGGAGTTCCAGTTTGGATTCCTCTGATCAGACCTCAACATCTTCTCGCTTTCTTCTAGATACTTTCCCATGAAGGTCAGATTGGTTAGAGGTTTGACTTTCCTGTTAACAGATTATCTCTGTGAAAACTTTCAATCCTCAAAGTCCCTCTTCATATTTCTGCTCTATTTTGTGTTTGTTCTTCACTTTAAATCCCTATAAAGTCGTTTGACGTTTCAGAATGACAAAACAGAAAGTGCAACGCATCGCCAAGGATAAAAAACAATAAAAGAAGTTTTGATAAATGTCGTTTCTCTGCTTTCTTGAGAAAAGATTCAGCGTTTTAAACCAAACCGGCTCCTTCCTGGCATCCAGACACACAATGGCTGCCGTGCTGTCAGCCTGCTTCCTCCACTCTCACTGCAGCAACACGCAGATCTGGAAGAATGTAGCGAGTTAAAGAAAGAAAACATAAATCTAAGTCCAGATGTGACAGAGAAATTCCAGGATTCTATGACTAAAATGAACCAGAAAGAAAATCAAGGAGCGCATCTCGTATCTCATCCAACTCTAGAGTCTGAATACCAACAACAAACCCGACAGAGGAGCAGAGCGATGGAGGGAATTATCTCACTTCTTTCTGAGTCGATCCATCTCAAAACAAAACCCAAAGGCCTTCAGGAAGGAGGGGGGCTGTGCTCATTAGACCGTGAAATATTTCATTCTTCCCACAGAATCTGTGAGCCTTTTCTTTGCAGGAGGAGTCTGCAGCTGTCGGCCCGTTTGTGGCGTAAGAGCGCAAAAATGTTTGTCTGCAGCAGCTGCACCAGTCCGTCACGCTGCTGCGTCTTCTCCACCCTGAGCAAAGACCAGCGAGAAACACGCTGCTGGAGCCGAGTCCGACAGACAGGCAACGAGTCCGACAGACAGCGAGTCCGACAGACAGTCCGAGTCACGCAGCGAGTCCGACAGACAGGCAGCGAGTCCGACAGGCAACGAGTCCGACAGACAGCGAGTCCGACAGACAGCGAGTCCGACAGACAGCGAGTCCGACAGACAGCGAGTCCGACAGACAGCGAGTCCGACAGACAGGCAGCGAGTCCGACAGACAGGCAGCGAGTCCGACAGACAGGCAGCGAGTCCGACAGGCAGTCCGAGTCACCCAGCGAGTCCGACAGACAGGCAGCGAGTCCGACAGACAGCGAGTCCGACAGACAGCGAGTCCGACAGACAGGCGGCGAGTCCGACAGACAGGCGGCGAGTCCGACAGACAGGCGGCGAGTCCGACAGGCGGCGAGTCCGACAGGCGGCGAGTCCGACAGGCGGCGAGTCCGACAGGCGGCGAGTCCGACAGGCGGCGAGTCCGACAGGCAGTCCGAGTCACGCAGCGAGTCTGACAGGCGGCGAGTCCGACAGGCGGCGAGTCCGACAGGCGGCGAGTCCGACAGGCAGTCCGAGTCACGCAGCGAGTCTGACAGGCGGCGAGTCCGACAGGCGGCGAGTCCGACAGGCGGCGAGTCCGACAGGCGGCGAGTCCGACAGGCGGCGAGTCCGACAGGCAGTCCGAGTCACGCAGCGAGTCTGACAGGCGGCGAGTCCGACAGGCGGCGAGTCCGACAGGCGGCGAGTCCGACAGGCGGCGAGTCCGACAGGCGGCGAGTCCGACAGGCAGTCCGAGTCACGCAGCGAGTCTGACAGGCGGCGAGTCCGACAGGCAGCGAGTCCGTGTCATGCAACGTGTCTGAATGGCAGCAGAAAACTGAGCAGAACCAAACATTTAAACACTGAAGTCAACTGGAACCACAGTTTCCCTGGAACATCTGGACCAAGTGCTCTGACGGCACCATGAATTATTTTCCTTCATGTCTTTTTACTATTAGCCAATTTTAGTAGTCAGAAAAGTCCAACTTTACCTGCAGAAACACAACAGTTCTTCTGTAGTCGATGTCTGCAGCGAGTCGTGCAGAACCAGGAAGTACCGTTTGTTTGGCTAAGGCACAAAACCTGAATCCTGAAACGTCTGAGCAAACGTCTCAGTTCTCCTCATAAAGAAACGCAGCAGAAAATGCTAACTTAGAGGTGATGTTATCCATCATATCTCCGCCTCTCTGGAAGCAGCGGTTCATCCAGGGGAATATTGTTATGATTCATTCTGATTCATGAACCAGAACCTCTGACATTCATGCTGTTTTTTCATCCCACCTGCTTTTGTTGAACGCCCATAAAACAATCTTTTCTACTTAACAAATCCAGATTAGCATTTTTTTTTGGTCAGCATTTTGATGAATTATGGAAATAAATCATATTATAAAGGGCTCAAATCTCACAGATCAATTATTTAACTGTATTTGTCTTAAGACTTTTTGTTCTGATCTCCATTATAAATATGAGAGTATGGCTGCTGATCAAACCAGAATACCTGAGAGTGAAATCCTGCAGGTAGGTCACATGATTTATTGATGTAGTTACTTTTATTTTAACATGCTTTATGGATAGAAACGTACTTTTAAAAAAATCCTTATTATTTTACTTTGTGTTTATTCAAATTAAAAATGGATACTCCTTTGAAAGTCTTTAAAGAATTAAAAAACAAATTTAAATGTTAAAACTTGCTTTAAATCATCAGAAATGTTGATTAGCATCTTAAAAGCTGTGTGACCCTAAATCTCAGAGGACCAAAGAGCAGCGAGAGAAGGAAGAAGTTCAAACCATCATGAGGAACAGGGACGGTATCCCCTACTCCAACGTCTGCCGAACCACAGCCAGGCAGGGTTCAAGAGAAGCAGCAACAGCTAATGAGATGGACTAGCAGTGCTTACCATGACAGCCACGAGAAAGTCATACAGTAACCATCTTCAGTCAGAGGCTTCTACAGATTCATTGCAAGACTGATACTGGAGACACTTCCTGCCCACAGAATCACCATCCACAACCACTCTTTGAAGATACGTGCATGATATGAATTACAGCAACATTTAGTTTCCTTTAGGGATAAATAAAGTGGAGTAAAATGTTGATGTTTCTGCTCTGCTCAACGGAGGACAGACCAGAAACAGCTGTAAAAAGTCAACAGGGAACGTCCAGAGTTTGGAGAGAAAACACATCTACAGGATTTACTTTCCAAAAATCACTGCTAACGTATGTGAAAACTCAACGCTTGGTGTTAAATCTGTGCTCCAACAATGCAAACATATGGAGCTGTGTGCTGATGTTCCAGAGAAAACAGTAACGCATGAAGGGCGTGTGCTGAATATTTTACATCCAAAAAATGCAAAGTTTAATGCCATGAAAAACACACACAGTGTCATTTAGGGGTTCTCAAACTGCAGACTCCCTCCTAAAATGATGTGCAGGCCAACATCTGGCCAACAGCTGGATCCCAGAGCAAAACAACTGGATTTAGAACTCCACTTATTTTACACATATTGGTGCGTTTTGGAGTTAACTTTCACTATAATCTGGATCAGCATCAACAAGCCCCAGATAAGACCTTCATCATCTCCCGGCTCACCTGTGTCTTGTCTGAACTGGTGCATGGACTGGAGGTCGATGATGTACGGCGAGAGCCGGCTGTCGACCTGGCCGAGGACCACGCTCCCTCCGCGGGGGTCGCTGCTCCGGATGGCCGCCTCGATCTGGTGGGAGACGGCGGGGCTGTAGGGCCGCCACCGGCCGTGCTCGTTGAGCCATTCCCACACCACCACAGCGGAGGCCAGGAGCATGTTGTTACTGGTGGCCCTGGGGAGTAAATTAGTGTTAAACCAGAAGGAAAGACGGGATGACGGGGGAAGTGTTGGCTGGGAACGGCGCCTGGCAGCTGGACGCGGAGGCTAGCAGAGACACAAAGCGATGTTTTCCTCCCTGTTGTCTGATTTTAATCTGTTCTTCTCTGGGTTTGTGGACATATTTATACCTCATTATGAATAAATAAAATCATATAATGTTGTAAAGCTAACAGATACCCAGGCGTGGAGTCTTACATGGAGCCGCGGAGGAGCTAACACCGGGAGGAGGCGGCACATTCTTCCACAGAGCTCCGGGCTTCTCTCATGGCAGCTGGGCGAAGCAAATCACGGTCCTCCCCCTGTTACACCGCCGTAATGCGTGGATAAAACACCCGGGACTTGAGCAGGCACGAAAAAGTGGATATTGGCCCTGAGGTCGGCTTCTTTCCGGCCGATGTTTTTCCTTCCAAACGGGCTAACAGCAGCTCCGGAGAGTCGGTTGGTTCTCAGCCCGTTTTTTGAGGCCTTTACAGGGGCAGAAATCTCCGCGCTGTCGTCAGTGATGTACCGCCTCCGTGCTGTGGTTCCCCCACGCCGCGGGATTACTCAGAACCAAAAGGGCATAAAACCCCCACCAACACCTCTGTGTTTAAATTTTCTTTCAATTCCTCTTTTATTACCGACGTGTCTGGGATTTAGCAATCCGAAAAGCGGTGGCTTCTTCCAACGACTCCCCAACCTGGAGAGGAAAAACTGGTTCAACCGGTCTGGATCCCCGGGACACAACCTGACACATGCAACCAAAACCGAGCCTTTGTTCTCCGCTGGATGAACCGAACTAATCAGCCTTTTAAAAAAACGGGGGAAAAATCACATTAGAAGAGTCTTAAAGCAGCAAATGAGTGAAAGATTCACCTGTTGGACTCCTGCGTCCTCCCTCCTGATCCAAGACTTCTGGAACAAACTTTAACGAACTCCTTCATGAATGAAATCTACCCTTTAGGCTCCAGCATGGTTCCGTCTGTCTCTCCCCTTCCACTCCACACAAAGGGAAATCCTCACCAACTTTTATTTTATTTAAATAAACCAAACGAGAGGAAAAACCCCTCCCTGTGAAGTTAAGAGGAGAAAAACGGTGTTTCCATGTTTATTCTATCCTTTCGCGTCCATCTTCGCTTCATTGTAGCCGAAAAACTGGATATGAGGCTGTGGAGTGGCCGAGGACAACAGCCGCCCCCAATCACTCAGCTCCCTCCACTCACCACGCCTAAATCCACTCGTTGGGAGTACACGAAACGAGCCACCACAACAGAAAATAAACACTGCTTTTCTCGATTTTCATTTTATTTCTATGTTATTCCACGCTCAAATAAAATAAAAGGGATAAATACACATTAAAATGCACGTTTTATTTTACATTTTCTGTCTAGTCGTTTGCTGCAACGTTTGAAAAAGTGATGAAATGCCGCCACCCGGTGGAGACATTGTGAGTAAGGTGAAGGTAAATGGTTCCGTCCGCGGTTTGGTTTTTGAGACTTAATTCTCATATTTCCTTAATGTCCTTGAATCCGAACATTTTATGTCACTAAACCACAAGAAACAAAGCATAAACAGCACCATCGCTGTACTTCGCTTGTTGATAAGATTTAAGTGAAAATGACGTCATGTCCGGTATCTCAGGCTCCATAGCTCAGGGGTTAGAGCACTGGTCTTGTAAACCAGGGGTCGCGAGTTCAAATCTCGCTGGGGCCTGTGAATTGTTTTTCAGTTGGAAAATGTTTTACTTACCTGCACATGTTTTCAACTGTTCAAGTTTGGAGGGAATGATTTGTCATAATGCTTTGTACAGCAAAGGCGTTATGTTTCATAGGAAGCATCTAGTGAAGACTGTGTTTCTCCGTCCCCATTTTGTAACAGTAAAATCTATTTCTGTGATTGTCATGGAGCTCAAATTATAAACAATGACTGTCCCACACTTTTCCATGAATATGCTGGCCTAAAATGGTCACAATTTGGTTACTTAGAATAAATGACCTACATTGATCATGCTCTTCTTTAAGGTACTTTAGAAAGGCTTTGTTGGTATAAGTAATAGGAACTTAATATGATTACTACATGGTGTAATGTTTACTGTAATAATCATAAAAGTATGATTAAAAAATATGATTAAAAACTAATTTAAAATAATTACTCCCATATTAATACTTTGTGTTGCTTCCATGCAATCAACAATGGACAAAATAGGCATATATCTTTATGAATATTAATTTATTTACTCTGGCTTTATATATATTTACTCTTTAAGTCCATACAGCTATAACTGCAGTTTACACACCAATCTTTAATTTTTCTGAGGTTCCTTCTTTAGTCCTCAGGTTGTTCAATAAAAACTCTTCAAGTCTATCTAGTGAATATGTCATCTTGTGACACCATATTGAGCCTTACAGGTCTGATCCATCGTTATTCTTTTTTTCAATCCCCTCTTCTTCAGCCTTGTCCTCGGGTTAAGTTGGTTTCATTTTTTGTTGCTGTTGGTTGTAGGTTTATGCTTCTGTTTTCGGTGGTTGCAGCATTTTTCGTTTGCAGTGTTTTTCGGTTGCATTTGAGTTTTTGTGTGTTTCGGAGTTTGCGTCATTCACGTGTTTGCTGCTGTCCGTTTTTAGGAGTCAGAGATGAATATATCGGTATAAAGTCCAACCAGCATTTTTAGTCAGAAAGTCACTCTTTCTTGATATTTTCTGAAATTGCTATTTGAAAGTTAGAGTGACAGGATGTTTAAACAGGAGAATAAACAAAATTATTGAAAACGAAGCGTAACATATGAGACGGTAGAACTAATTGTAATACAGATTATAATGGATATGAGGTTTACGCTTCTCAGTGGTGATTATTGGATCAGAACCAAAATAGTACGAAACTTCGCTGTTTATCGGAATATTTTTCATCATCTTTCTTGGGTTTTTCAGAGCCCGGATAGCTCAGTCGGTAGAGCATCAGACTTTTAATCTGAGGGTCCAGGGTTCAAGTCCCTGTTCGGGCGGCATCTTTTTTCCCCCCCCTTTCCTTCTGAAATTTCGTCTGGGCGTCAACATTGACCTAAAATTGTTCTGTTCCGTTTAAATACCTATATTGGGAATGGTTCCGAAAAAACCTGACTGTAAACAAACCTGCAAGGAATCAGAACGAGAAACGAGGACTTGGAATGAACAGCATCTACCGGTGAGGAAAAGCAGGACAAGTATTCTCTGAGGAAGACTCACAATCGAGAAAAAATATGCAAGGAAAAGTAATATACAGCCTGGAGTTCATAATTTTCATATCAGTCAAACTCATGACTTTCCTTCCCAACACTTGACACTGATTTAAAGTAATCCTTTCGTGATGCCTTCGGTCATATGATCGACTCATTGTCCGAGTATATATATATAGCAAATGGTGCGGACCGTGTGTCCTGGATGAAGTATACACTCGAGAAAATCTCCAAATACAGACAAGAGATGTCGAGATAAAATACTACTACTACCAATAATAATAATAATAATAATAATAATAATAATAATAATAATAATAATAATAACAATATGCATCTGCTTATCTCTGCATTATTTCCCATACTGACTGGGCTGATCTGAGTTTAAATGCGTTACTGTTCTTTTACTTCGTTAACAGAATTCTTTTTGCAGCGGTTGTGTGTTCTGGGGGGAATGTTTTTGTTTTAGTGATAATGACCACTCCAGGAGGGAGTAATGTTGATCTTCTTTTAATGAAGATAACCGAACCGGAGTTCATCTGGATAGTTTACGTGCTCTAACGCCGATGCAGACGAACTTTACACGTCCACACCAGAACCGCACCTTTACAATCCATCCTGGCTCCCATTAACAATATCTCTCCATGTCAAAATTAAGATTGAATTAATTAAAACAGTTGAATGTTTAAGTATTTATGTCACCAAAAATAAGGTGAGGAAATAACAAAAGGAAGTCAATACCAGAGGTATGGTTCAAGCTTTTCATTGGTTTTATATTGAGTATCTTTACAAAGTACAAGTATAACAAGTAAATAAAGTATTTTCTAGAGAAAGTTGCAGGCTCCGCTGCATTAAACTACTCACAACAAAATTACACAAACTAAGTGCAATAAATAAAAACACAAGCAAGAACAAAATACAAAGAAAATAAATAATATAATATCCTTGTGATATTTCTAAGGACATAAATAATTTAGCCTCATAGTGAGTTCATATATTTGAAACAGGCTAATTGAATGATTGCAGTGTGAAAACTCGCTGTGCTGAGGCATCATTTTGTGTTTGAGTTGTTTGTTTGCTGTAGTTCCTGTTGGTCGTCTTCCACTTCCTCTGTCTGGTTTTCCAGTGAGTGATGCAAACCGTCATAATCATAATCAGCAACCCAGAACACACAGCTGCAGAGTACCAGTGCTGGAACAGAAACTGGGAGGAATCTGGAAGTGCACACATCCAAGGACACGACATTAACCTAAATGTAAAAATACACAGCTTGTCTACAGTTTATTGTAATAACTGTACCTGGTAAAACAATGCATTTTATATCATCTTGTAGATCCATGGTAAATATAAAGAGCTCACAGGAGATAAAAAGTCTCTAACAAAATGGATTCTGGTTTCTTTCTCTCCGTTTCAGAAAGTAACTAGGTTACCAAAATGTCTGTTTGTGGTTTTGATGGTGATGATGATAATCTAACAACAGACTTTGTTATTCTGATTATTCTGATTCCGATTAATTGCCAAACTAGTCAAGAGGGGCAGTGTAAGAAAAACTAAGTACACCCCTGCTGCTTCGGCGCATGTGATTTAAGAAGGTAGCAGACAGAGGATCAGCTCTTTGAGAGCAGAAAGTTTGACAGGTTGCTGCTCTGAAGCATTGTGTGTGTTAAGACATCAGCAAAGCCCTTAGCTTATGTTCACACAGCAGGTCTTCATGCTCAGTTCAGATTTTTTTGCTGAAGTATGATATTTTTGTGTGACTCATGCATTAGTTCATGCTACTAATTAAATGCAACTGCAGTCAGACTCCTGTGTGAACAGTTTACGACTCTAAAGCACAGAAGAAGAACGTTGGCGCCACACAGCAGCGCTCTGTTTACAGAAGTATTGATGGATGCTGTCAACTATAGATTAATGTTAAAGTTATCCAGCGATGGGAGCCGACAGTATCGTCACAAGATCATAACAAGATGCAGGAAGCTGATAAAAAGAAATCACAGCAACAGCCTTTAGTGGAGCACTGACTGCATCTTCTGTAAAGACGTTTGGATGTGGAGTCGGACCAGGAGTGGAAGGATTTGGATGTGGTGTGCGTCACTGACTCAGACTGCTTTCACAGGTTCATAATAATAACTTTCACCCATTGATTACATCCAGATTTATAGCGTCTGGCTTCTTTTGATGCAGAATAATTATGCATGTCTCACATTAATGATTTAAAAGTCATTAAATGTACAAATCTGATCAGAATTGTTCCGTTCAGATTGTTGTGAGAAAGTCAGATTCAGGTCACATTTTCCTGCTGTGTGAATGTAGCTTAAACAATCGAGGAAGGGTTAATAGAACCTCTTTGGGTTTGTTTAACTTTTCTCTAGCAATAGGGGGAACTCATTAACTCCACATAAACTGCTATTTATGTGGCAGTTTATGTGGAGGCAGTTAATGAAGTTCATCCCTAGAGTTTCATTGTAGGGATGAAGTTCTGAGCCCAATGATGTTAGCATATCAGGCAGATTACTGCTGGAAGGAACAATTTTGATCCTAAAACGGAGGAATGCTTACTCTGAATCCGTGTTCCTTTTCCAATTATCACACGTCCATTCATGTTGGCAATGCAGTAATACAGGCCCAGATCCCCCACTTCGACACCAGTGATCTTCAGAGCTAGAGACCGATTTATGAGACTCGCTGAATGACGAAGACTGAGCTGAAACACTGAAAACAAAAATGGTAATTGTTAATGTTTAATTTGGACTGTCACAAAAAATTGAATCCTTCTGGATCGGGACTAAAAGTTCTGGCCTACACTCAACCGGCCGTCCCTCCCTGAGGCTGGCGTGGAGGACCATGGTTGGAATGAAGCCTGGGTTTTGTTTAAGCCACGTTGTCGTGTCGTACAGGTAGGAGATGTTGCACCCCAGAGTGACGTTTGAACCAAAGTGGACCTGCTGGACCTCAGCAGCTGGAACGAACAGCATCCAAAACCCGGACATGGTAATAAAACCTGGAGGGGATCAAATGGACCAAATCAGAACAAGTTTAGACAAAACATTCAACTTTCTGACAGTACCAGACCGAATGTACAGAACAGTGGCTGGTTGTTATCTGAATGGATTGAATGTACGTTCTGGACCCAAAACAGAAACCATGACCCAGAAAAGTTTTTACTGTCAACAGTAATGTGTAAGCAGGAATGGGGAAGTTTCTTGAGATCAGAACTTGATCAGAACTTGATTGATGGAGACGCGATGGATGGACAGGGCCACCAGGAAGTGGCGTTCCATCAGGAAGCTGAGGTTTTCCCTGCTCAGGAAGTTTTCCAGGGTTTCCTCTGGGGAGAATTGAGGCTTTCTTGCCTTGAGTACTTGAGGTCATGACAGAGGGAGTGAGGGAAGGATTGGTTTACTGGGGATTGTTGCACAGAGACAGGGACTCCATACAGACGAATTATAGATTATAGTAAGAGGGGAAGTCTTGCAGAGCAGGAACTCTGGTAGTTCGGTACGATGATCAGATTCCACTGTGGGAAAGTGAATTTTCACTTTGTTCTTAGTGGTGGAGAAACATGAGGCTTGCAGGAACAGAGAGGATTATGACATTAAATGTTTTATTTCAGGCAAACAGCACCAACCTTTATTTCTCAGCTTAAATGTAATTATTTAATGTTTTCTGTAAGCAAACTTCCTGTCGGCCATATTGGAGGACTCATGCTAGACTGGTAGCTATAGCAACATTAATGTTCTTTGAACAGCAGTGGCTCATGGTCAAGCCAACATGGCTGCTGGGCCCCATAGGTATTTTGGTCATACTGGACCCAGTTCCCAGGCCGCTTGACTACAAACTCAACAATTGTTCACATTTCTGCTGTTGTTTGCACAGTTTTTATTGTCACAAATACACAAAACATTTTAACATTTTTACTTTTAAAGTTATCCAACTCAACTTTGCATTCCTTTGGATCAGAGTATTCTAGTTTTGATATTTTATATTATCAATTTAGTCCTTGTCTTTGTTTTTAGTATATTTTCATAATTTCTAATTGTAAATGTCTCGATTTTCTGTGACTTTGCTGCTGTTACACCTGAATTTTCCCACTGTGAGAAAATAATTATATTCTATCAACACAGAGCTGAAAATTATATTGAATTATAATTAACAGAGTGTTTACTGCTTAGACGCAATATTTGATTATTTAGATCAGTAGCAATCAATTCTATTTTAAGCAATAATATGGTGACTAATTTTTTCCTAAAATGTCATGGACCGTACAGGGACCGGTACCAGTACCGGTACCGGTCTGTACGAAGTGGAGCTCATGTCTTGAGCTCTACTCAGGACATGAGGTTGTTTCACCAAATGTGAAATAGGTGCATGATTGAAGACATTTGAGTTCTCTGATCTGCTCAGTCTTTAAACCATGATTCAATTAAGGCACCAAGTAGTTAAAAATATCAATGAATAAAATGTTTATTAAGCCACCAAACTCTGGATTGAATCTGCTTTTTGGCATTCAAAGAGGCTTTATCCATTAATTAAAAAACTAATGCTGTTGTTCTTGTCCCTCAAGTTCCTGGTTCTGTTGTTTTTACTTCAGTTTGTAGATATTTAGTTATTTTTAGATTAGATGTTGTTTTTTTAGAAATTCTTTTACATCTTCCTCATGGTTAGGATGGTAAAATGCATATCTTTATGCCAACTGCCACCATAATTCAATGTTCCCACATCTTCATCAAAGATTGTAATAAAAGCCACAGATTTATTAAAAGTCATAGCTGAGGTGATCCCACTGTGTGGAGGTTTACTGATCCCACTGGCTAAACGTGAATCTATCAGAAAGTAAAAGATTTTTGCATTACTTACGAATGAGAATCATCATAGTCCAGTCTGTCTTCATCTGGTTTATCGTTGTGTAGGTGAGAGCAGCTTCAGTTTCTGCATATCACTGACTTCCTTTTAACAGCCCACTCTTTCCACTGAAAGCCCACTTCTCTCTTCTGTTTGATTCCCCCTTCCTAAAACCTCCTTCAACTTTGTTTGAGATAAAATCAAGATCAATTCAAAGTTCATGTCTGTGTTATGTTGTAGTTTTTTAATTTTGGGGTTTAATTTGAAGATAAATAAACTTTTTTTACGGGCAACATGAATTGGGTTTTGTTGTGCTTCTGCGCTGAAAGTGTGAAATGGCTAAACAGGAAATGAAAGCCACAAAGCTAGCAGGTATTTTGAAAGCTAAGTTATGGAAAACAAACAACAGAGATATAATGGAACTAAATAAACATAAATATTTAAACCACAACTTTTGCTTTGTCTGTGTTGCCAATTGAAGACGGATGCAAGATGAATAATTCAGATTCATTTGAATTAAAATAATTTAAATGACATTACTCTGACAGATGTGCTTTACTTTCTTTTGTTGCCAATAGTGATCTTCAAATTTGAAAATAAAATGTTATCCCAGGGTAATATCTTTTATCAATCCATATAGGAATAATTCAGACTGAGCTGGACAAATATATTTAGTGAATACTTTATATCAAATCTCCCATCCTAGAACAGTCACAAGCTGCCAGTCATTCCTGCTCTAGTGTGTCCCTGTCCAAACTCCTAGTGAATGAAAAAGAAGTGCTTAGTATGTTCCTAAACTTAACAGAAATAAAAATACCTTCAGAAAATATGTTGGTCTGACAGTTTATGACTTATTAAAAGGCATCAAGGAGCTCTTTGTAATTCTCCTTCTCATGTTTCTCTAGATAACATGTAATGATCCCCAGAGGCTTTGCTGTTTTACTGTTATGACAAAGAATATACTTTGTTTTGAATGAGACATTATATCTCGTTAAAACTAAAAACAAGCTTTCTTGTTATAATGATATAATGCTCCTGACTTTATTGTCCATTTAAAGACTTCCATACTTTACAAAAGTTGTTTTTTTATTTTACTTTTTTTATTATTTATTATTTTTTTATTTCCTTTATTTTACCAGGTAAACCCCGTTGAGATCTAGATCTCATTTTCAAGAGGGACCTGGGCAGAAGTCTGCGTAACTTGTGTTAAAACACAAAAGTTACGCATGATTTTAAATATGTAAATTGAGATTGCGTCATTACGCGACTACCTGCTACTTTTAGAACAACCAATCGCTGCCCTCCTTACTGGGGAGTTGGCCACAGCGCGAAGCGGCTTCATGGTGTCCTGCTGACAGGAGTCCAACCAGCTGACTGCTCTGCTGTCTGCTAAACAGCGATGAAAGCCCCGCTGGTTCTGACAACTTAAGAACTGTTCCGAATTTAAAGTGACGGACTGAGAGGACCGGAAGAGAGCGGAAGGCACCGGAAGACGGAGCGATCTGAGGTGAACCTTAGTATTAGCTTGTTTGTAGCTGTCAGTGCTAGCATTTAGCTCACTTAGCTCGTTCCTGCCGCTGACAGAGAGTCAGGAAGAGCAGGTTTTTATTTTCAGTCGTCGTAGTAGCAGTTAATATTCTTCTCAGTCAGATACTTTCTACAGAAAACCCAGGAAGATCAGGTTTTATCTGGAGTGCGAGTCTGAAATAAACCTGTAGTTCAGAACACGCTGTTCTGAATCTTCTGGTTTCAGTCTAAGTGACACCACCATTTATTTTTTTACTTAGTTGAAATTTAAATATATTATTTTCTAAGAAAAAGCACTTAAAATCCAGGTGTTTAAATTTTTTTGTGTTTTGTTCATATTTTCTTCCATTTTGTAACTTTAAAATAGACCTTTAATTCACAGGTTATTGAGGTAGTGATCAAAATCTGAGTAAAATTAGTTTATTAAAGATTGGACCAAGAATTGGGGACGTGTGTTTTATTTTTAGTTTGATTTAAAGTTCCTACCTCGAGGAAATTTGAAGCACGTTGTAGCTTCTTGGGTTTTTATTTAATTTTAATTTAGTTTAATTTAAACTAAACTTAAGGATTAAAAGAAGCTGGAACCTTTAAAACTGATGAAAACATGAAGACTGACTGTTTTATACAGGCAGTGAAACCAGGTGAGCAGCTGGTGGGCGTGGCCTGTCTGTAGCAGGAATGTAGATTGTTTAGTGTGTCCACCTTTTTATCAGGTTCCTTCCTCCATTTTTCACCTCCGGTTCTGTTTGAACGACTCGCTCCATGACCTGCAGCAGCTGCGTGTTGCTGCGGGCTGCAGTTTTTTTTTGTTTGTTGTGCCTCTGCTGCTGTTTCTTTCTTTCTCTTTTTTTTAAACGATGTACTCCCTGACCTCCACCTCAACCTCAGCTACTTTTGTGCCAGAAGGAATATTGTTTAGTCCTATTCATCAGCAGTCTGTGGTGCTACTGTGACTTTCTCTTGATGTGGTCCAGTGGTGTCCATGTTACAGAAACATGATTATGTTTAGCTTTGATAAACTTGATTTTATTTGGTCTTCATGTTTTTTTTTTCATCCTAGTAATCAGAAATGTGACTCTGTCCTTGGCTGTCAAACATCTCTGCTGTAGTTTGATCACAAAAAACACCCAACTCCTATTTTGACTGACCTCTACCAGGTCCTGGAGTCATTAGTGTGGAAATAAACCTTGATCCAATACAGCGTAACATTAACTTTAGGGTGTTTAGCCGCTATCCTAGTTTCATGTTCAAACCATCTTTTCTGTCCATCACATTGGACAAGGATTGTATCCCCTACTCCAACATCTGTCTGTATATTCGGCCAGATGGCGACTTAAAGAGGAGTTCTGAAATAGTTGTAACAAACCAAAGTCCAGATAAACTGATTCATGATATCTGATAAATATGTTGTTTTTTAGGATGGCAGGAGTGTTTGACATCGACCTGGAGACGGAGGACGGCAGCGACACAGAGGTGAGCAGTGATTGGATCACACATCGCCGTGATGTAACAAAGACAAGCAGTGACCTTTAACCTTTCATCTCTAGGAGGACGCGTGTGAGGCGACGGTTGTTGAACCCGACAGGTAAGTTCAGACGAAGCCCAGACAGATGTAGGTGCTGCAGCGAGCTGATTTCTCCTGCTGTGATGTCATGGCAGCGGTCAGACGGAGGAGGTGGAGCTGACCAGTGAAAACGTCAACAGAGACAGTGAGAGAGTTGGACCGGACTGCTTCGAGCTCCTCACCGTTCTGGGCAAAGGGGCCTACGGCAAGGTGAGCCGTGCTCTGCTCTTGGTGTCTGGTTTCAGAACATGTCTGCCATGAAGTCATCAGTCTGACACCACTGAACAGAGAGAACAGTTTTGGCATTTTGGTAGCACAACATCTCAGTGAAGACTTGTAGAACCATGCTGCTTTAGGATGCACACCACCAGCCCGGTTCAGTCCGGTTTATTCCAGCTGCAGTCCGTTTGTCTAGAAGGTCTGGTTCGTTTGGGGAGGTGTTGATGCGTAATCAAACTCTGATGCCAACCAAACTCTGGTCCGCCTGCTGACCTCGGTCTGGGTTCGGTTGAAGTGACCTCAGCTGCGGGTCAAATGCATATGTGAACGCCAAGCGGACCGGAGACCGCTCCAAAAGCAGGAAGTGGACTACAGCACAGGGCATTCTGGGTAAATACAACCAAAACAAACACACAAGTCTAGCACTACCAGGAGAAATGACTTGTGGTCAAAGACAAAAAATAAATCCTACCACCTCTGAAATCTGACACCTCCGTTTTTGGTTCTTGGTGCAGCGCCCCCACAGGCGAGGAGGGGAACAGGTGTTTGAATTAGTTTGGTTGGTTTGAGAGCAGTGAGAAGGAGAACCACAGCAGCTGGAGATGGAGCAGATGTTGCAGTTTTGGTTCCAATAGAATCAAATCTATCAGGGGGGAAATAGGCCTGATGGAGACCAGGACAAACGCCTTCTAGTACAGCCAGGCATGGCGGTGAAGGGCTGATGCTGCAGCCCCTTGCATTCAAATATGAGTAGTACGGTGGATCTCGAAGGTCAACAGAAGGATCAAAGCACACCGGATCCGTATCGGGATCCAGTCTGATGGAAAATCAGGTCTGCAGATGTTCACAGTCTGAAACTGGATGGATTGGTGGACTGGTCTGAAAATGTCTAAAACTTATATTTAGGATTGAATCAGGAATTTTGTGCTGAACTATTTTAATATTCTTCAACTTTCCGTCTTTCTTTAAGGTTTTCCAAGTGAGGAAGGTTCAGGGTCCCCAAACAGGAAAGATATTCGCCATGAAGGTCCTGAAGAAGGTAAGCTGGTGCTGGACCTGGGCTGTCTCCATCTTTTATCTTCGGTTCAAATTTGGACAGAAATGTGTCAAAAACGGGAAAGTTTGTAACATAAAACACAAACAGTTTTAGAGAAGTGAAAAACATAGGATGAATTGGGAGAGATGCTGAGTTAGAAAATGAGATGCAGGTGAGTGAGACGGTAAGAGGAGCGGTGCAGACAGCTGACAGAGAAATGGTTCGAAAGATGAAAACTGGACAGCAAAAACAGAGCATTTAATATTTAGACCTTTGTTTAAACATTTCTCTGACTCCTGCAGGCTAAGATCGTCCGTAACGCCAAAGACACGGCTCACACCCGAGCCGAGCGCGAGATCCTGGAGAAGGTCAGACACCCGTTCATCGTGGACCTGCTGTACGCCTTCCAGACGGGAGGAAAGCTCTACCTCATCCTGGAGTGTCTGAGCGGTAAGCTGGTGAAACCCGACGATGATGATGGTGATGATGATGATGACCTTCAGCTGTTCTCTGGGTCACCAGGAGGAGAACTGTTCATGCAGCTGGAGAAGGAGGGAATCTTCCTGGAGGACACGGCCTGGTGAGATCTCTGTCTGCGTTGAGGTCAGAGAGCGTCGTCGTGGCGATCCTTTCAGGTGACGCGGTTGAACTGTTTTCCAGCTTCTACCTGGGAGAGATCACGATGGCCCTGGGTCACCTGCACTCCAACGGGATCATCTACCGAGACCTGAAGCCTGAGAACATCATGCTGTGTCAGCAAGGTGAGGCAGGCTGCCCAGGTCATTACCCATAAGCAATAATCACATCCAGATGATTGTATTGATCTCTGCGTGGTCAGGGCACATCAAGCTGACTGATTTTGGCCTCAGTAAGGAGTCCATCCACGACGGAACCATCACACACACCTTCTGCGGCACCATTGAGTACATGTGGGTAACTCTGCACACACTCCACACAAAAACACACAAAAACACCTGAACCTGAAGAACAGAGAAATTCAGAAAACAAAATATTTGGTTGTTTAAATTGTCTGAAAGCACCAAGAGTCGCTGCCAACTGGTGGTGTGGGTTTGTGATCAAGTTCAGATGTTTCCTCTTCACCAGGCAGTCAGAGATGAATGTTACTGGCCTGTTAGCTGCAGTAGCACCGAGTCGTGTTAATGAAACCAGACTGTTCCAGGGGCTGGTGTCTGTCAGAATATTGTCTGAATATCTTATCTGTAAAGTAAAGCTAAGAAAACTGCAGATGTTTTGAAATATTCTCCCTACATGTAAATCTATAGACAGTTTGGTTTATATCGAGACTAAAATAATTTTTCTTTATTAGTCAGTTAAATTTGACACTTTCCATTGTAGGAGACATTTTTTTTAATTACGCTCAAATATTTTATCTTTTTGATGAATGAATATTGTGACGTTCTATGAACGAATGAGGCAGTTAGTCCAGTCTTTGTCATCTCTCGAAGTTTCTGAAACTACAGCTGCTGCAGAGCGCCACAGCAAATACCAGAAAAAACCCAAAATGATCACAGTGTCCATCACACAGAGACACACAGGCCAGAACCATTCACTCTCATACCTGAGGGAGATTTACAGACCACTTAACCCAACAGGATGGTTCTGGACTGAGGGAGGAAGTCAGAGTACCCAGAGAGAACCCACACATGCACAAGGAGAACCTGCAGACTAAGCAGAAAGATGCCATGCTGGGATTCAAACCCAGAACCTTGGTGCTGCTGGCAGCAATGAGACCAACTGCACCACCTGCATCCATCCACAGACGCTGGTCTAAACACAAACCGAGGATTCGTATGTGTTTTAGACAAACTGTTTGTTTGTGTTGCTGTGCTGCAGGGCTCCAGAGATCCTGACCAGGTCGGGTCACAACCGAGCCGTGGACTGGTGGAGCCTCGGCGCGCTGATGCACGACATGCTGACTGGATCGGTAGGCTGAGAGAAGCAGCATGGAGACAGTGAATCAGTGTCAAAGTCTTATGTTTTTATTGTTTCTTCTCTGATTCCTGTTGCTAAGCAGCGTCTGTCTGAATGTTTCCCTTTAGCCTCCGTTCACAGCTGAGAACAGGAAGAAGACCATCGATAAGATCCTGAAGTGTAAAGTCAACCTTCCTCCGTACATCACAGTCGATGCCAGAGACATGATCAAAAAGGTCTCACACACACACACACACATGCACGCACACACACACATGCACACACACACACACATGCACACGCACACACACATGCACACACACATGCACACACACACACACACACACACGCACACACACACACACACACACACACACACCATTCTTAAATACACACACACCCCTGCAGGCACACACGCACACACACACACACACACACACACACCATTCTTAAATACACACACACCCCTGCAGGCACACACACACACACACACACACACACACCATTCTTAAATACACACACACCCCTGCAGGCACACACACACACACGCACACACACACACACACACACACACACAACATTCTTAAATACACACACACCCCTGCAGGCACACACACACACACGCACACACACACACACACCATTCTTAAATACACACACACCCCTGCAGGCACACACACACACACACACACACACACACCATTCTTAAATACACACACACCCCTGCAGGCACACACACACACACACACACACACACACACACACACACACACACACACACACACCCAGTGATTTGACATTGTTTTCAAAGCTACAGTGAATAAATTCAAACATAGACCCTGTAAAGTGCAAAAAATATAATCAATTATTGGACTTTTTAACTATTTCTCTGTCATATTCGGTTATTTACCAAAATGCTATCAGGTTTCCAGATTTCTACTCCCTAATCTGCTTCAGAAAGAGAAACCTGCTCATGTTGTTACGATGAAAAATAATTTATTCCACATCCAGCCCTCAGTTTGATCCACTCAGCCTGCAGCGGTTTTTCATATTTCTGTTTACAGTAATTAGAAGCTATTGTTGAACCAGGAATGTGTTTATTTCCACAAAGCAACATGGAAACAAAACTCAGATGTTATGAATCATGTCAGATTTCAGCAGTTGTAAGCTGTGGTTTAATATGAACATGAAAACTGAGATATTAATGCAGCTGGAGAAAAATGGACTTCTTCACATTTAAGTAAAATATCATCATGAACTGAATGGCCATTGAAACAAAATGGTTCTGCTTTATTCCCATTATTTGGACATTTTGGCTCCAGTTGCAACTCTTACTCTGTAGAACTGTCTTTTATTCACTACTGACTGATTCTAGCTTGAAACTGAGGCTCATTGTGAGAAGCTGATGCAACGCTGCCACCTGCTGGCAGAACTGAATCCTGCAGCGTTACGGCTTTAAAATGCTAAATGACAGAAAAATAAGTTAGAATGATGTGGAAAATCATTGTGAAGTAATTAATATGCACACACACACACACACACACACACACACACACACACAGTGCTATTATAATACAGAGTCTGAGCATGTGGCTGTCAGATGAAGCTACAGCAGCACACTGCACTAAACGGAGTTATTTTGCAAGTATGATGAGTTTTTTTGAAGTCAAACTGCAGAAATCATTAAATGTTTCTCTGTTAAATTTTTTTCCAGCTGCTGAAGAAGAATCCGGCTCAGAGACTCGGCTCTGGGAAAGACGACGCCGCTGATATCCAGGTAGTCGATGAAGGTCGACTTGGATCAGAAATGTCCTCTGCTGTCCAACTCTGGGGACATTCAGGCGTAACAGCAGCATCTGGATGAAGGCTCACTCAGAACATCCAAAGTCTTCAAAATATAGATTAAAACAACCAAAAATAAGATCAACAATATACTGTACAAGATCACAACATGACAAAACACTGTGCAGTTATCAGAAATAGAAATATCATGCTTTTTTATCTTGGTGTACATAATGTGCATGTGAACTGCACATCAAAGAGTGCAGTTCAGGAAAACATGCAATAAAAGCAGAAATGTTATTTAGAAGGAGTAAAGCAGCAGCAGAGGTGTGAACATGTTGGGATCAGTGACGGTTCTGGAGTCTGACAGCTGCAGGCAGGAAGGATCTGTGTTAACGCTCCTTAATGCTCCAGGATGCAGCTTCATGCCTGGGCTGAGAATCGGGTCAGGAGACGCAGAACAACTGGATCCTGGATCCAAGCGGCTTCCTCCTCATAGAGGCTGGAGTTTAAAAAGTTTAAAAGTTTCTGTTCCTCCTCCTCCCTCTGTCCATTCAGAACCGATTCTGCTTTTAATTCAGATCTGCTGTTTTCTCCGTTAACCATCAGATTTTGATGTGTGAATGCTGGATGCTGTTTCAGTGTTTCTGAACTTTCAGCTTTTACAAAGTGCAAACAGTGGAAACGCTGATTGTTTAAAGGTTGAATGAAGTCTGGCAGCATCGTTAACCTTTCCCTGGATTTTTCCTGTTTCTTTGCAGAAACATCCGTTCTTCAGACACATCAGCTGGGAGGAGCTGCTGAACAAGCGAGTGGACCCGCCGTACAAACCGCAGCTGGTTGGTCTTCTTCTATGGTTGCTGTGACTTTCAGATCCAGACGGTGGCTTCTTCCTCCCGTTTCCACATGTGAAGCGTGTTCTGTCTCCATTCCCTCCTGCCAGCACTCTGAGGAAGACGTGAGCCAGTTTGACACCAGGTTCACCAGACAGACGCCGGTGGACAGTCCGGACGACACCAGGCTGAGCCACAGCGCCGAGCTCGCCTTCGCCGTCAGTCCATCAGCCTCCATGTTCTGGAACGTTTTCCTTTATTTCAGCTGTTTTAGTTTTTATTTCCTCCGGCAGGGTTTCTCCTTCGTGGCGCCGTCGGTCCTCGAGAGTCTGAAGGAAGGATTCTCGTTTGAGCCGCGATCGCGTCATGTCCGCCGCCACAACAGCAGCCCGCGCACCCCCATCAGGTAGGAAGTGGTACTGCAGCGTACAGTATCCACCCGCTTCATGTTGTACCATTTTATTACTTCTGAAAATCACTTACTAGTTACCAGACCAGCTAGTTTCTTTCATCTGTCCTGGTAAGTGGAAGTTTATTGCCAGTAATCTGGATGACTGTGGAGAAATGGGTCTTAAATCCACCCATGATGGTCTTAAAAAGTCTTAAATTCCAGTTTTCTACTGATTGGTGTGGAAACTGGTGAATAAACAGGTCATCACAATAAAATCATTCAACTTAAATTTAGAAAAAGTCATTTGAACCTTTATTTGAACAGCTACATTTTGTTTGAAGAAATAATGTTTTAAAGTCTGTCTGCCTTCCTAAAGTGGAGGGGTAAAGGAAAGACATTATTTTTCTCCTCAGTCCTCTGAAGTTCTCTCCGGCTGGGCCCTTTAAGTCCAGCATGGACGGGGAAGCGGACCTGTTCTCCTCCACGTCTCCGCCTGCCGCTCCGCCTCCCGGCCCGCTGGAGAACGGCGCGGCGAGTCGGCCCATCAAGACGCCTTCCAGGAACAAGAAGAAGAAGGAGCATCGGAGATGAGGAACCGGAGGGATTCTGTCTGCTCCATGGATCATCGTCTCTGTCAGTTCATTTATTCAGCTTTCATTTAAAGCTCTGAAGTAACCAAACGACTAAATCCTGCAGACCGCAGAAACTCCTTCTAAATCTAATTAAAGGACAGGAAGGCATCGATTTTCCTTTAGCAGCTTCCCTGCGTGTTTATGGGGTCGAGTTGGGATTGTGATGGATGGACTGGAAACTGTGGAGTTTAATTACAGAGGGAGGAAGCTCTGATTTAAGGTTTTCCAGTAATGAGTCTGTCAGAGGTCGACCTTCAGCCGACAGGAAGTTAAACGTTAACGCTTCTGTTCTTTTAGTTGCTTTTATTTATTTCTGCATGTGAAAAGAAAACGTGATGACATCAGTCTGCCTGTTGGTTCTGTTTGACAACATTCAGCCAATCAGAGCAGACTGGCCTTAAAGAGACAGGAGCTAAAAACTCAATAGGAAAAAAAATCACTGTCTTCAGCTTTGAAATTATGAGTTTGTAAATTATAACGCAGATTCTTTAATGACTGTATGTAGAAATCTGCTGAATGATCCATGCAGCAGGATGCCATGTTTGTCTTTTTTCTCTGGATCTTCATGTCTGCTGCCAAACGTGTTCTGATTGGACCGACGGACCGGTCCTCTCAGAAACCAAACCGCTGATCACACAGAAGCTGTTTCTGCAGACCTGCAAGTCAAACCGTGTTGGATCAGAGGCGTTTAGTTCCCCTTCAGTCAAACCAGCAGGGAGTCACTCAGGAAGCTCCTCCCAACAGGAATCAGGACGATCCGGATGATCAGGGACAGTCTGGTTCTGGTCCCAATATTTCCTGTTTTATCAAAACTATTCAGTTTTTATCTTTTTCTCAGCATTTGGCAGAACATCCCTCTAAACTGACTTGGGTCGAAGGTTTTGGGTTTCCTCCCACAAGCCTCTCAGAGCAGTTTGCTATAAATTTGAGCCGTTCCTCCCAACAGAACCGGTGGAACTGGGTCAGATCTGCCCAAACATTGTCCTGAAGTTTATTCTGCTGAGTTAGGAAGACGGTCTGAGCTCCAGCCTCCTCAGCCATGTTGCTTCAGTATTTCAGAGTTTATTTTGTGAAGCGCACCAGTCCCTCCTGCAGTAAAAGGTCCATCAAACTTCACCAGCATGAGGGAATCTGGCTTTGGTTCCACTTGGATTGGTGGCTTCTTCCTCTCTGAGCGGCTGTTCAGCCCAGGTGTTTGGTTCACTCAGCGTCTCCTCGAGGTCTTTAACTGGACCCGTTTCATACCAGAACCTGTTGGGAGACAGAACCGGATCAGAGTTCACGTTTACCTCAGGTGATGTGAATGAACCAATCACTGGCTTATAAAGCTGTGACATCATCAGCTGGCCTGGCCTTAGAGCAGGGCGTCAGACTCCAGTCCTCTGCTGTCCTGCAGCTTTTGGATGAGCCACAGCTACAAAATGAAACGGCTTCATTTCCTCCTCCTGGTGTAGATCGGCTCTCCAGAGCCTCACTGACCTGATTATTCTGTTCGGGTGCTGCAGAGGCTCAGCTGAAGCTTTCAGGCCAGCAGCCCTCAGGACTGGAGTTTGACACCTGAGCCTTAGAGCTTTAAGGAACAGTAACCTAGGTGTATGTACACTTCTGACTTCAAACAAAGTTAAATTAATCTGGATTTGATCAAATTGAAATGGTAATTTTAACCAATAAAAATAAAATCAGTCAGTTAGGTAGAGATTCAGAGATTTTCTTTTGTTTGGCAAATTTCAGGAGCCTAAAATATTTCAAGCATTAAAAATGCATTAAGTTGTTATTTTAATGATGACTTTAGGAAACTTGTCACAATTTTCTTATTTTTCAAAATTCTGAATAATTTTAAGCGCTTCCTCTGAGTGAATCCATAAACTGATATTATTTATGTAGATGAGAGAAGCTGACTGGATTCTGTTTGCAGCAGCCGTAAAGAGCCGGCGCCGGTTCTGAACAGCCTGGGTTTGGTTCTGAACCGGTTAAAACTCTTCAGGTTTCCTGGGATGTTTTCAGAGTTGAAATCACAGAACAGCTTTTGCTCCGTCGGAGTGAAGTGGAAAGTTTGGCTGCTGAGCAGCTGCTCTGAGTTTATCGATTAAACATCTATAAAATCCACCAGGAGGCTGAGAAACTTTTCACTGTTTGGATGTTTTTGTTCCTCCAGGATGTGTTTATACCCTCAGAGTGACGACAGGGTCATAAATTGTGCTCAGACCTGCCTCCCCCATCAGGGTGCCAACTTTACAGAAATCCAGTTTTCTGTTGTTAATTCAGACTGAAAATCGACCAAACAGGAATTAAAACTGATATATAATTTTTTTTGCACTTCCATCTTTAGATATTTTCAGGGTTTTGAAACATATGAGCTTCCATTTGGGTTTAATTTAGTTTTTAAAGTTGTTTCCATGTCTGCAGTGTTTGGATCATAACCTCTGACTGGGTCTCATCAGAAAAGGATTTACTTTGTTGGGTTTTGTTTGTTTATTTGCATAATTTACTGTTATGATGAGATTTTCTTGTGGTGACAAAGGAATAATGAACCTCTGGACTTGTACAGATATGTAAACACTGCAGAACAAAAGGTTTATATTTGGGATTGTTTTCCGTTTCCTCTAACTGATGAATGTTGTGAATAAATCTGATTTCTGGGATGTTGGGACCATCATTCATTCGCTGCACAGAAAGCGACTGGGCAACAGGCTCCTACCAGCAGGTTTTGTGCATTAGTTTCAGATCGTTGTGCAGAGACACAATGTTCACAACTAAGGGTTTTTAAAGTTAGTCAAAAATTTACAGCAATAATTTAAGGCATTTAGCATGTAGAGGAAAAAATGGAGTTCATTTTACAGCCATATTTTCACTGTTATTCATTCATATGTCAGATTCAAACTAAATATTTAGTTCACTAACTAAAAGGCTGAAACAACTAAGTGCAGCTTCTATGGAGAGAAAAAAACAGAAAACAAAGTTAACAGCAAATAACACAAGTTGGAGAGTAGAAGAAGAAGAAAGCGAGGGGAAATGGTCCAGTAAACCTTTAGAACAAGGCAGAACCAGGGGGTCCGTCTGTCCGGACCTTAAAATCAGAACAACTTCATCCGAGTTTTGGTCAGGAAACTTCCCGGATCCAAACCCAGTTAGAACCAAATGACGTTTTATGAGCCAACATTCGTCTTTTATGTTGAAAGCTTTAAAGGTGTAGAAATATTTTTTCCTGTTGCATAAGAGCAGCGAGACCTCCCAGCTTCAGCCACGTTCTGCAGAACAACAAACCCGTTTCATCACAGAACAATAGGAGAACAGAACCTCAGTGGATTTCTGGAATGATAAGTGCTGCAGTGTGGAAAGCTGCGCAGTGCGAAACTCAGGCCAGATTCACTTATGAACATGTAAATGTTGACAGAGCTGAGCGCCGCCTGGAGTCTGGCTCATCCAACATGAGAGCAGCTCTCATTTAACTGTCAAACTCCCGTAAATAAACGCTGGAAAACGTCTGATGCTTCACCAAACAGGTTTCAAGAGGAGTTTCAGAGCTTCAGCTTACGGTGGTTTTCCGCCTCTCTGGGGTTGAATCAGGAGACGTTCTGTGCTGAAAGATTTGATAAAACTGCCTCAGTAATGAGGCTGCTGCTAAAGGAACCAGGCCAGCTGCAGATTCTTCATAACAGAACCATGATGGAGCATTTTGGACGAGCTGCTGCTGAGAAAATAAACTTTTACAGTAATGAAGTCTACACAGGGGAAGCAAAAATGACTCTCAGCTGGAGGAAAGCAGAACTGGTTGAAGTAAAGACAGAATAAAGCAAAGATCTGCCGGGAAGGACGAGTTAAGATGAGGAGAATCCACCATTAAATGTTTTTGTTAAAGTATGAAAAGGAAGGAAAGAGACGAACAGGAACTGTAAAGTTCTGAACCGCCCTGAGGGACTCCAACAGGAGACCTGAAGAAGAGAAAATATTTATTGTTTTAAAGAACTTAACTTCTTCTGGAATATTTTTCCTGACTTTGGGAATCTCCATCTAAACCTGGAAGACGTTAGCTCAGCTCAGCTGGGAGGATAAACCAGGTCCCTGGTGTGAACAAAGACAGAAATATTACTAATTTGTATCATTTTTAGTCGGATGTGATCAACTGCTTTTGGTTTGATGCTTCACCAGATTCGTCTTAGATTCATTATGTTAAATTATTTAGTTCTAATTCACAACAAATTGTTTTTTCACAAAATAATCTTTGAATTAGGACGATTCTGGGCAAAGCCCATATGGGTCCCACAGACTTCTGCATGATCCCAATGTGATAACTATAAAGGGACCCATCCGGCCAGTGAGGGTTAGGTTGAGTCAACCACATGGGCCCCATCCAGGTCGCTTTGTGACGATGCAGAATCTGAACGGGTCCAGTCACATGTCGGATCAGGGTTCAGGTCCGGTTCGGTCCCAGATCGGGACCGATAGAAACTGAGGAATGCACTGATGTGGGAGCCGAAGCCACTTTTCCTCATCTGTCTTTGATTTTCCATCTTCCAGGGGAAAACGTGGCTTTTGTTTAAAACCCAGTTGCGAAACTCTTGAGAGCAAAGTTTTCACAAAGCAGTTGCACAACCGGCTCTTAATTAGCTTTCCTCCTGTCTGCCAACATGTTGCCTTCAGGATTAAAAGCTGCTTTTCCTTCCCTCACTCGCTATTTTACTCTAGAATCGTGGATCTTGTAATTTGTATCTGGTTTCAGATGCAGATGTTCGACTTGCTCCTCCATGTTTGCTTCTTGCAGAAAGAGAGGAGGTGAAGGAGCGTGTAGTACCGGTGGTGACCAGCCGGGGGCAGCACAGAGGCGACAAATAACAGGAGAAAAAGAGTCCTGGAGATAATCAATACCATCTTTTAATATCATATTTAATCTTTCTTTGTCTTTCCTCTGTAGTGAATCCTGGAAGGTGACAGATGTTTTCAGTCAACGTCCTGCTGCAGGAAGTCCTTCTGCTCCTGCAGCGACCTTTAACCTTTCTAACTGCAGGTTGCCTCACAGATGCAGGACACCAACAGCTTCATGGATCCCACATGGAGCGGTTCTGGTTCTGCTCTCCTGCCGAGCAGCTCTTCTGTCTCTGGAGAAAAATGAATCTTCACATCAGAGCCGCCGTTTCTCTGCTGCTTCCAGCGAGTTTCAGCCTGGTTCTGGGTCCGACTGTGATGAGCTGGATCTGATCAGGACACCTGGTTCTGGTTCAGTTTTCACACCCGGACCCGACCCGTTGAACCTGGCCACACTCGGTCCTCGGGGTAATCTGCTCCGCTCTGCCATTTTTGGGCCTTTATGAGGTGAAGACATGATGGCTGCCAGCAAACATCTGGTTCTGTGTAGAACCTTCAAAAAGTATCGGACCCCCTCGGCAGCCACAGACTGATTGGGTTTTATGTGATGGACAATCAGCTCAGCGCATCGAAAAAAAGAGGAAGAAAACTGAAGCATGAACTGACTGGAGTTAGCAAAAGAATCGAAAGCAGACACATTTCATGTGGTTGCCATGGGAACGGGCACAAACCTCCACCTGTGTTTAAACCCAGATGTTCTGGTTCTGGTCTCAGATGTTCTTCAGAGAACAGCCAGCATCATGAAAACCAGTGAACTCAGTGTTTCAGCTGTTTTCCAGTTTTCTAGAAGTTTGTTCCAGATTTGTGGTGCATAGAAGCTGAATGCTGCTTCTTCATGTTGGTTCTGGTTCTGGTGCAGAGCAGAACCAGAACCAGAAGACCTGAGAGGTCTGAAGGTTGATCCAGTAACAGTGGATCTTTAATGTCTTTCTGCTTAAGAACACGAAACAAAAGTAATTATTACTTATTAATTAGATATAAATTCAGGCTTTGAAGGGTTAAACCAGAGCTGCATAGAAAGAACGACCTAGTCAAAGTCCAGACCTAAATGCAACTGAGAATCTGCATCAAAATCAAGTTTTAAATGGAGACTGACTACAAATGCAGGCCACACTTTTCAGATTTTTCTTTCTGGAAATGTTGGAAACCTTTTCCTTCCAGTTTATGGACAGATGGACTTTCTTCGTCCATCAGACGTCTGCTCGTTGATCTCAGGATCTCTGGTTCCTCCATCTTGACATCACGTGACCCCAGTGACCCCTGCCTGCGTCCAGGCGGTCTCAGCAGGCAGCCATCTTGCTCTGGGCTTATTCACAGCAGTGTGTATTTCCAGAGCTGACCCTAATCTGCGGAGCCGTGATGACAGAGCGAAGGAGAACGGAGCAGGAATGAAGCGAGACGAATCAGGGGACAGAAAACATCCTGAGGTCTTCCAGAGAATTTCCTCAGATTCAGTCTGACTTTGTTTTCCTGTAAGTGTTGAGAGGAGGGTTCTGACAGCGAACAGCAGATGTTGGATCGTAAACATGAGCTGCTCTGGTGTCACAGAAAACTGACGTCAGCAGTGGGAGCGTGACCCCAGAGGTCAACCACAGACGGCCTTCTGGGACCGGTCACCTTCAAACGAACAACCATTTCATTCTTCAGAAATAAAACATGATCACGTGGGAATATTAGTAGATTCATATTTATGTTTTAAAATCTGTCGTCTGATTGGTCAACGTTCAACCTGAAACTTCCTGTTTTCGTCCAGAGGGTCTGCAGACGGTTTGAGGCTCAGGTGGAACAAAACGGTTCCCTGATGTTT